>NC_058411.1:14225249-14329289 GCF_002201575.2 Neomonachus schauinslandi | reverse complement strand
GCTGCTGGCGAGTTTCGTGGCACCTGCTGCTGGCGAGTTTCGTGGCATCTGCTGCTGGCGAGTTTCGTGGTATCTGCTGCTGGCCAATTTTGTGGTATCTGCTGCTGGCCAATTTCGTGGTATCTGCTGCTGGCCAATTTCGTGGTATCTGCTGCTGGCGAATTTCGTGGTTCCTGCTGCTGGCGAATTTCGTGGTATCTGCTGCTGGTGAGTTTCCAGGCTGGTGTGGCTGTGGCTCTCCCACGGGCCCCACCACTAAAGGGTCCGCACCCACTAAAGCTCAGGGGCTGCCATGTGTGCTTGTGTCCATCACCCGGGATGCCGCTACCACCATCTGTAGGAGGCGTCAGTGCCTCCATGATCTGCCAGCTGAAAACAACAGCATCAGCTGCTAAGGCCGTCTGACCCACGGCTCTGCCCCCGCAAGGCTCTGCTCCTGCCATCTGCTAAGTCTGCGCGTTATCCTGGGGCCAGCTCACCACCCAGCCTTACCACTCGTGGCCGCGTCCAGCAGCAGGTTCTGTGGATGTCACGGGAGCCATCTTGTACCCATTCCACACTCCACTGCTTTGTTCTGGAGACGGCTGTTTTCGTTGCCCCGGATGTATTGTCACATGTGACTCTGCTACCATATGTCACAGTTTTTGTTTGAAAAAGTGATCTGTGGGTACTCTTTGTTTTTAAGTTCATTGCTCATTTCTCTCTGAGAACAGGACCATGGGAGCCTGGGCTCAGAACTGTACACCCATGCCTTTGGGTCAACAAATAGTTGTTGAGACCTGGCATTGCCAGCCCCATTCTAGGCTCTGGAGGTAAAGTAGCGAACAGAACAAAGTTCTGGCTCTTGTGGAACTTACAGTCAGATTGGAGGTTGACAATAAAGGCAGACCATATAATTTTATAATATATCAGGTGGTAATGAACTGTCATGTATCCCAATGGGAAATCGAGAAAAAGAGAAGGTGGGGGAGAGATTTTAGCAATGGTTAGGGAAGACCTCCATGATAAGGTGACATCTGAGCTCTATTTTTGCTAGGGACTAAATTTTTGTGTACCCCCACCCCCAGCAAATACATATGTTGAAACCTAATCCCTAATCCCCAATATGATGGTGTTAGGAGATGGGACTTCTGGGAGGTGATTAGGTCATAAGGATGGAGACCTCATGAGTAGGATTGATGCCCTTATAAAAGAGACCTTGGAAAGATGATCTCTCTCTCAGCCATATGAGGACACATCAAGAAAGCAGCTGTCTGCAAATCAGAAAGGGGGCTCTCATCAGACGCTGAATCTGTGGTATCTTGATCTTGGATTTCCCAGCCTCTAGAACTATGAGAAATAAATGTTTGTCGTGTAAGCCACCCAATCTGTGGGATTTTTGTGATAGTGGCCAAAGCCGACTGAGATAGCTCTCTACCTATTGGCTCTTGCCATTTACGCTGTTTCTGCCCACATCCAATTATTTCAGTGATCCTCCAGCAGCCAATCCTCAGGGATACTCGGGGCACAATATCCGCTGGTCAAAGAGAATATTAGACGACCACAACAACCACAATCACAACTCCAACGGCTAAGATATTTTAAGCATCTCTTATGTGCCAGACACCGTCCTAAGTGCTTTGCATATATGATCTAATTTAATGCTTATCTCCATTCTATGAAGAAAGTAACATTGTTATTTCCACTTCATGATAGGAAAATGGAAACATAGAAAGAGGGAATTCCTCACTCAAAGTCAAACACAGACAGTCTGGCTTCAGAACCTATGATTAGGGGTTGTCCTGTATGACATGAAGGCTGACAGAATGAGCTGTGGGAATATCCAGGTGAAGGAGGTTCAGATAAAGAGAACAGCAAAAACCCTGGGAGGTAAGGCTTGGCATCCTGGAGAAACAACTGGATGCCAGTGTGGCTGGAGGGGAGTGATAGAGATGTTCTGGGCTGAGTTGTGATCCCCCCCAAATCCATGTCGAAGCCCTAACCCCCAGTACCTCAGAATGTAACTGTATATGGAGATAAGGTCTTTAAAGAGGTAGTTAAGTTAAAATGAGGTCTATAGGGTGGACCCTGATCCAATACGACTGGCGTCTTTGTAAGAAGAGGACATTTGGAAAACAGACATGCACACGCATAGAGAGACAACCAGATGAAGATACAGGGAGAAGGTGCCATTTGCAAGCCAAGGAGAGAGGCCTCAGAAGAAACCAACCCGGCTGACACCTTGATGCTGGACTTGCAGCCTCCACAACTGTGAGAAAATAAATGTCTGTTGTTTTAGCTGCCAGTCTGTGGTATTTTGTTAAAGCAACACAAGCAAATTGAGATAGGAGGGGGAGAGTGGAATGAGGTGAGGACAGGGGGCCCCAACGCAGATCCCTCAAGGCCTTGGTGGCCATGGTGAAGACCTTAGATTCTGCTAGTATCCAAAATCTATAAAGAACTTATCAAACTCAACACCCAAAGAACAAATGATCCAATCAAGAAATGGGCAGAAGACATGAACAGACATTTCTGCAAAGAAGACATCCAAATGGCCAACAGACACATGAAAAAGTGCTCAACATCACTTGGCATCAGGGAAATACAAATCAAAACTTCAATGAGATACCACCTCACACCAGTCAGAATGGCTAAAATTAACAAGTCAGGAAACGACAGAGGTTGCCAAGGATGTGGAGAAAGGGGAACCCTCCTACATTGTTGGTGGGAATGCAAGCTGGTGCAGCCACTCTGGAAAACAGTATGGAGGTTCCTCAGAAAGTTGAAAATAGAGCTACCCTACGACCCAGCAATTGCACTACTGGGTATTTATCCCAAAGATACAAATGTAGTGGTCCAAAGGGGTACATGCACCCCAATGTTTATAGCAGCAATGTCCACAATAGCCAAACTATGGAAAGAGCCTAGATGTCCATCAACAGATGAATGGATAAAGAAGATGTGGTAAACACACACACACACACACACACAGGAATATTACTCAGCCATCAAAAAAAAAATGAAATCTTGCCATTTGCAATGACGTGGATGGAACTAGAGGGTATTATGCTAAGTGAAATAAGTCAATCAGAGAAAGATAATTATCATATGATCTCACTGATACGTGGAATTTGAGAAACAAGACAGAGGATCATAGGGGAAGGGAGGGAAAAATGAAACAAGAAGAAACCAGAGACGGAGACAAACCATAAGAGACTCTTAATTTCAGGAAACAAACTGAGGGTTGCTGGAGTGGTGGGGGGTGGGAGGGATGGGGTGGCTGGGTGATGGACATTGGGGAGGTATGTGCTATGGTGAGCGCTGTGAATTGTGTAAGACTGATGAATCACAGACCTGTACCCCTGAAACAAATAATACATTATATATTAATAAAAAGAAAAGAAAAGACCTTAGATTCTATCTGAGAGAGGCAGAAAGTGATCTGGGGGTTTTGAGAAGAGGAACGACACAGTCTAACCTGAGTTAAAGTCTCATCCTGCCTGTCAGAGGCCAAAGGGGGAATCACAGGGTGGAGGACAACGATCGGGGTGAGAGATGGTGGTGGCTGGGATCAGGGCCGTAGCCGTGGACTGAGGGAGGGGTGAGCAGATGCTGGATTCTTTTTGGAAGTGGACCTGCCAAGGATTTGCTGGTGGATCAGATGTAGAGAGTGAGAGAAAGGAATTACAGATGCCTCTGTGGCTTTTTGGTCTCAGCAATTGAGACATCTGATGGAGGGGAGACATCAAGAGTGAACTGTTGGTCATCCAAATGGAGACGTTGAGGAGGCAGCTGGACACAAGAGTTGGGGTTTGGGCTGGAACATGTGGGGGTCCTTAGTGGATAGATGGTACTTAACGCCATCAGATTGAGATTTCCTAGAGATCCTCTAAGAAATGCATGTAGCTAGAGACAAGATGTCCAGTGACTGTATCCTCCAGACTCTGGGGATGGGAAAGCCATGGGGTTGCGGCAAGACAGGCTGAGGAGTCGCCAGTGAGTAAGAAGGAAAGAAGAGAGCGAACGGTGGAGCCTAGCGAAGTGTGTCTCAGTGGGGAAGGTGTTCGGCAGGGTAACATGAGTCTACTGACGCAGTAAGAGCAGAGCTGAAATAGACCACTGCATTGAGAACCCTTTCACTGGCGGGTAGTGATGAAAATCTGACCTGAAGGGATTCACGAAAGACTGGAAGGAGCCAGCAAGTCTATTTCTGTAAAAGGGAGAAAGAAAAGGGCTGTACTGGGATTGGAGATAGGAGGTCAGTGGAGGTTTTCGCTTCCATGTTTTGTTTTGCTTTGTTTGTATTTCATGTTTGTATACTGATGGGAACGGTCCAGTGGAGAGGGCGATCTTGGTGAGGCAGGGAAGAGAGGGGTCACTGCAAGAGGAGAGAGGGAGAGTGTTGCAGGGAAGGGTTTAGCTTTAGATGAAGTGTAGAGTTCTATCCATAGTAACTGGAGGGAAGACAGAGCGCAAGGGCCTTAGACGCTGCCACCTGGACAGATGTGTTGGTAGGAGCATATGACTTTTGCCTCTAATTGCTCCTATTCTTTCAGGGAAATGTTTATTTCCTAGGTTAGGGTCCTCGGCTGATAGTAAGGAGAAGAGAGGAGATATCGGAGGTTTGAGGAAAGAGGAAAAGGTGTGATTATTCAGGTGAACGCAAGATGGGATTGTCAACTGGCAGTGAGAGACCCTGTGGGGACAGATGAGGCCTTGAATTTGAGAACAGACAGCGTGGCCACGGGCTTCTCTCCCGCCACAGTCACTGGTTTGGGTGCAGGTGCAGAGCAGGTAGAGGAGTGGGCTTTTGTGAGGAAAGAGAAAGAGAGAATGGCAGAGGCAAGGCAGTGACCATGATGCGCTGTTGGATTTCAGCCTGGAGTGACAATAGGCGGGTCACCGGTGAGGGACAGTGGGAGGGACAGTAGGACCAGTGGGCTGGGGGGCCAGTGAGTTTGAAGTGAGGGGATAACAACATGTAAGTCATCTTCCATCCATTACGGGGGCCAGGTGACTGGACCAGCCTTATGATCCAGGTTTTTGTTGCTGTATTCCTGAGAGACTGAGACCCCTCATACAAACAGGATTCTGACATTCCCTCCCCTCCACACACGGGGTGCATTTGGGCTATCTGCTCCATATTTTGAACTCTGTATATCCAACTTGGAATTTCTCGTTAACACGCTATGTCTGGATCTACCTTTAAGTGGGCCACTTATAAAGATGTTTTTCCCCCTGTAGCCCTAAATACCTCCTTACAAGCAAGGTGACTCATCTGAGTTGGCTGTCTTATTTAATCAAGCTATTAAAAACCAAACTGCAGTGTGAAAAAGGACAGGCTCAATTTAGGTGCCAACTCATTGAAAAATTGGCCCTTATAGGCTATAATTAGGAGAGAAAGAGCCCGCAATTGATCCAAGTGGAATAAAGGATCCGGAGAGGGACCTGAGGGCCCGGGGGACAGGGAAGTGCCATCTGTGGATGCTACCCTTCGCTGAGGTGCTTCTTTTCCTTCTCTCCTCATCGTCTCTGCCAACGACCACCCCAACCCCCCAGGAGCTGCCTCTATCTTTGTAGCCCCTCCACTGAAGCCTGAGGGTGCGGGGGCGGGGGGGTGGTTAGGGCAGAACCTAACATCCGGGCAGAACCTAAGCAAGGGCTGGTGTGAGTGGAGTGAGCCTGGGGCCCTGCTGAAACCACAGGATAAATCACTGGGGAGCCTCCCCTACTCTCTGTTCCTCCCCCCTTCCAGGACTTTGATCCAAAGCAAAAGAGGCTTCACTGACCGTCAGGGTCAACCTTCAGAGGAAAGAGACACAGGAAGTGCAAAAACAGCAGGGGTGGAGGTAGGAGTTTTGTAGGAGGCCCTGCCCACTGCCGTCCTGTAGAGCTGGCTCTAGTCCCCGACCCTGGAAAGAGAAAACCCCAGGGCGCTGCCTTCCTTGGAGCTCCTTTCAAGTCCCCCAAATGATTTTCACACCATTGTACAGAATTCCCCACCCCCAGCCACAGCACTGAGCAAAGGTGACTGTCACCTAGTTCTTGGTGATCCCTCACTGCCATGGTGGTTACAGCACACTCAGGATGGTTGTGAGAGGCAAAAGGCAAGCCCACTTTTCCTTTATCCCCTCTGCACATCTTTGGTTCTTAATAGTCACAGAGGAAAATGAATTCAGCTGGTTTGATCACCAAACAGAAGGAAACACACCTCTAAGCAAGCGAGTATCAGGTGCAGCCTACCAATAGGTGGGGTGTCCGTGTGTGTGTTGGTGGGGGGGGCGTTGGTTCATGTCTCACTGTCTTTCTGATGTTTCTCCTACACTGGGGCCCGCTCTGTCTTAAGTCATGGAATGGTGTCTGAATTGCCAAAGTGGTCTCTCCTCCTGTGTATTGCAGGGAAGGTCTCCTCGGAGAAATGAAGCAAGTTTCCCAGGTCAGACCTCGTAGTAGAAAATGGAGAGGGAAAAGCATTCTGGGGCTGCAAATAAGAGTCCTCCAAATAAATTCGGAATTACATTGAGTACCATAGCCTCTCCCCCGCAGTTCCTATACCCAATGGTATGTTAGTAAATGTTTAACAATTGGCTCTCTGGGGGGTGGAGGGGAGGATTTACAGTCCGTGCTGATTGCTGGGTATAAATCCTCCCACCACGGCCACTTCCAGACTTTGCCACGGGAGGTCACGGGATGCAAAGTTGGGAAGAGATGCGTACCGTTGGCTCCTGAGAGTCACTGTGAGGTGGCTGTAGCACACAGTGTTTTGTTGGCGACAGTGTGAGGGCAGGCGGGCTTCATCTCTGGCTTTAATTAAAGCTGCGGTGGGACCCAGAGAAGCAAGTGGCATAGCGATGTCAGCCTGGAGAAGGAGTTGGGCAATAATGTGATTCTGAACCCAATTCCAACATGGGATGGGAGGGTTTCCTCACACCACCAAGCAATGCTCCAGACACCAGCTGGGTGTCTTATAACTGAACTCAATTCTGACACTACCTATCTGTCTATCCAGAGATACCATCAGATTCCCTAGATTAAGGGCTCAGTCTCAAAGACTGTCCCCTGCCCCAATTCAGATGTCCGTTGCAAGCCCTGGTTGTCAACCTGTACTTCTGACCAAATGAGTATAAACCAGCAGTTGCAACAACCCCCTCCTTGGGTTTGATTAATTTGCTAGAGCAGTTCCCAGAGCTCAGGAACCCCATTTACTCATCAGATTACTGGTTTATTATAAGATGATAGAACTCAGGAGCAGCCAGAAGGAAGAGCTGCATGGGGCGAGGTGCGGGCAAGAGCATAGAGCTCCCGTGAATGGTGCTCAGCACACACTGTTTGAGTGTTGCTGAGTGGCTAACACCTCTCTAGTGCTCCAACCCAGCACAGCCCAATAGAATGTTCTGTAATGATGGAAATGTTCTACATATGTGCTGTCTGAAAATGGTAGCCACTAGCCACAGGTGGTTACTGAACACTTGAAATATGGCTATTGCGATCAACCAAGTGGATTCTACGTTTTATTTAATTTTAATAATTTAAATCTAAATGGCCCCACATGACCAGCGGCTACCATAAAGGATGGTACAGCATATAGCTTGCAACTCAGTTACAACCTATGAACCAGCAGCTATGGCATTAGTGTCTGCAAAACACAATGACACAAAATGCAGTAAAACAGTGCATGCTGGTACCTGGGAGCCTGCGAGACATTCAGACTCTCAGGCTCGACCTCTGACCTACAGAATCAGAATCTGTGTTCCATTCCCATGTGTTTGTGTACACATCAACGCCAGACGAGCTCTGATCTAAAAAAAATGGTAGCACTTTCACAAACTTTATTTCACCTGATCCTCATATAAAAAAATCCACATTGTGGTTATGACACTTCCCATTTTAGACATGAGGTCATTAAGCTTCTGGAAGGTTATGTGATCTGCTCAAAATCACTAAAGGGGAAGGAGAGACTGAAACTCCAAGCCCAGCATTGCTTCTGCTATGGCACATAGTAGAAACTGTCTAGTCCCAGGCAATTTTGTCACCACTGTTTCTTCCAGTACTGTTTTGAAGATTTTATTTATTTATTTATTGGGGGGGGAGGGGCAGAGGGAGTGGCAGAGGGAAAGAATCTCAAGCAGATTCCTGGCTGAGCACGGAGCCCTCAGTGGGGCTCAATCCCAAGACCCTGAGATCATGATCTGAGCTGAAATCAAGAGTTGCACATTTAACTGACTGAGCCACCCAGATGCCCCTCTTCCAGTACTGTTTTAAATGGAAGACAATCACAGCACTTTGCTGCTGGAATCATGAGCTATAGATGTGATACTGGAGATGGATTGTGGAATGAGATAGAATTGGAGGGGCAGGTAGGGAATTAGCCATGAGTTCCAGTCTCTTCAACAAGTACATCGAGGGAGGAGGAATGAAGACAGGGCTACCGGTAATGTCAGGCTGGCTTTTAACCAGAAAAGGAGGTCATTTTGCTGCCCAGGTTCTATTTAGATGCATAAGCCAAGCTGCAGCTCCTTTTTTCTTTTGTTAGTTCATCATGTGAAAGGGTTACAGAGATTTTCAACAATTTGGAAATTAAATATTGATTGGCTTGGTTAAGAATTTCCTCTGGGAAGTCCCAGGAATGAAGAGTGAGAGTGCTTCCTCCAGAATGGCTGAAGGTGAGGTAAAATGACAGAGAAGAATGAACAGTGGTTTCAAATATGAACCCCATGCCTGGCCGGCAGTCAGTAGAACATGCAACTCTTGATCTCAGAGTTGTGAGTTCAAGCCCCACATTGGGTGTAGAGATTATAAATAAATAAACTTAAAAAAAAAAAAACCTGGAAACCCCAAATACGGACCCCAAATCAAAAGGTCACGAAGACTGAGACTCTAAATTATAAGACTTTTTTTTTTTTTTTGCTGTACAGCAGGGTCTCATGGAGGCATCTCTCTGAAGGAAGCTCCAGGTTCATATTAAATAAATACATAAATGTATTTAATGTTGATAAGTGAGTCTCCCAAGCAAAATAAAGAAGTCTGCAATATGTATGTGTTGGTCAGTTACTGAGTTTTCTTTGTGGTCACTTTCTTCTTCAGAGGAACACACTCCCTGATCAGCTTCACACTATTTCATCAACCCTGTCTTTATAGAACTCACACCCTTAAGTGAAGAGCTAGGTTACAAATAATAACAGCTAAAGCTAGGGTTATGTAGTCCTGGTTTGCAAACCAGTAGTGAGAGAGCAAGCAAGAGAACAAGTAAGTAAACAAAGAGGAAAAAAAGGAAAATAATAAGATTCAGTTATCAACCAAGCCCTGAAATGACAGGCCTCACTTCCCTGTGACCCACCTACCCCATGACCTGCTTGCTTTTGCTCTGTTCCCCTTGCATGGAGAATGGCACCCGAGTTCAGAGCCCTGTGGTCACTATGGATTCATCTCTGTAGGCATTCTTGACTCATCTCTCCTGCACTTTTCACATGTAATTGATCATCAAGTCTGGCCAGCTCTCACTTTTAAATAACTCTATTATGTCATTTCTATTCTTAGGGTCATAGTTTAGGTCTTTATCATTTTACCTGGAATTCTGCCTCCTAACTACCCCCTCCCAACTCCATCTTTAATCTCATCCCTTAATAATCCATCATTTCTGGAAAAACAGAAAGCTAAGTACCAAGGATAAACAATCATCTATATTTCCATCATCCATAATTGTCATATTGCATTAAGTCATTTATAAAATGATATAACAGTCTAGATAACATCCCCTTTATCCACTAACTCTTGTTTGCTTTCCCCTTCTTGCTCCTCCGGAGGCAATTACCATCATAAGTTTGGTGTGTGTGGCAGATTGAATTACTTTTTTCACAGAAATTTGTTGCCTCCTCATCCTGTTGTTCTCCCTGGAGGCAGAGTATAAACCCACCATAGTCCAACAGAGCCTGGCAGAGCTGAGCAGAGCCATGGCCAACCTATAGCCTTCATGCAATGTGAATTAAAATAAATATTTGTCATTATAATCCACTAAGATACTGAAGTTATTTGTTACCCAGCAAAAGCTAACTAATTCAAAATATTTATGTATGTGAAGGTTACAAAATGAACACAAATGTATCTATTGTGTTCATTTTGTGTATTTTGATATACATGTGTTCATTTTGTGTATCTTGATATACATACATATGTATCTGCCAGCAGTATATGGTTCTGTTTGGTATGTGTTCCAAGTTTTACACAAATGGTTACATTCTCTGTGTATTTTTCTATATCTTCTTTTTTAGAGGTGGGGGAGGGGCTGGGAGAGGGAGAGAGAATCTCTAGCAGACTGCCCGCTGAGCAAGGAGCCTGACATGAGGCTCGATCCCATGACCCTGAGATCATGACCTGAGCCTAACTCAAGAGTCGGACACTTGACAGACGGAGCCACCCAGGCGCCCCTATATTTTTCTGCATCTTGATTTTTACATTCAAGATTTGTTTTGGGGCGCCTGGGTGGCTCAGTCGTTAAGCGTCTGCCTTCGGCTCAGGTCATGATCCCAGGGTCCTGGGATTGAGTCCCACATCGGGCTCTCCCTCTCCTGCTTCTCCCTCTCCCACTCCCCCTGCTTGTGTTCCTGTTCTCGCTGTCTCTCTCTGTGTCAAATAAATAAATAAAATCGTTAAAAAAAAAAAAAGATTTGTTTTGGATATCTCTCCATGTGGATGTGTATGGATCTAGATCATTCCCTTCAACAGCTGTCAGAGAAATCTTTCCAAATCACAAATTTAGTTCTGTCAGTTCTCTGCTATGAAGAATGACAGAGGAAGGCAGTCACCAACAACAGTCCCAGCAGTGGGGCAACAAGCCTTTCCTGAAAGTGATCTAGGTGATACCTCACAGCCCCCACCACAGTCCACCCTTTGTAGCTAGATCCACTCTCATGTGCATTCTGGAAGCAGCTCCTTCCAGGGCCCAGGGGGCCTCTTTCCAGGGGGAAACTCAGAAAAGGAAGGTTTGTAAGAAGAGCTAGAGTCCCTGGTCTGCATCTGGTCTTAGAACCACAACCGATACTCATCATCTCTCTCCTCTACCATCCATTCTATTCCTCCACCACCCATCTTCACACCCCCAGCCAGCATCTCTGCTGATCTTGAGGGCTTACTCAGCAGTGTGACCCAGATTTGCATCCCTGAGGGGTCTGTGCCCCTGGTCATCATGCCCTTCTCAGGCTGGGCTTGCTGCCCTCGTGCACTCACTGTTAAAATGGTGCACGTACCAAAAGGCGCTCAAGTGGATTGGCTGGGTGCCAAACATATTCCTCCTTGCCCCCATCGCATGGTGGCAATCCAAGTAGGTTTTGCACAGAAAAAAGTGAGTAAAACCCAGGAAACTAATACTAAATCATTTCCTAACTCCATCCTCTGGTAACCAGTCCGTTATTTTGATTTCCTCTCCATTGTTCAAACTAGGCTTATTTTAAAATTCTGATAATTATATGTAGGTGTGTATAAAAGTATACATATATGTGTATGTCTATATATCAGAGGCTTTAGAAAAATATAGGGACACCATAAAAATCACCCAGGACACCACCATCCAGAAGGAAATACTATTATCCTTTTGTTATCTTTCTTTGCGATCTCTTTCTCTATGTACTTAATTTTTCTAAAATGAAAAACTACACATAAAAATTAGTCTCCTGGGGCGCCTGGGTGGCTCAGTCGTTAAGTGTCTGCCTTCGGCTCAGGTCATGATCCCAGGGTCCTGGGATCGAGCCCCGCATCGGGCTCCCTGCTCTGTGGGAAGCCTGCTTCTCCCTCTCCCACTCCCCCTGCTTGTGTTCCCTCTCTAGCTCTCCCTCTCTGTCAAATAAATAAATAAAATCTTAAAAAAAAAATTAGTCTCCTGCCTCTTTTTCAAAAATGTGGCAATATATTGTGACTACTTCTCAAACCCTCTATCTTTATACTATATTCAAAGGGCAAAAGAATCAGGCTGATTGTGGTTACTTCCAAACAGCATCCCTTAAAGTAATCTTTGTGATAAGAATTGATTGACTTTGAAGAACTACACAACGTTATTTCAATTTGGAAGGCCAAAAAGTAGCATATACAGTACGGAGCATAATACAATAATAACTACCATAATAATAGGTGCATTATCTCATGTAAGTCAGCAGCTACATTATGAGTTCCGTGTATGTTATTACTGTTACTGTAGATGAGAACTGAAGTGTAGAGAGATTAAATCACGTGCCATGGGCACACAATTAGAACCCAGAACGGAAGTTCAAATCCAGATTTCCTGCCCTTAAATCCCACACTCATAACTACTAAAGGAGGTTAAGACGAATTTGCTGGGGGGGACAGAAGCCCAGGGGACACAGCTACCAGGGATGGAAGAAGTCCATGGTATCGAGTGAAGACAGGGACGTGCCAAAGAGCTGGCAGGGAGGTTAGGTGTCTGATTTCGGGGGCTTCCTGAGGGCGCAGGAACTCTGACCTGTAGGTCGGTGGAAGGGACATGGCAGCACGCCGGCACAGCAGTTGGAGCCCCGGGGGGCAGGGGCATCAGCAGGAAGGCAGCCGGGGGCTGGGGTAGGTCAGAATGCCAGGTGTGAGGGAGCCGGTGGAGGAAGGTGGTTGGGAATGCAGGAAGGTGGGAGCTAGAAGTCAGGCCATCAGAATGTCCTCTTCCTTCTCTTTTCCTTTTTTTTTTTTAAAAGATTTTATTTACTTATTTGAGAGAGAGAGAATGAGAGACAGAGAGCAGGAGAGGGAGGAGGGTCAGAGGGAGGAGAAGCAGACTCCCCGCCGAGCAGGGAGCCCGATGCGGGACTCGATCCCGGGACTCCAGGATCATGACCTGAGCCGAAGGCAGACGCTGAACCATCTAAGCCACCCAGGCGCCCCCTTCTCTTTTCCTACCCACCACCCACTCTGGGTTACCCTGCCTCACTGTGACAAGGGGAAGGACCCTTGGCAGAAAAGAGGGAAGACAAACCGGTGGCACAGAACAAGACCGATGTCACACCTTTACCAGAAGACATGTACCAGAAGGTTCCAAAAGCACGATTCAATATAGCCCCAAACCAGAAACTATTCAGATATCCCTCCAATAGGATGCATAAACAAATGGTGGTATGATCACACAATGGAATACTACACAGCAATGAGCCTGAACAAACTACAAGCACATGTGCCAATAAAACAGATGAACCTCACAAACACCACGTTCAGTGAAAACAGACCCGAAACCATACATTTGTAAGATTCCATTCATTCCATTCCATATCAGAACAGTCAGAACTATTCTAGACCCTTGAAGTAAGGTCACGCTTGGGGGTAGGGGGTACACAGAAGGGGTCATGACGGGGCTTCTAGGGGACTTGTAATGTTCTTTTAAAAAATTTTGGGTGCAGGTTGCAGTTGTGCATACTATTTTATCTAAAACTCCAACAAAGATTTATTTGATTAAAAATGAGAAAAGAAGTAGGAGAAAGAAAAGGAATGAACAAGGGCAGCACTGATAACAGACAGAAAAACGTAAATCATTATGATGAAAACATCAGAATTTTTTTTTTAAAGATTTTATTTATTTATATGACAGAGAGAGACAGCGAGAACAGGAACACAAGCAGGGGGAGTGGGAGAGGGAGAAGCAGGCTTCCCACTGAGCAGAGAGCCCGATGTGGGACTCAATCCCAGGACCCTGGGATCATGACCTGAGCCGAAGGCAGACACTTAACGACTGAGCCACCCAGGCGCCCTGAAAACATCAAATTTCACTCCACTTCCATCTATGGGTAGAAAATTGCACTTTTTCGGCCACCTGTTTCTATACAGTTACCCCAAAAAGTGTCCTAGCCCAGCGATCATAAGAAAATCAGCAAGGGAGAAGTTTTGTGTAGTTAAATAATTTACAAATGTTCCAGCCCACTCTGGAAGGTTCAGAGCTATGGGCTGCAGGGCACAGTTCCAAGTAGCTTTGAAGTCCTATTACATTATTTCTATGTAATGCAAATTGACAAGGTCTCTCAATTAGGCAACTAACTAGAAAATGAGGTCTGAAAGCCAGCTTTATTAGCAGCTAGGAGTCTGGTCTGAGAGACTTCCCTGTTTGTGGCCAGGGCATGGGTGGGGAGTACATTTTCCATGCAGGGAATCAGGATGAGAGCAACAAGGAGGAGAAGATCAAATGGAGAGGCCAGAGAATAAACCTGGGGGTTGATAATCTTTCTGGGTTTTACTTAACAAATATTTGTAGAGTGGTTTCTATGTGCCAAGCACTAAGTACTCACTCTATAAATAAAGAGTCATTTAATCCTTCCAACAAACCTATGAGGTGGGTGCTATGACCATTGCTCTCATTTTAAAGGCCACACAGCTGCTAAGTGGCAGAACCAGAATCCAAATCCAGTTAGACTCCCGTGTTCTCGTTCTCACCTCTGAGCTCTGCGGCTTCACCCAGCAAGATGGCAGCATGACTCTGAGGATGAGGACCTTGGTTTTTCTTGCCGACTTCCCCACTGGCAGACTCTGGTGGTGGATATGGCATCTGCCTGCATGCTGTGATGAAAGATTGCTGAGAAGACCGCTACCACCCCCCCCACCCCACAACTTCTGTCCCTCCCCCAACATATCTTCCATGTTGTACTATTACTAATGCCTGAACTTCCATCGCTGATATTTATTCTTTTGGGTTAGTGCTCTGTTGCCCCCAGGGTTCCTGATAAAAGTGCAGATAGCCCTGCAAAATGTCTGGGAATCAACATCTGAGTGTAAAACTTCACCTAGTTTTCAGGAAGGGATGAAAGAGAACACTGAAGGCCCAGCAGGCTAGGAAGATACCCAAACTGGTGGCGGGGCCTCACTGTTCTGGCTCAGCGAAGTGGGTCAATGGCATTTCTTCATCCATCCACTCAGCTCCTGCATTTGAGTCCTTAAATAGATGCCAGAGCTCCTTCTAGGTGTCACGTGGGACACGACGGCTTCACAACCCTCATTATCCTTTACGTGCTGCCTGTTTAATTCACAAAACCCTTTCTCATGCGATCCTCCAGGGTACTTCTTCTTATTCCCAATTATCCGTGAAGAAAGTTAGGTTCACAAAATTTTCGTGAACTTCCCAGGGTCACTTGGTTTCTGAACAGCTGCTCTGGGATTAAGATCCATGTCTGCGACATCTCAGGGGAGTAGCTGGGGAAGGAAAGGGGAAACCATTCAACCAACCAGGGGTGGGTTTTTGGTTTTGTTAATTTGTTTTTACTGTGGTAAAATACACATAACATAAAATTTGCCATCCCAATCATGTTGGAGCATATAGTTCAGTAGTGTTCGTGGCTTTACACTGTTGTGTAACCCATCTCGAGAACTCTTTTGATCTTGCAGAATGGTAACTACACCCACTGAATAACAACTCCCCATTCCCCTTTGCTCCGCAGTCCCTGGAAACCATCATTTCAGTTCTGTTTCTCGGAATTTGACTACTCCAGGGACCTCACATACGTGGAATCATATACTATCGGTCTTTTGGTGACTGGCTTCTTTCACTTAGCATCACGCCCTTGAGGCTCATCCATGTGGTAGCTTGTGAAGGCTGAACAGCATCCCCATTGTATGTATGTAGCACCTTTTGCTTAACCTTTTCTCTGCCGATGGGCACTTGGATCATTTTACATCTTGGCTGTTGGGGATAATGCCACTATGAAAGGACAAATGTTTTTAAGATCAAGTATTAACATGAAGATGATCAAGCCTGGGATGAGACCTTAGAAAAGGCGATGGGAAAGCCAAGGTCAGTCTGACGAGTAAGTGACTGAGTCTTTAGGGGTCAGATCACGAGACTTCCGGGGAAGCAGTCAGAGTGAGGCGCCTTCCTGCGTTCTGTGCTGGGGTCCTCCCCCTCCCGCACTGCAGTTCCCGCCCCTGGACTCTCTTCTCTTCATGGGAGGACTGGCCAGGGCCTCCAACACCTAGTTCAGTTGAGCAACTTGTCCGTTTGGAGATACGGTCCAGGATGCCACGGGTTGCCCTGAACTTCTCAGAGGACTAATTCTTGATTGTCTGTTTTCAGGCCCCCGTGGCGAGCCCATCACCTCCAGCTTGACCCCCAGCCACCACAGTTGGGGTCACGGCAGGTGACATTCCCTCCGTAAAGACACCCCACAGCTCAGGCTCCACACTGGCAGCACCAAAGGACCACCATCCACATCCAAGTGAACATTACAGTAGGATAGAATGTCAGATAAAACTAGCTCTTAAAATTCCAAGAGGAAGAGAAAGAAAATAATGACTTTACCTAACTCTCTATTATCTATAACGGGCAAACTTTAAGACTCCCATTAGACACGTTGTGTTTCAAACACAAGTTGTTTATGGTGTAAATGAGCCAAAGTCACATTTCCCATTTCTGCCTTGGCCACTTAGCTTGGCAGGGAGGAACATGCCTTTTTCACCACCACAGAGTTAACAGACAAGCTGGGATCCTCCAAGGACCAGGCTGGCCACGGGACGGATGGAGAGGGAGGAGTGTGGATGGCTCCAAGCACACATTCTCCCGAAAGTCAGGGATGCCTCTGTGACCTTATGAATGCCTTCCACTCACTTGCTTGGACAGGTGAGTGTGGGCTAGTTTGGGAAGAAGGCAGGGCTCACACCCATGTGTCTTATTTCACTGTGGGCACATTTTTTCATCTTATCTCATGACAAGATCCATCTTTGTAGCATCTCAACATGGCAAGCGGCCTCCAAAAGGACAGTCCATAGACCGTTTCCCTTTCGGGTCAGAAGTCCCAGGCAATCCGTCAGTGGCCTGGTCTTTGCTGTACACAGGCTGCAGAATTTTGACCAATACTCTACATTTCCTTTCCTTGGATCCTCAAGACCGCTCTGCAGGCAAAGGAAAGCACTCGACAAGGACAAGGAACCAGGGAGGGGGAATTGCCTAGTTACAGCTCTGGAATGAGGGTGCAAGGCTCCGTCCTGCATCAGGGGTTTTGGCTGTGGACCCTCCACTTGGCTCTTCATCTCTCTGACTCTTCTTTGTGTGGTGGAAATACAGTTCTTTGGAATCAGCAGATGGAATAATGGGCCGAGAAACATCGGTGGCATCTGTGCTGTAGGAAGGTGACCGTGAACCCCTCCCTGAGAAATCACCGGGGTTGTTTTACGGCCCTGAGTCTGCAGCTCTGATTAGCCCTCTCCGTGAGCACTTGGACGGGCCCGGAGCGTGCGTTGCCACCGTCTCTTCCAAAGCGAGCCCAAAGTACCCTTTGGGTCAAACAGAGATGGGGCTTCTGCAGAAGGTGAGATTTAAATAAAAAGCAGAAATAGACACTTGGAGAAAGAGCACTTTATTTTTAGAAAAGAAAAGGAATTAGGAGATTAATGGTTGCTATGGCAACAGCAGAGCACTGCATATATTCTATAGGCCCCGCTTTCACCAGGATTCAGGAAACAAAACGGCTTCCCTGGCGACTTCCTGAGAAAATATAGATGACAATAAAAAGGCCGCCCAGAAACAGTCTCTGCCGTTAGTTCAAGTGCCATTTCCCTGCCACCTTTCAAGCTCCATGCTCCGCAGCCCTGCCTTCACTTAAAAACCCATTTTAAGGTTTGGCACAGAATCCATGGTCAATGAATGTCTTCGGGTTTTTTTCTCTTCTGTGTTCCCAATTGTGCTTTCAAAATTGAACGGGGGGCAGCAGACCGAGGAGCAGGGCTTGGAAACCAGTGGTTCTCAATCTAAACGGGAAGATGATGTGGGCAGCGTCCGCAAGCCTCTACATTAACTGAGAAGGATACACACACGGATTGGTTGCTAACATTTAAACAGATGCAGGTCGCACATAAAAATTCACACTTCTGTCCTCTCTTGAAGATTTAGAAAAGCTGACCCTCCTGGATCTTCCTTTTCACGTAGCAAAAACCAGCCACAGCTCACTCATGTCTTGATCACAATCCCTTCTGTTTATTACCCTTGGTACTACTGCCTGGTCTCTGGGGGCATTCCGTTTGGAACCCCCACCTAGTTACAGCCAAAGTCCCCCCTTCAAGGCTTCTCAAACTTTAGTACACATCTGAGTTACCTGGAGGGCTTGTGAAAACAAATTGCTGGATCCCACCCCTAGAGTTTCTGTTTCTGTGGTTTTGGGGTGAGGCCTGAGAATCTGTGTTTCTTCTTTTTTTTTTTTTTTAGTGGGAATGTTTTTTTTTAAAAGATTTTATTTGTTTATTTGTCAGAGAGAGAGAGAGAGAGAGAGCACAAGCAGGGGGAGCGGCAGGCAGAGGGAAAAGCAGGCTCCCCATTGAGCAAGGAGCCCGATGTAGGACTCAATCCCAGCACCCTGGGATCATGACCTGAGCTGAAACCAACTGAGCCACTCAGGTGTCCCGAGAATCTGTGTTTCTAACGAGTTCCCAGAGGATGCCTTTGCCCCTAGTCCAGGGACCACACTTTGAGAAACACTGCCCTAGATTAAGGGTTCTTATACTCTTGTTAGTCAAGACTCCCCTTTTTTGTTTTGTTTTGTTTTGTTTTTTAAAGATTTTATTTATTTATTTGACAGAGAGAGACATAGCGAGAGAGGGAACACAAGCAGGGGGAGTGGGAGAGGGAGAAGCAGGCTTCCCCGCGGAGCAGGGAGCCCGATGTGGGGCTCGATCCCAGGGTCCTGGGATCACGACCTGAGCCGAAGGCAGACGCTTAACGACTGAGCCACCCAGGCGCCCCGACTCCCCTTTTTTGAATGATTTTTCCTCAAAGAAATTTACATCAAGTTTAATAAGGTGGGGAAAAGTTTTCTTCCTTGCCATTCGTTGGAGGAAGAGAGCCATATTGTGCAGGGGGAGAAGAGACAATGGTCTAGCTACAAAAGCTGTTGGCTGGACTGCTTTGCTGAGACAAAGCCAGAAATGAGAAAGGAAGAAGGGAAAAGGGAGACAGAGAAGAAAGGGTTTTTTTTTTTAATGTGAAGTCAGTAAGAGGAGGGGTCCTGGCCAGTGACACCTCCATTCTTGCGACCCTCAAACCTCAGCAAAGTTAATTAAACCCAAAAGTGCATGGTGTGAGTGGACTGTGTGTGCGTGTGTGTGTGTGTGTCTGTGTGTAAATGGTGACGAAGCTCAGACCGAAGTGGAGTCAAAGGGGAACCAGCATGGGAGCCAGTGGGTAAGGTCACCACAGAACCAAATCCCCAGAGGTCTGCAGATGCCTAATGAAGGCTTTGGACTTCCTCTAACTATGGAATTGAGAGATTTGAGGCAGTTTTCCTCAGATCTCAGAGCCCCCAGCTGACCTCTGGATTCCATAAGAAAGATTCCACCCATGCTATGGTCTGAATGTTTGTGCCCCCCGCCCCACATCCCTTTGTTGATATCCCAACCTCCGAGGTGATGGTATTAGAAGCTGGGGCCTTTGGGAGGTGATGAGGTTCTGATGAATAGGATTATAGTGCCCTTATAAAAGAGACCCCAGAGAGATCCCTTGTTCCTTTGGTCAAGTGAGATTACAGAGAAGTGATGTCTGTCTAGGAAGTGGCTCTCACCAGACACTGAAATCTGCCAGCACCATGACCTTGGACTTCCCAGCCTCCAGAACTATGAGAAATAAATGTTTGTTGTTCATAAGTAACCCCGTCTATAGTATTGTTGTTATTGTCATCCGAATGTATGAAGACAACCTGAGTAAAAATGTATAATTCGTTTTGCCCCATTTTAATCATCAAAGACATGTATGGCAAAGAATCTGAGCTTCTGCTCAACATGAGTTAACACCTGGGTTGACTTAACTTCAGACAAAAGCCACAGCTCTTGAACTTTCAGATAGTCTGTGCAAGTTTATAGAGCTATTTCTTTTCTTGAAATACCAATGATAGCTCTTGGGAAATCCATTATTTCCTTTGCAGACTTTTAGGGGTCTGGGGAGGCCTGGGGATGTCTCCTGGCCCAGTGTGGGGTCTAACACAGAAGGGCATCCTGTGATGATGGGCCCTTGGAGCTCCATGTTGAAGGCCTGGTACCAGGAGGGATATTCAAAATGATTATTTTACTTGATGTCTCCAATATGTTTTGGTCTTGAGTATATACAATTACATATATGAAAGCATTATGTAGATAACATGTTAGTCACATACCTTTCCTTTACTGACCACCTACTACGTGTCAATGCTTTATGTGTACTTTCTCGTTTAATACTGACAAAACCTGGAGACGTAAGCATTTTATTTCTATTTTACAGACAGAAAACTATGCTCAGAGACGTTTAGTAAATATCCAAAGGTCATTCAGCTGGTAAGTGGTGGAGGTGGGGATTTGAACCCAGATCTGTCCAACTCCAAATTCTCCCTTGTTTTCTTATAACCACCCCACTGCTCCCTGCTTCTCAAATGAAAGGGACTGACTTTCTTACTTCTACAGGTTTTGAGTGTGGTAAGCGATATTCTGGTTGACTTACATTTTTTCAAAGTTTAAAAACTATCCCCCAGCTCCAAGGAAAGCATAAAATAAGAATTTGTACTACATCTGTTTGAATAATAACCCTGCATTCCTGAGCCTAACCCTACAGGAGTCTTCTCTGTAATGACGGTATTTGAAAATGGCTCTGTGTTCCCAGCCCTCTGTGATTTTTTTTCCAGGGAGCATTTCCAGCAGAACATAGATTTGCTTTGCAAGTAAGAAAGTTCCACTTGGCTCACAATGAATTTAATCTCTCAATTTTCCTCAGTTGTGGACATGCAAGAATGAAATTCAAATGAGATGCTATGATAATGACCCTTCTTTCCTTAGCCTTTCTCACAGCGGGGCTTTATTTACGTGCCCATAAACCAGCTCCTCTTTGCGGCACGGGAGTGACTATGAACTGGGAAACTGAGCTAGACCCAGAATAGTAGCCAAACCCTCCCAGTTCTGCTGCGCTCCTCTCTGGTTGCCATTTTGTTTGAAGGGGAGGAAAGAGTCCACGTAAAGGGGCAGCTGTAGGTTTTTCCTCGACATAAAATACTGTGTGACAGAACCGAGAGGAACGCAGTCATCTTGCCATGAGGTTTCTCTGGAGAGAGCTCTCTGGCATTGGGCATCCTGTAAACCAGAACTCCCAACAAATCAGGGTTCCTGCTTCTCTAGAATAAACCATGTAGAGATGCTTAGAATTTGGATGCTGAGGAAGAGTTTGAAGTATTGTAATGGTCACTCACCTGTATCCCCCCCATCCCACTCTCTTCAAGGTCACTCTCCACAGCGGCCAGTATGATCTTTCTAGCATATGAAACTGAGCAAGTCACATCCTGGCTTCAACTGTCCCCCTCTAAGGTCTTTTATGACCATAGCCCTGCCAGCTTTTCCAGTCATGTGTTAACATGTCTTCCTGCTTCCGCATGCTTTGAACAGCCTAAACTGGATCATGTCGCCCCCCGCTGCTCAGACTCCCTTCACCACCACTGCCATGGCGTCCCCCTGCATGCAAAACGAAACCCCAGGTCCTTACACTGGTCTGGGAGAGCCTTTTATTGGCCATTTTGAGGGGTTTTTTTGGGAGGGGGTGGGGCAAAGTCCCTGTTCAATTCTTCTGCCCACTTTGTCTATTTCTTTTTAAAAATTTTTTATTTAAATTCAATTTAGTTAACATATAGTGTATTATTAGCTTCAGGGGTAGAATTTAGTGATTCATTAGTTGCATATAACACCCAGTGCTCATTCCACCAAGTGCCCTCCTTAATGCCCATCACCCAGTTCCCCTCCCCGCCCCTCCAGCCACCCTCAGTTTTTTCCCTATAGTTAAGAGTCTTATGGTTTGTCTCCCTCTCTGTTTTTATCTTATTTTTCCTTCCCTTCCCTTATGTTCATCTGTTTTGTTTCTTAAATTCCACATATGAGTGAAATCATATGGTATTGATCTTTCTCCGACCGACTTATTTCACTTAGCATAATACTCTCTAGTTCCATCCACGTCATTGCAAATGGGCACTCTGTCTATTTCTTACTGATTTTCTGGAGTTCTTAATACAGTGTGGATACAAGTTCTTTGTTGGATATATGTTACGTATCTTCCAGCCAGTGGCTCGCCTTTTCACTCTGCCAATGTTCTGTTTTTGCCAAAGTTTTAAATTTTAATTCAATTCAATTTATCGTTTTTAAAGCTAGTGGGGTTTTTTGTGTGTGTTTTGTTTAAGGAATCTTTGCTTATCCCAAGATCGTGAAGATATTTTCCTATCTTTTTTCTACATACTTCACGGATTTTACTTTCACATTTAGTTCTATGATCTACCATAAATTAATTTTTGGTATGCTGGGAAGCAAAGATTAAAATTCATTTTTTTCCCCTGTATGGACATCCCAGTGACCCAGCATCAACTACTGAAAAGACCAACACTTCTCTACTGAATTGAGATAAAGCTTTTGTTGTAAATCCGGTGTCCATATATGCCACACCTCTGTGCTTTTGCTGCATGTTCTTCCCTCTGCCTGATAGGTCTTCCTTGCCCTTGTCTATTATTTGAGTCTTTCTCATCTTTCAAGACTCCTCCTAAATATCATCATGCCTGCGAAGCCTCTCCTGTCCTCGACACCCACCCCGCTGCTCCCCAAGCAGTCTCCGATATTCTTGGCCACTGCATCATGCCCGTGCTGCCCCTGCCCACTGCCTTATGTGTGTGCCTCCATCACAAGACTGAGAACATCTCCAGGGCAGGGTCTGGGCAGTATTCATCTCCAGAGCCTGTGCCTAACACTGTACCAAACGTAGATGATCAGTCAATGTTTGTCCAGTGAGTAGAGAACTTCTGAGCAGCTAAAAATAAAAAGGTGAAATTCCCTTCAGTGAATTAAAAGTAATCTGTGCTGGGAGTCTCACTCTTCGAAAAAAATCAGTATTCAATGACCAGTATGTGGTATAACCCAGTGTTCAGGGGTAGAAGGGTAGTTTGTAAGCCAGTCACTTAGATGATAAAAGAGAAGGCTTAGTCATGAACGGGGGAAGGAAGGAAGGAAAGAAGCAAAAGCAAGGTGTTTAAACCAGAATATTCCTAAGGACATAAAATAGAAAGTATCTGACTAGTGCTATATGAATTAGTGTAGTTTTCCTTGTTCTCTGCCAAGTCATACCTCAATTTGCCATCCACACCCCCACTTGTAATTCACATAAAGCACTGTATTAGTTTAAGGAGTACAACGTAATGATTTGGTATATGTATGTATTGTGAAATGATTACCACTCTAAGTCTAGTTAACATCCACACCTAACTTGGTTACAAATTTTTTTCCTTGTGATGAGAACTTTTAAGAGCTACTCTCTTAGCAGCTTTCAATATATAATACAGTATTGTTAAGTACAGTCACAGTGCTGTATATTACAACCTCAGAACATATTAACCTTGTAACTGAAACTTTGTACCTTTTGAGCACCTTCACCCATTTCCCCCAGCCCCAGATCCCTACCTCTGACAACTACCAATCCACTCTATTTCTGTGAACTCAATTTTTTTTTTAGATTCCACATATAAGTAAGATCATACAGTATTTGTCTTTCTCTGTCTGTTTCACTGAGCACAATGCCCTCAAAGTCCATCTATGTTGTTGCAAGTGGCAGGATTTCCTTTTTTTTATGACTAAAATATTCCTTTTATATATATACCACATCATCTTTATCCATTCACCCACTGACAGACACGTAGGTTGTGTTCATGTCTTGGCTAGAGTAAATAATGTTGCAGTGAGAATGGGGGTGCAGATATCTCCTTAATGTCGTGATTTCATTTCCTTTAGTCAAATGCCATGCCATAGTTTGTAAGTGCCTTTCATCAGAGTCATAATTTCGAGGAGCCATCATATGGCGTCCCTGGTAGAAGGATGGAATTTGGAATCAGGTCTGAGTTCTAATCCATCATAGATACCTGTAATGTGATCTTAATTTCTCTCACCCTCAGTTTCATCATCTGTAAAATGGATTGTTGCAACGCTTGCATGAGACAAGTATGCAAAGCACAGATCACAGTGCCTGACATAGTTGGCACTCCACAGAGGGTGCAAATATTTGGGAGCTCTTTCCCCAGTGCCTCATTCACAGTCTGCAAAGACGAGAAGCCGCAACAAGGACTTTTCCAGGAAACTTACAAAACTACAAAAAGATCTTTATGTTGCCGTCATTTCAACGGAACCAAGGCAAGAGCCGACATTCATCTCTGTTCATTCATCTCTATTTGTTAGCGCGATGACAGTATAATTATGTGCTGGGAGTGCTTTTGCTTTGTGGCAGAGACTGTGTATCCCAATGCCCGTTCTTTCCTCCGCCCTTTTAGAGTAGAGCTTGTTGCCACTCCCATATAATTTTTGTCGGAGCATGTGGCCATCTTGCCGAAGGCTGCATTTGCCAGCCTCCCTTGCAGCTGGGTCTGGCTCTGTGGGATGCAGCTTGTTCTTGGCCTTCAGTAACGAACTCCTTAGCGGGGCAAACGCATCTCTTCCCAAGACTCTGCTGTCACAGCATGGGGCCGTTCAAGGGACTGAGAGCCTACAGTGTATGGACAAGAGTTCTGAGGACAACCACCCAAATGGCAGGGCTGTCTCCCTGAATCCACTCTTGAGATGGAAGCTTTTGCCAAATGCAAGCTCTTCTGGTGGAGCTGGAAAGGCTCAAACCGGGCCATTGCACAAATGTGGCCACCTTGAGCCCCTCTTCCCTTCATTTCTGGGGGAGATGAAGCCACCCCAAAGAGACACCATCATCCCTTTGCCTCCCACCAACCTGCCGCAGAGATGCAGAGCTCGGCCATGGGAGGGTAACAGGGCTACAAGCTACCTGCTCCTGAGGGCAGCCTGTGGGACATGATGCCCTTGCAGGAAGGAACAAGCAGTTGCTCGGGGCTGCTTCAGGGCTATCAAATTATGTGTCCTTGTGAGTGTCCTCCTGGGAATTCTAGAGGCTCCAGCCTTGCAGGGGGTGAACTGGGACAGGACGGAGCTCTGGCCTCCCATCAAACCCCCAGGTCGGGCCAGAAGGGCCTTGCTACTGCTTCCTCAGAAACCAGGTCCTCTCGGGCTTTCTCTGCTGGCTGAGTGGGCAGCAGGCCTGGTGTAGGGGACAGTACAAGGATTGACTCGGCCGCACCTGTTCCTGTCCAAGAGTCAGGAGGTATGTGTTCGAGTTCCAGTTCCCAGCCCTACAGCGGAGAGAACTTGAGCAAATTCTTCCAATTCTACATGCCTCAGTTTCCTCATCTGTAAAGTGAAGGTAAAAAAACTGGCCCCACCTTTAACCAGTGAGACGGTCTGAGAATAAAACCAAATAGTACATGTGAGAGCACTCTGCTGGCTGGTTCAGTTGGTGGAGCGTGCGACTCTTGATCTCGTGGTTGTGAGTTTGAGCCTCACGTTGGGTGTAGAGATCACTTAAAAATAAAATTTTATAAAAAATAAAGAAAACACTTTGTAAGTTTAAAGCCTTGTGCAGATGCAAACCTTAGGTCAAAATAATGCATCTTATTGTTGGGATATTAACAGTATTCTATGAGCCCGTTCAGAGAGCTGTCCCATGAATTTCACTGGGTAAGCAGATCCATGGAATACTTCAGGGTTCACCTGACAACCCATCCGTGCCCCTGGGAATGTCTAGGATAAGTTGCAATAGAACAATATGAATTCAGTGATGTGTAGGTGAAATTGGCAAAATGCGTCTTCTCCATTCTACCAAAGTACTGACTTTGTTTAGGATTAATTAGTTTGGTAATACTGGAGGCATAGTTAACCCCCAAATCTCAGTGACTTAACCACTCTGTGTCCCATGTGATTCGGGAATTTAAGTGCTGGGCCCTCATAGTTTTCAGATTCTCGTCTTTGATTAAATTGCATTTATCTTGTCTGCAGTGACTGTATTTTTTCTTTCTCTTCTGCTGATTTCAGGAGGGTAATCAAGGGCAACTGATCCAACTGTGTGACTGGACATTTTGGTGGTTTCCTACTATATTTTTCTATTATAAATAATGCCTCGCTGAACATTCTTGTCCTTAAGTCTTTGATTTAGTATTTAGTACAAAATGAATGATTTAAGATAAATTTGCAGAAGTGGAGGGACAGGATCCAACAGTCTGCGTGCTTTTAACGCTTGTCATAAGATTTGCCAAACTGTCCTGCGAATGGTACCATCAGCTCTAAGGAGGAGTCTTTTCTACTCCCTGTCAACTCTGGATAGCCCAGGGGAGTTGCATTATATACGCATTTACTTGGAGGAATGCAATTCTATGTGCGCAGCAAATCTTCCACACACACACACACAAACCATTTTCAGGACAAACTGGTAGTTCAACTGCTGCCCTAACCTTGTTGGAAAGGCAGTCTTACTGGAAAGAGGGTCTCCTGAGAGGTGCTACAGTGATCAGTCCACACAGCTGCCACAGAGGTGTCCCTGTTCGTGTCCACAGAGGTCCTTCATGTCTGGGGGCTCTCCCCACGACTGCCAGGGCGCAGCCAGCCGCCTGCCTCGCCTCGCCAACCAGCCATCTCCTCTTCGGGTCCTGCTGGCTGTAGCAGGAAGCTGACTGCGGGGTCCCCTGTTTAGGAACACACCCATGCCTGTAACTTCATCACTGACCCTTCATTTCCTCTTCCCACAATCTAAGGAACACCCGCTTGGTCTTCAGAAAAAGCCCCCCTTCATCCAAGATTTGGTGGAGTCCTTGTCTTAACCAGCCCCGGGCGGGGGGCGGGGGGGGCGCCTAACAAAAATACCAGAGACGGTGGGGGAGGGGGAGCTGATGGACAACAGAAGTGTATTTCTCCCAGTTCTTGAGGTGTAAGTCTGGGATCAGATGCCAGTATGGCCAGGTTCTGGTGAGGACCCTCCTCCAGGCTGCGGACGGCTGGCTTCTCGTTGTATCTTCACATGGTGAGAGCAGAGAGGGAAGCAAGCCCCCAAGGGCACAGATCCCATCGTTGAGGGCTCCACCCTCATGAGCTCATCTAATCCCATTTACTTCCCAAAGGCCCCTCCTCCTAATCCAGCTCTGCATAGGGTCTCAACAACAAATGAATTGTCAGGGGACACCAACATTCATAGCGGTTCTCTTCAACCACCCACCTAGCCAGGGCCTCAGGCTTTTGGAAACCAAAGCCAGGGGGAGGCTCCTGGATCATTGTCACTGGGAAGGCCTGGCTGCTTGAATGAGAAGGGCAGTGAAAGAAAATAGCAGGATAAACAAAGTTATTATTAAAACAAAATGCTCCTGCCCCACATCTCTCAGCTTATAGCAAGCTGCTCCTCTGGGACACCTCGTCTTTTCATGGGCGGTCAGAGTGTCAACTCTATTATCATTTGGAACCTATTATTTTCAATGACCTAAAATAAATTTAGAATATTAGATGAAGCAATCATTCTTTTTCTTTTTTAAAAAAGATTTTATTTTAGAGAGAGTGCACGCAGGCATGGGGAAAGGGGCAGGAGAGGGAGAGAATCTCAAGCGGACTCCCCGCTCAGTGAGGAGCCCAGTGTAGGACTCGATCTCATGACCCTGAGATCATGACCTGAGCCGAAATCAAGAGTCGGATGCTCAACCGACTGAGCCACTCAGACGCCCCTTAAGCAATCTTTCATTCAGATAATAATTATCAAATTATTTTATCTACAGGCTTTACAGCTTTGAGTTTATACTAAAATTAACATGACTTGGGGCGCCTGGGTGGCTCAGTTGGTTAAGCGACTGCCTTCGGCTCAGGTCATGATCCTGGAGTCCCGGGATCGAGTCCCGCATCGGGCTCTCTGCTCGGCGGGGAGTCTGCTTCTCCCTCTGACCCTCCTCCCTCTCATGCTCTCTGTCTCTCATTCTCTCTGTCTCAAATAAATAAATAAAATCTTTAAAAAAAAAATAAGATAAAATAAAATAAAATAAAATAAAATTAACATGACTTGAATTCTTACTCATTTTCAACATTGTATAGGGATGCAGAACAGAACTCAAAAATTTTCTGAACATCAATGTATTTATTGTGAAAATTGAAATGTGTACCAAAACATAACAAACCTCAGAGGGGAAGAAGCTTGTCTGAATTCTCTACTGCTTCCTTTTTTCTTCCCTTTTTTTTTATTGGATTAAAATACACATAACATGAAATTGACTGTCCTAGCCGTTTCTTAAGTGTACACAATGTACACTAGGTACATTCACACGGGTGTGCCACCATCACCACCACCCATCCCCAGAACTCTTGCATCTTGTGAAGCTGAAACTGTACCTACTGAAGAATAACACCCCAGACTCCCCTCCCTCCCCAGCCCCTGGCAACTCTCATTCTACTTTCTGTGTTTGTGACCTTGACTACTCTAGGTACTTCATGTAAGTGGAATCCTTATCTGCCCTATTGTGACCAGCTTATTTCATTTAGCATACTGTCCTTAAGATTAATCCATATTGTAGCACATACCCTCCTTTTTAAGGCTCAATAATATTCCATTGTGTGTATATACCATATTTTGTTTATTCATTTATCCATAGATGGACACTGGGGTTGCTTCCACATTTTGGCTGTGAATAATGCTGCTATGACCATGGGTGTACAGATATCTCTCTGAGACCCTGTTTTCTTTTCTTTTTTTTAAAGATTTAATTAATTTATTTATTTGACAGAGAGAGAGAGAGAGAGAAAGCAGGAACACAAGCAGGGGGAGCAGGAGAGGGAGAAGCAGACTTCCTGCCGAGCAGGGAGCCCGATGCGGGGCTGGATCCCAGGACCCTGGGATCATGACCTGAGCCGAAGGCAGACGCTTAACGACTGAGCCACCCAGGCGCCCACTGAGACCCTGTTTTCAATTCTTTTCAGTATATACCTAGAAGTGGAATTGCTGGGTCATATGGTAATTCTATTTATAATTTTTTTGAGGAAACTTCATACTCTTTTCCATAGCAGCTACACCATTTTACATTCCCATCAACAGTGCACAAGAAGAACTCAATCTGGTCCAACAGAATCATACTGCTCACCTACTGTAAGTCTGGGATCAGGGCTAGACATGGTGGGGGCCAAAGAAATGGAGAGCATGCTGCCTTTATCCTAAAGAGTATGCAAATTTATCTTGCTAATTAGATTGAGAGGAGTTAGTTTAAATACTTACTGCATGTTAAAAGATTAAGTTTTTAGATAAAATACGCAATTAAAATACTTTTTGGAGAAAATAAACAGAGTATGACCATCTGGTTGTCTGCTTCCCCCCATCAGGGAGGCAATAACCCAGCCCTCTAGGATGCCTTCTGAGAGAGAAACCTAGACTATTTTGCTATTTCTTCTCCCATCTCCAGCAGCCAGCTGAGACAGGTGATATTTCAGAACAGGAGATGCAGACAAGTGCTATGTTCATCCCTCGAGACATTCTAAGTGCTAATTTGGACCAGGTCAGACTACCTGGGGTGCATACTCATACCTCATTAATTTTGCCCTTGCACAAAGGTCTTCACGGAGTTGAAAGAACATTAGGAATGTTTTTGGAGGTGGACAGATTGGGGCTCCCATTCTAGCTGCTTTGCCTAATGGCTGTATAATCTTGGGTAAAGAACCCATACCTCTTTTTTTTTTTAACTTTTTTTTTATTATGTTATGTTAATGACCATACATTACATCATTAGTTTTTGATGTAGTGTTCCATGATTCATTGTTTGCGTATAACACCCAGTGCTCCATGCAGAACGTGCCCTCTTTAACACCCATCACCAGGCTAACCCATCTCCCCACCCCTCCCCTCTAGAACCCTTATAAAAGCATCCCTGAGTCCTGTCTCTGCTGGAAATGAATCATCCCCTCCTCTCTGGTACCCCACAATACAAACTTCTATTACTGTAACACTTGCATCTTACCATGCCTGTTCATTTGATCACTGGCTTGTCTTCTCCTAGCACCTTGGCATCAGGGAGCATGGCTGCATTTACCTGTATCCCCAACACACTGCACAGAGCCTGGTATAGTGGAGGTGTTAGGAGGCATACCTACAGCTGACGCTATGCAGAAACTGCTACACCTGTTAGGTAACACTGTTAGGGACCCACTTAACTCAAACTCTGACATGGCCTCTGATAGTATCATCCAGTATTGCAGAGATCAAAGTAATGAGAACTCACAAAGCAGAACCAGATTCTAGCCTCAAAGCCATTATTCTGAGAGCTGCTTTGTATCTATCTTTCTCTAGCTCACTGTGATGTGATTCTCAGTTCTGGTCCCTATACAGTTCCTCCAACGAGAAGGCAGTCCTGGAAGGGAGTCAACCTGGGCACCAAAGGACTACAGAAATCAGAAATTCACTTTTTATTGTCTTCTCCTATATCTTATCAGTGGAAGAATTCTAGAAGTCTGGAGGCAGGGGCTCTTGGCAGTTTGGTTTGTGTGAGGCTGAGTATGTCCTATTTTTAAGGTTCACAGGCTCTAGGCTCATTCTCTAAAGAGTAGGTGCTATTCTTCACATCCCCATCCACATTCATTCTGTCTAGCCCCCAAATTACTCTTTAAGTGTTCTAGATCAGAACCCAACCTCTCCATAGTGGACTGAAAGGTAGTACCCCAAAAAGATATGTCCATGTCCCAATCCCAAGAACCTGTGTAACCTTATTTGAAAAATGGATCTTTGCAGATTAAACTAAGTTACGGATCATGAGATCATCCTGAATTACCTGGATGGACTCTAAATCCAATGACAAGTGTCCTTGGAAGAGAAGGAAAGAAGACACACAGAGGACAAAGTGGTACAAAGATGGAGGCAGAGAATGGAAGGATGGAGCCACCCCAGAAGCTGGACAAGGCAAGGAATGGATTCTCCCCTAGAGCCTTTGGAGGGATTACAGCCTTGCCAACACCTTAATTTTAGACTTATGGCCTTCAGAACTCTAAGAGAATACATTTCTGTTGTGTTAAGCAACTAAGTTTGTTTTAAGCCATTAAGTTATGGCAGCCCTAGCAAATAAATACACTTTGCAAGTTCCAGTTTCCTTAGCTGCAAGATGAAATAATAATCTTTCCCACCAGATTTGTTATATGGATTTAATGAGAAACTATAACTCAAATTGCCCATATCAATGATCCACATAGTAGGTCCTCAATAAATGGTAGCCACTAGAGTCTTATGCTCCCAACATTTATGGAAGCTCATTTGAAAACCATACTTGGGGATTTCACTACAATGCACCCACAAGACCCTGGATTGCCCTCTCAGAGTTAACCTGGGAGAAAAACACTTGATGAAGAAGGGCAAAGAGGTGAAGGTCACCCAAAAGAGACAAAGCCTTCTCAGAGAGGCAGGATATCATTAAAGAGTGCTGTGACCCCAGAGAGGTTTGGGCAACCATGAGGGCTTAAAAAAAGAAGAGCAAAGGGGCAAATATTGGCCATTCCTATTCAGACTGTGTTTAGGAAAGAAGGGTCTCAGCCAAAAGGTTTCTATGATTTCCAATCTCTAGGTAAAACTATCCCATCTATATGGTAATAGATGGTCTTGATACCATTAAATATTTAAATATTAAATATTTCAAAGCAACCTTTGGATTTCCATGTAGATCTGCTTATGAGGAAAACAAATTAATTGTTGGGAGTTTTGAGTAATCCTTACCCCTGTGATATAGATTTTTCATGACAGATCCAAAGTGTGGCTTTGGATGGAGATTTGGCTTCCCAAGTATCTTAACTGGAGAGAATACACAGATGGTGTCAGCGAAGGCACTCTTAGTCTTCGTGACAACTATTTTACTTACTGTTGGTTCTCGTCCCCATTTCATATGCATTTCAGTTAGGCTGAGTTAGTCTTCCAGGATTTGATCACACCTGGCATCATTGAGGCCCCGGGGCCTGGCATGGATCACACCACTATGACATTTCTGGTCCATCCTTTCCTCTGATTCCCACAGAGCCACTTTTCACACGCCCAGCAAAACTCATCAAGAACATTCAATTGTGCCTTTCACTGTTTCCAACATCCATAGTGACCATGTTTTCTAAGACAGAGATTGGACATGCACGGCTGAGTATATGTATGGAGAACACTGGGATAGAATATTTAATAATGAAAGTAACTGAAAATGCAGAACAGGTAGCCATTATTCTTATATGCGGTGCTAGCGAGAGAAACATTATAGAATTCAATTCCAACATACATTTTGCTTCTACTGAAGAATTGACATATTTGCTTCTTTGGTAAAAATAATGCTTTCTTTTCTGTGGGCTATCAAGTAGCTCAATATTAAAGCTGTTGATCATCGTAACTGCATGAATTCTTTTACTTTCCTTGTCCTTAATTTTCTAGTTCTCCCCCTCAGATTATACCACAATTTTAGCCACTCAGATGGCTGGCTGGCTATCTATTCATGGCAGAGACTGACTGGTTCCACCCCACATCCGTTCTCCTGTTCTTCCTTATTAACAAAAGCTCCCTTTCAGCCATGTGTGGCCATGTGACTAAGTTTGGGCCAATGAACTCTAAGTGTAAGTTTTGTGTGGGATTTCCAGGAAGGCTGCTTATAGGGTGCAGAGCCGTTGGAGAGGGAGTCTTTTGTCTTTCCTACCTGTTGACTGGGTTGTATCCCTGGCACACCAGCAACTATCCTGGACCATGAGGTGTCCCAAAGGATAGAAGCCAGCACTGGGATGATGGAACAGAAAGGTGGGTGCTGAGTCACTGACACCTGGAAGGTCATCCTATCAGCTCTGGCCACCTAGCTAGAGGTTTCTCTTAGGTGAATCAGAAATAAACTTTGACTTTTTTGAAGTCATTCTTATTTTGGGTTTTCCCATAAAACTGCTACACTATTATTTTACAGCATTACCCAGAACTCTATCAAAAATTAATTTCAGATTCACCCCATTTTTTAAGACAGACCACTCCAAAAATATTCTCCAAATTTAATGAAAATCTGGTTCAATATTTTTGTGTGACGTGGTAATCAGACAAACATTTAATTTTATCTATAGAGATGTGCCCTCTGTTATAGGCTGATTCAGACACTTTTTGGAAGGGGGCAGAGTATAAATAAACAAACAACAGTAATAGTAAGTAGGAAAGTATTTCAAGAGGTAGCCTCCATCCACCTTCTTTAATGAATATATGAAAAATCTTGAAATTAGCATAGTACTTGTATGTAAAAGAAAGTGTCTAATGAATATTCTATCGAGGATATAGAATAACCCCTTAAGACTTATTGATATCATTCACCTGCAGAGAAAAGTCACTTTTTCATAGATTAAACCAAGATAAATACCAGCCCACTGTCTGTCCAAAGTGTTATAAATTTTGTATTACTGAACTAATGAGATTTAATAAAATCCAAATTAAGTCTTATAATACTTTGGAAAGAATCTTTCTTTCCTCTCAACCCTAGGTCTTCCCACTCATCTTCAAAGGAAGCATTAATGAGAAGCAATAAATCCCAGCATGATTGTGATTAAATTTCATGAATTAAACAGAGGTAATTTTGCAAAATGGTAAATTCAATCAGTAGAACAGACACTTTTCTTTCTCAGCCAAACAGAGGGCCAAATGTGTCTCCAGATCTTGGCATAAATGATGACATTTTTATTCTTCCTATAAGTGAGTATAATGCTTTTAAATACCTTCCAGAGTAAATTGCAAAACTGTAATTAGTGCCTTTAAAAATATAGCTTAGCACTCTTTCCTTCCCTTCCTTTTCCCCCCTACCTCCATTCCCACCCTCCAAAACATATAATACAAATTTGGTGGCTATCTGGGCAACACTGAAGAATAATCATGACTCTGATTATAGAATGCAGCTTTAAAATTCTGGATTCTCTGTTTTAAGTGAGAAGCACCAGCTCGGAAATAATTGCTCCTAATCACTATAGGTTTTCCAGCGTCTTGGCAGTTAAGAAACACCAGCTTGCTGACAGCATTTAAATGACCTATATTTGTGTGAAAGCCATGTGGTCCAGCCCAGCAGGATTAGAGACGGGAGAAGATGCTCTTGGCACTGATTGCTTATCAGGAGAAGCCGACTCCAGACCCTTCCTGCTTGGTTTCTCCATCTCACCATCTGCATAACTGCTGATTCATTAGGCAGGTGTCTCTCCTGCTGCTGGAAGGGACATTTGTTCCCTATAATTTGCCACTTTTCCAAATGGTGAAGGGAAATTGGACTCACGGCTGGATACTGCGAGTGATGTGGATGACTAATGCCAGCACTTTGCGCATGTAAATGTCATTCGTAGAATCAAGGCTCAAATGGCTAATGGCTTCCCAGCTAACCTGGAGTGGACACCTACAGGAGAAACCAGCAACCATCACGACATTTTGGGAACAAGCCTAATTTAAATGTTGCATCCTGTTGTCCCCACATTTATCAGACTGTGCACTTGAATTTTGGTTTGGAGGATATTATCACTTGCCTAGAGTGTGTGTCTTATAAACATGTCCAAATCACTGCAGAAGCCAGGAGATTGAAGGGGACAATGCCACACATACCCAAGGAGAGTTCAGGGCTGAGAATACTTTTACATTCAGCAGGGCCTAACAGACTACTTCTTAGTGCCGTTTGCCCTTAATTTTGGCCAAAGTTCTTCTCTTTGCCCATAGCTTTTTTCTGTCCTACTGTTGGTTCTGTATCTCCTCCCATCCCCAGACACAGGCGCATGACTCAAGATGAGATCATCATAGTTCCTCAAACCCCTGGACACAGTGATTAGACTCAGAGGTGGGCAAATTGAGACAGAGTCCTTGCCTTTTGCATGAAAAAGCCATTCATCCATTCATAAAATTTTTACAAAGCCTCCACTCAAAGAGAAGCATTATTTAGGGTGCTGGGGAAGTAGCAATAAACAAGACAGATGTAATTCCATGGAGTTTACACGATAGGGCATGGAGCAGGGAGGCAGACAATAAACAAGTATATGAACAAGATGATTTGTGAAAGTATTGCATTAAGGAGGATGTAAAAAGCACGAATGACAGGGAACAGGACTAACACCCACAGAAAAATGGAAACTGGAGGGGAAGGAGGCCCTAGGGGTGCTCAGGTGTTGGCTCTAGCTGTCTTTTTTTTTTTTAATTTTAAAGATTTTTATTTATTTATTTGAGAGAGAGAGCATGCGAGCACAAGCAGGGGGAGTGTCAGGCAGAGGGAGAAGCAGGCTCACTGCTGAGCAAGGAGCCCAATGGAGGACTCGATCCCAGGACCCTGGGATCATGACCTGAGCCGAAGGCAGACGCCTAACCGACTGAGTCACCCAGGTATCCCAAGCTCTGGCTGACTCTTAAGGCCAGTTTCACCCCTGCTCTTCCTGGGTTTTTAGATCATGAGCCAACATGATAAAGCCAGCTCAATCTCCACTATACATCCCTTACCCACTCTTTGATGCCAAGGTCTTGACTTGAGAATGGCCATTCAGTCAGCAAGTCTGTGCTGACAGCCTGGTGCTGGGTATTGGGGGGGGTGGTTTCAAAGAGGAGCAGGTCATGCATGTTCCCCTTAAGCAGTTTTCCATTAAGTGTGGGCTGGGGAGTGGGCACAGATGCACCTGGACAATATCAAACTGTGATTGTGCCATCAATCTATTCCTCCCTGCCTTTCTTTCTCAGCAAGTAGTTCCATCTACCAGGCTGCTCAAGCCAGAAAAGCTCAGAGTCCTTGATTCACCTCTCTTTCTCTCACCTCCCATTTCCAATCCACCAAAATTACTTCTTGAGTCCATCTGCATGGACACCACCCTGGCCTAATACCACCTCTTCCATGGGCTGTGGCAATACCATCTGCACTCTTCTGGAGAAGAGACAGCTTCCTTGGAATCAAGTGAATCTCCAAATGGAAATTGGCTGCAATAGGAGAGGGGATGATGGCAGCCAGGAAGGCTTCCATTATTGACCCCAGGAAGCCACAAATTCTAATGCATTCCTAGACCAAACAGAAACAATGCTCGGATCTTCCAAGGCATTTGATAATTCGTGATGGGACTCTCATGAGCACAGGTATGAGAATACTTGATGAAATGTTAGCACTGGAAATCACTTTTTTTTCCAAGATTTTTTATTTATTTGTCAGACAGAGAGAGAGAGTGAGTGTGCACACAAGCAGGGGAAGCATCAGGCAGAGAGAGAAGCAGGCTCCCTGCTGAGCAAGGAGCCTGACCTGGGACTCGATCCCAGGCCACTGGGATCATGACCTGAGCTGAAGGTAGACACTTAACCGACTGAGCCACCCAGGCGTCCCTGGAAATCACCTTGAAGTCACCCAGACCAACTACCTCCTGGTACCAGTGGGGAAACTGAGGTGCAAAGAAGTTAAATGTCTTATCTGAAATCACCATAATTACTTAATTATATATACAATGTCTCATTCCAAAACAGATTTAAGATACCTTATCTGTGATTTAAAAGACTATAGGCACAGTACTTCTTCAAGACATCATCACAAACATTATTTGTACAAACTGGGTTTTTGATAAGAATCAGGTAGCAAGGGTGCAAGGATATGTCTGATGAGTACTGGGGAACATGTACTATGGGATGGATTAAGTGCTGAGACATAAGCCAACTCTTGAGACGGTCTACACCCTTTTGTGAAAAATGCAGCCATCCCACCTCCTCACAACTCACTGTTAAGTGCGTGCCCCTGGATATGGCTAAGATTTCCATTAGAAAACATCTCTGGTCCCACACTATGCTGGCCAAATAAATGATTGAGGGCCTCAGTTTTCTGCTAGAGAAAACGGCTATGGTCATTTTAACTTAAGAATTTTAGGGGTGCCTAGGAGGCTCAGTTGTTTAAGCCACTGCCTTTGGCTCAGGTCATGATCTCAAGTTCCTGGGATCGAGCTCAGCGGGGAGCCTCCTCCTCCCTCTCCTTCTGCCCCTCCCCCCAGCTCTTGCTCTCACGCACTTTAAATAAAATCTTTAAAAAAGAAAAAAAAAAGGAATGTTCAAATTAGTACCAACTTGGCCATAAAAATAAAGTATCCACTGAATATCCAATATTATGCAGTTAAATCCTGCAAGATAAACGAACTGCAAAGTTTGCAAATGTGCAAATAAATGAACTGACTTTCTATTTGAAGTGGAGAGCTATAAAACAACTAAAGGTTGGGGGAGATCTACTCCAATGAGATTTTTTATTTTGGAGTGGTCATGTGATGTCATTATCTTCCACTTATTTGTCTGTGGGACAAATAATTGACCTAAGCCTCAGTTTACTCTCTCTGTACAGCTGGCCAGTAACATTACTCATGTTCCAGAGTTGTTGGAACAGATGAGATAATTCATATAAAAGGTTTAGCATAGCTTTCAATAAATGTTAACACTGTATTATGAAAGGGCTATATTAAGGTCAATCTTCATCCATGACAATAAAAATCGAGTAATCAGTATACAGAAGCTTGAGGCAAGGGGCTGGGAATGTATCCAGGTCATGCTAAAACAGTCTAGGCACTGAGCAAGCTCTAGACAAAGTCAAGATGAAAGCTAATTATCTGCACAATGCAGGACATCTGTCATCAGTTCAGCAAAACTGGGATGACAAAGTTGAGTAGGACATCATCCCTGCTTTTGGTGTCCTCCCACGTAGAAGGAAGGTAATAGATTAGTAATGGAGGTCTTTCCGTACAGAGAGAGTTTTCATAATTGAATTAGATATTGACCATAAGGTCAGTGAATTAAGAAACACAATTTACATTACCCAGATTGCCATTGGAACAACAGGCTTGTCCCTGGGGATCTGTCCTTGATGAGGACGATGACAGGTAAGAGGAACAGAGCATGAGGACACACACCGCAGTGTGCGTGCTTCTTCCTTTCTACACCAGTTCATCCCTGTGGTTCTTTCACTTACTGTGTTATGAATTGTGATGTCGGCAAAGTTGCAAGGTCAAGGCCAAGATGACTGAGGTTTGGAAGGCTCTTGGGTGTGTGGCTTATGAGTCAAATGAGATGTTTGGGTTCATTTTTGTCTTTCTTGATCAAGCAATTTGATATTTTAGCTTGTAATGAAATGCTGTGATTGCTATAAGTCACCTTTATTACTGAAAATCCTGCAGGAGAGCTAACTTTGTTATTGTAAGCCTTGAACACACTAACTGCAACCCCTTTTATCTCTCACCAAATCAATTGGTTTTTAATTCAATTTTGATCAAGTCAATTTTCTTAGGAACCCAATTATCTTTTTATAGCGTATCAGACTATATAAATACTCAACGTGGGAACGGCTACGGCAGTGGAATGCATAAAAGAGGAGGGTAACCCAAAATAATTCTGCCTTGGGGTGTGTGGGCGTGTGAAGGGAGTGTCAGGGGAGGCTCTGGAAAAGAGCTGACATTTGAGTTGGAGGCCTGGAATAAGTACCTGCTTCCCTGGCAGATGGGATGGGAAAGGCTATTCCTGGCAAAGGGAAGCGCTTGAATGTATGAAGCCTGGAGAAGTGTAAATGCATGCCAACTACAGGAGATGGGGACTGGCCTGGCTGGTTAGCATCTGCTGGACAAATGTAACTGAATGCATAGCAGGTGCTGTGTTCTGCAAAGGCCACTGGCTGCAAAGAACAGAGATGATGCGGGAAGGCAGGCTGGAGCGAGGAGATGGCTGGGAGGCTTTGTGCTTCTTGCTTTGAGGTTTGTACTCCTGAAGACAGTGTGGTTTTTAAAGCAGGGGAATGGTGGCATGAGAACCCAATGCAGAAGAGCAGGACCAGGACTGTAAAGAATGAATGGAAGAGGAGTGGCCAGATGGATATGCAGTAGTCCAGGCTGGTGTAGTTGGGGGCAGCAGTGACGTGTGATTTGGGGGAGCCCCGCTGACATGTGCAGCCCTCTTTCCTGCTGCCCACAGGACCCACTTCCCCAGATTTGCAGCTCTTCTAGCACCTGTTCTAATTTGCAAGCAATTAAAAAAAAACAACAAAAAAACCCCAAAAAAACCCCAACCTAGAATGCTAAATTGGACTGGCTCTCTCAGAGCTGAAATTACTTTAGCAAACATCATGGCTTCTTTTAGTTTGTAGGGTTTCGTCTTCTCTTCTAAAGGTTAAAAATAGAAAACAGATTAAAATCCTGAGTATGAATCCTAAAAAGGATTTCTACTCCCTCCCTGTGGGGTGATAAATTTAAAGGGCCATGGGATCTAGAAACTGCCTGAGAGACGCTCTTTTGCTTGATGCGTTCTTTTTTTAGTCAAAGAGCTGGCCATGTGCTCTTGTACAGAATTGGTCATCATCCGTGCAGGTTTATTCTGTTTTGCATAGGAGACCTTCTCCTAATCACTTCTGCTCTTATTTCAGGTTAGGTGGGGGGGCAGGGGGTGTGTAGTGAGAAAGGAGAAGAGGGAAGCCTATTTTAGCCTTTGCTTCAAAAATTAACTTGGCTTCCAATGAAGATGTCTCGCGTCTATTAGCTTCATTCCCTTGGGGCATGCCCAGAACTGCAGCATCTCCTTTCCACTCCCTCAAATGCTCCTCTGTCCCAGAATTGCAACCCACTTTGTGCTGCTGTCCTCTCCCAGGATGACCACTCAGGAGCCCCTGATTGGGGGGCGGGGCTCTAAGTGGGCCTTTAGGCTCACATTGGGTGAGCCAACTAATCCAGCCTGGAAATAATGAAACTCATCTAAAAATCTCTCTTAATCCCTCTTAGCCCTGAAACCATGGATATTAACTGCAGGGAGGGGTAGGGGAGTGGAGGGAGAGGGGGCATCAGAGGCTCTGGGCAATTTAGCCTCAGTGGTTATGTAAATCAGAAAGTGAATCCTAGCACATTCCGTTGCTGGGGGAAGGGAAAAGGGGTGGGGGAGAAGGTGGGTGGCTGGCAGCCCTGGTTCCTTGACATCCCCCTGAGAAAGATCACCCTATGCTACAGATGACAAGGCACACGTCAGCATGCTTAAAGCCTCCTTCATCCTTCCTGAAATTTCTGATAAAATCAGAAGTTGTTATTGTCTGTTATCTCAGGAAGGCGTTATTTTAAAAATAAGTTGCCACTGACTTAACTTTCCAAAACTCCTCTGCAATATTATTATTCTTTTATTTAAGCCCAGAAAACTTTTTTTTTTTTTTTAAATCTATGCCCTTCGGGCCAAGGATTTTTTAGAGTCAGAAACAGTCTACTTGGGATTGCAATGAGTCTGTTTTTTCCTACTTGGCACACCACCCTGTCTCTTGTAGTAATTGATCCCTAACTTTCTCTTAGAAAACCAATCTACGCCCCCCAATACCCTTATTCTCGATCCCTAAGGCAATTTTCAGGCCTTCCTTGCTAATAAATCTCAGTTCTGTTTGGGGAACAATGGACAAAAAGACTAGCTTCCACAACTTCCCTTCCAGCTAGCGGTGACCATGAGATACAATTCTGGCCAGTGAGATCTACATAGAAGCTTGAGGAGGGCTTCTGGGAAGGCTTCTGCCTTTCGTGATAAAAGGGGGACAGATCCACTGAAGCAGCCCCTCCACCTTCTTCCCTCAGATGCAGATGTGAGCGGCAACACCCCGTCTGTTGGAAAAGGCCAATAAAATCACAGTTCATTGGTCCTTGATTTAATTTCATGCTGGTGACTGCTTGCCTCTGGATATATAATTATATGAGAAAAATAAATTTATGCTTGTTTCAACCACTGTTAGCCAGGCATTCTGTTCCTTGCCGATGACTGCATCGCTGAGACACTTGAACTTACGCTAACAGGAAACCAACCAGCTGCTAAAGCACTGCATTCCCAGAAGGGCAATTCACCCCAAAGTCCATCTCTCCTATGTTGATGGAAAGCATCAAGGAGAACAAAACCCAGGGCAGCTGGACTGGCTGGTCAAGGGGCTCATTCCACTATCAGTGCAGGGAGCTTCCCCATCCCCCCTCCAATAGGATACGGTCTAAACCACGGACTAATCACCTCTGTTTTCTGTTTCCCTTTGTCAAATGAATGTTTTAATAGCACTTACCCTGTTTTTTTCCTCGCTAGTGTTATTGGGTGGGCGGGGAAAAAAATGTCATTTATTCAAAGGCTATAGGACTTGAAGAACCACACTCAACCTGTTGGAGAAGATCATGCGTCATCATGAAAGCCTGGAGGAGCGCCTGGCGGGCTCAGTCAGAAGAGCATGTGACTCTTGATCTCAGGGTTGTGAGTTTGAGCCCTACGTTGAGTGTAGAGATTACTTAAAAATAAAATCTTAAAAAAAAAAAAAAAAAAGAGGGACGCCTGGGTGGCTCAGTCAGTTAGGCATCTGCCTTTGGCTCACGTCATGATCTCAGGGTCCTGGGATCGAGTCCTGCATCGGGCTCCTTGCTCAGTGGAGAGCCTGCTTCTCCCTCTGCTGGCCGCTCCCCCTGCTTGTGCTCACTCTCCCTCTGACAAATAAATAAATAAAATCTTAAAAAAAAAAAAAAAAGAAAGAAAGAAAGTCTGGAAGTACATGGATACGGCCCAGACAAAACTTCAGGCTATGTCTTTTTAGAGAACGAGATGACGGTGTTTAGTGTTGCACACAGAGCAGCTACATTATGTTTGGCTGGGCACTGTGAAGCTGGGTTTATAGGAAGACTGTTGTATGGGAAGATTATCAAGAGGTGGACTGTAGTAGGATCCAGGATTTTTGCATTCTCAGAATGCACTGGCCCTTCCTCTGAGAGCAGTACCCAGACTTTTCTTTAGATAACTATTTCTCCACTTTCTGCCAAGGCATTTTGGTGGGGCTGGCCATATCCCCAGCTCCAGGGGTGGGCATGTGATAAAAATCTAGACAAATCAGAATATTTATTCTTCTGGCCACTTTGGCTGCTTTGGGGATGAGCTCATGCCTCGGTGCAGCCTAATGAGAGTCAGCATGGAGAGTTTTGCTGACATTATTAGGAAAGAAGGTAGTTATTGGTAGCCAATGATTACTGATGATTATCTGAGCTCCTGAATCCAGCTGACCTGGACTCTAACCTTGGACTTTTTAGTTATATAATATAATAAACTCTCTTTTTTGTCATTTGTATCAGAAAGTACTCTAATTAAAGAATTATCTAGTTTCATTGCCTTATTTTATAGATGGGGAGTACAAAACTTATGCAGGGTAAATGACTTGCGTAAGGTCACGTAGCTATGCACTGGAAGAGCCCAGACTAGCATCCACGCCTCTGACTTGTGGACCACAAGCTCTTTTCCCACCACCAATCAGCAAGTGGACCAGAACTATGGGCATTCACAGGAGGGACAGGCGCTTTCCAATTGAGATGAGCAGGAAATGTTTCACAGAGGAAAGAATATGGAAACTAGGAAGGCCTCTGACGTTTTAGATCAGTGGGAAAAAGGGGAAGGCACGCTAGGAGAAGGGGATGGTGTGAGGACATGTGTGGAGATGAGAAAGCTGAAGGAACATTTAGGGAGGAGCAAATACCAGTTTTCCTGGATGAGAGTTTGTAGCGGGGAGCTGTTTATTGTCTCAAATGGGAAAGAGTGAGAGGGACCAAAAGGGGAAGAGGAAAGGCAAGAGAAGGGAGAAAGGAGAGGGCGAGGGGAGAGGAAAAAAAAAAAAAAAAGAAAAAAAAAAAAAGTGAAGCAGGAGAGACAAGAGAACTAAATTATGTATTTATGCACCTATTCCATGTTCCAGAAACCACATGAAGTCCTTTAGGTCTGGCTTTCAATGCTCCCAAACCTTAAAGGAGTGTTTCTAGTCCTCATCTTACTGATGGTGAGCTGTTACACAGAAGCCCCATGCTAGAAGGCCAGAATGCCAACCCAGACCCTCTGCTCACAAAGCCCCCCTCCTGCATCACTGGGGTCTTTAGCCACACAGCTCAGGGCAAGGAAAGAGCAGTGACATCCCGGTCAATTCCACAAGGACAGAAGCACAGTGAACAGAGTCAGCCCAGGCTGGTGACTCCAATCCACTTGATTCACCAGATTTGCCCTTTTTAGAAGCCAGCAGAGTCATTGCTTTTAGTCTCAGGAGCATCCATAATTTATTACTTTAACACAGCAACCAGTCTCCCTCTGCCTATGGAAACTGATGCTCTTACCTTCCAAGCAGAAGACACATCTGCTGATAAGGGACTTCCCTGTAATAGGTCTGCAGTTCGGTCTCAGAATGCTGAAAACTGTGTTTCCATTTGAAGCTGTCCTGGGAGAGCTCCGGCAAGCAGGACCGCTGCATTTTCTTGGGGTCACTAAGGATCTATGCTCTCCTCTCCTTGCTATGGAGGACTGTTACCTCCTTAAGGTTTGTGTCTCCCCAAAATTCATTTATGGAAACCTCATCTCCAAGGTGATGATATTTGGAGGAGGGGCCTTTGTGGAGAGGGCCTTAGGTCAGGAGAGTGAAGCCCCCATGAATGAATGATATTAATGCCCTTATAAAGGGAGTGCCCTTGCCTCTTCCCCCATAGGAGGGCACGGCAAAAAGACGGCCATCTGTGAACTATGAAGCAGCTCTCACCAGAGTCCAAAATCTGCTGGCACCTTGGTCTTGGACTTCCCAGGCTCCAGATCTGTACGAAATAAGTTTCTGTTGTTTATAAGCCCTCCAGTCTATGCTATTCCATTACAGAAGCTCAGACAGACTAAGACGAGAACTAAAGTTGCCACACAATCTTTGACATTCCTCCCATTGAGAGGTGGGTCCGTCTTCTTTTCCCTTTGCCAACAGAATAAGCAAAGTAAGTGCTGTCGCAGCAGTTTCCAGGCCTGAAGGGATGACATCTCCTACTTTCTGTCTCTGGGAACAAGTACTTTTGGAGCTCTGTGCTATGACTTCTGCTAGAGAGGCCACGGGAGAGGTCCTAGGACGACATGGGAAGACAGGAATCCAGCTGTGCCCACCAGGCCCCAGATGTGTGAGCGAAGACTTCCTGGACCCTCCAGGCCAAACCATGCACCAGCTCAATGCCACGTGCAGCAGCACTACCCAGCTGAGGCCCACCCACATTTCCCCCATAAATCGCGAACATAACAAAACAATTAAGTAATTGTTATTTAAGCCATTTGGGGCTGTGGCTACACAGCAGTTGACAACCCGAAGAGAACATCACCAGACAACAAAGGCTTGCATGGAGAGAGGAGCGGAGACGGGGCTTCTGAGGAGGGTCCTCCTTTGAGAGGAGGATGTCAACAAGGTCCCACTCCTCCTTGAAATAGTCACAGAACCAAAAGGCTGCAAGAAAGGGTAATTAGAGGCCTCTCCCCCCTCCCACCCAGCAATACAGAGTAATCTGGAGAGCAGGAAGCTAACTGCAGGTGTCCTGGAAATGAGCATGTCAGCATGTGGGTTGCGTGAACCTCTTCTGTCATTTTGAAAAGGCCTTCTCACCTAGTGCCAAAAGAGTGGCTGGCCGGGACACCACGCTGAGGCTTCTGGCATCCTATGGGTTGAGCCCTTAATTGCCCATCTGAAAAACAGGGTGTATATGCCCTGGAGCCACTGGAACCTGCAGCAAGGATGCTTAGGGGTTGGCGGGAGAAAGTTCTGGGAGAACTGGACGAAGCTTGGCATACACAAGAAGAGAAATCCTCTGCCCCGAGAGGATGTGGATTTTGATGTACAAGGTGCTCTGGAATCCTAGGCAAATGTGACAAAGGAATATTCTTCCTACAAGGTTGTTAAAATGCATAATTATTCCTTCCTTCCTTCCACAGATAAGTGCTGAGCCAGGACAGGGACTTAGTAGCTCCCAAGCCATTATTATTATTATTATTATTATTATTATTATTATTATTTTGTAAGGATTCCTGATACAGATACAAGCTGAAATAAGTTTGGATGAAATGATAGGCTATTTCAAATTTGCTTCAAAATAATTCTGGGATGGGGGAATATAGACACTGTAAGATTTGCCATGAATTGACTAGTTAGTCTGACCAGGAGATGGATACGTGGGCCTTCAGTAAACTCTACTTGTGTATATGTTTGCAATTTTCCATATTAAAATTAACATCAAAGCTCCGAGCAAGGTGCACGTGGTTCCTACGTGCCACCTGGAAGGGCCAGGAGACTTCAAATGATGGCCAAAGTGGGTTCCAGCCCCCACCCCGCCCCACTTATCTAAAGGGCTCCCTGTGTCCACCCTGGGCCGCTCAAACCCATTCTCCAAGGGAAGCTGGAGTGGGATCTTCAGACGACACATCCAATCGTACCCCCACTCTTCACCTAGGGAAGACCAAGGCCAAAGTCCTCTCCAAGGCTGTGGAAGCCCCGTCCCTCCCTGCTCTGCAGCCTGCTGTCTCGCCTTCCCCTCCTACCGTCTGTGTTCCAGCCAAAGCCAATACTAGTTTCTTAAAGACTCTTCAGCTTGTCACCCTCCCTCCTGCCTCAGGACACCTGCTCATACGGTTTCCTCTTGGGGAATGCTTTCGCACACTCCCTCACTCCCTTCACTCAATTAACTCCCTCTTCTTGCATTTATGGGTCAGAGGTCAATTCTTTGGGGTGGTAAGCAGAACCATGCCCTCCCTCCCCACACAGATGTCCATGTTCTAATCTCCTGACCCTAGGACTGTGTCACCTTCCATCACAAAAAGTACTTTGCAGATCTGACTGAGGTACAGACCTTTTGATGGGGAGAGAGATGATCCTGGATTATCTGGGGAGGCCTAAAGTAATCACAAGGGTCCTTTTTAAAATGCAGCGAGGAGAGTCAGAGTCAAGCGAGAGGAGACCATGGAAGCCGCCCAGGTCAGAGCAATGCAAATGCTGGGTTTGAAGATGGAAGGGGCCGTGAGCCAAGGAACACAGGTGGCCTCTAGATGCTGTGAAGGCACAGCACACTTTCTCCCCTAGGGCCTTCAGAAGGAACACAGCCGTGTGGACAGCTTGATTTTAGCCCAGGGAGGCCCATTTGGGGCCTCTGACTTCCGGAACTATGAGAGAATACATGTGTGATGTTTTAAGTTACTAAGTTGGTGTTGATTTGTTACGGCAGCAATAGGAAATTAACGCAGTTGAGGAAACTTTCTCTGACCCCGCCTCCTGCCCCTACTACCACATCAGGTACCCCTCTCACACAGTCATGCCTCCCTGCGGCTTGTCGGTATTTCCGTGAGTGATTTTTGTGTGGCATCTTTTAACCCCACTAGACTGGAGCTTTCGGAGGCAAGGACGCTGGTGGTGTGTTCACCCTTGAGTGTCCAGAGCAAAGCCCTTGCTCCATCAAGGGAGGCTGGGGGCTGGCTGTGACCAGCCTCACTGATGGGCCAGCTGAGCCCCAGGCCCCAGCTCTGGCCATTGCGCTTTTCTTGTGTTTCTTCAAGTTTTGGTCCCATATGCACCCAATCCTCCCAGGCTGAAGTCACGTCAGTGTCTTCTCCACGACCCCTATGCTTTCCACATCCTATTCCTGTGGCTGGGGCCACAATCCTAAGAGGCTCTGGGGTCATATCAGCCTGGTTTGGGTTATGGCTTTGTCATTTACAAGCTGTGTGACCTTGGAGTTTTTTACCCTTCGGAGCCTCAGTCCCTTCATCTATATAATGGGGACACAATACCTCTTATGTGGATTAAATAAGAAAACAGAAGTAAAGTATCTAGCACAGAACCTGAGTGGAAGAGCTAAACCAGGGTGTCAGTTCCTCCCCCTTTTCCTGTCGCTGGGCTCTGTTCATCCACAAGGACTATCGTCTGCTGCCCATTGTGGTCATTTCTGATGACTCCCATCTTCCCCACTTGCCCCAGTCACCTGTCCAATCCAACCACAGCCTTCCCTTAGTCCTCCAGGACCCAGGCCCTGCTAGAGGCCTGGAACCAAAAACAGTTTCCATGATGTGGGGAACAGCATTAAATTCTAAGGCCCCAACCTAAGGGAGCCCTAGAGCAAAGGGTCTCCTAGCCCCTCAGGCTCACTTCCCAGGTACATGCACTCACTGGTTTGCTTTTATCCAAAATGTCCCTTGAAACAATAGGGAGGAGAAGAGGGACAGCCTTCCTAAAGTGACTGGTATTTTGATATTGGGCCCTAGGATCCCAGAGTCAGCCCTAGCATCCATGTCAGTTCTCATCTGTCCTTGAACACACTCAGCCACATCAGCTGCCTTTGACTTCTGGGATCAGAAACAATGGAGATATATAAGTCCCTGGGGATACTCCCACCTACTGAGGAGAGGCAGCATCTGATTAAGCAAAGAGTATGGACCTAGGAGTCAAGGACAGGATCACAAAGCTGAAGTGGAAGAGGGTCTGTCAGTACATTTTTCAGTTGTGGGACGGGAGGCCTGCAGAGAAGAAATAGGATCCAGCTGGTTACTAGGAGACACTATGTCACCGATTTCCCAGGGCAGGGCTGTATTCTATCGCAACTCTTTAGGCTTCTTTACAAATGTAGGAAATTGTTGGCTTACAAGAGTGAATTCCTAGGTGAAACTGGCTTCAGGCATGATGGGATCCAGGAGTTCAATTCATGTTCTAAATCTCTGTCACTCAGTATATTGACTCTGCTATCTCTTTTTCTCTTTGTACATAGGCCTCATCCTCTCCTGCCTTAAATGGAACCTTTTCCCAGAGCTCTTTGGGGCATGGCCCAGAGATAGGTCTTCCTGGAGGCCTCTTCACCTGGGGAGGCCATTGTCCCATGAGGCCTGGGGAGGCCATTGTCCCATGAGGCCTGGGGAGGCTGTGCTTCCCAAGAAGATCCTGGGATGGAGGAGGGTGATGGTATAAGCAGGAGAGAGTATATATCAAATTACTATTCTCCACATTCTTAGCATAAGGTTGCTAGTGTTATTTTTAAAAACATGACCATGTATTTCACGTTTTTAAAATCAATTACATAAAAGAGGGCACCTGGGTGGCTCAGTTGATTAAGCAGCTGCCCTTGGCTCAGGTCATGATCTCAGGGTCCTGGGATCGAGCCCCACATTGGGCTCCCTGCTCAGCGGGGAGCCTGCTTCTCCCTCTCCCTCTGCTCCCTCCTCTTGTGCTCTCTCTCGCTCTCTCTCTCAAATAATTAAATAAAATCTTTAAAAAATCAATTACTTAAAAGTATTGCATGTACTGATTTTTTTAAAGAATCAAATAGTATAGGATGATATAAGAGAAAAATGAAAATTCTCTTCCCCTTGCCACTTAATTCCCTATCTTCACTCCCTAGAGATGACACTGTTAACAGTTTCCCACTTATTTTGCCAGAAAATTTTCTACAAATAAATGTATGTCTATTTTTTAAAAAATACAAATGGGATCATACTATATATATTAGCCCCAATTTAACTATGTTTAAGCCATTGTTTGCTAAACTTATCTGCATAGAAAATTTTTATTAACATCTCTATTAACATCCTAAAAAGCAGTTTGGAAAGCACCAAACTTATTTATTAAACAAACAACATCTACTCCGTGCTAGATGGTAGAAAATAAATAGGATATTGGTTCCTATTCACAGATTTGCTATGTACTAGGGGAATCAGAAGTAAATACATGGAGACTATACAATGTAATATGTTAGAATATAAATATACACTATGGACAAGATTCTAGAGATTGACTGACTCTGCCTGGGAGGGAATGCAAGAGGCTTCAAGGAGGAGAGGCCATTCGTCATTGGGTCCTAAAGGATGAATAGGAGTTCAACCAGCTGGCCACCAGGGTGGGCATTCTAGGAAGAGGGAGCTTGTGCAAGAGGATAGAGTCCAATGTGGTTTCAGAATAAGAGCCTGGGGAGATGAGGCAGGGTATGAACTCAGAAAGAAAGTCTGAGGCCAAGGGTTGAGACCCCTGCAGGAATTTGGGCTTTAGCAAGCCTTGGGTGATATGAAGTCACTAACTGTTTTTTTTTTTTCCCCCAAGTATAGAAGACATGACTGGATTTGTATTTTAGAAAGACTAACCAGGCCCCAGTATGGATCTGGATTGGAGGTGGGGTGAGCCCAAGGACAGGGAGAGCAGTCGGAAGGCCATCATAATGGTCTAGGGCTGAAATGGTAATACTGTTTAACCAAGGAGTTGCTAATGGAGGGGAACAGGCTGGGACATGTGGGGAGCCTGTTAAAATGTTCAATCAGTAGAACTTGGCAACTGACTTGAAATGGGGTTTCTGACAGTAACAAGTGAATGGTGGCTCCATGAGCAGAGGCTCAGGAGCTCTGGTTCTCTACTGACCTTTTGTTTCTCTTGGCTGCTGGGGGAGTCTCCTGGATGATGAGTCCCATGAAGGCAAGTATCATTCCTTTCTCATCTTTGTAGATCTTCCACATTAGCCAAGGCAGGACACATGTACAGAGTTGCTGTTTAGAATTTGCTTAATAAATGATGGGCCATGGCATCCTTCTTTGCTAACAGGAAGAACGAGTGGACCAGGATGACACGGCTGGAATGAACTGTTGCTTCTGCCATCAAGGCTGGGTGTGACCTGGCCCTGGCCTCCCTCGCTGACATCATCTCCTACTGCCACCCTCCTTGATGAACACATTCCAGCCAGTCTCTTGCTCTTCTTCAACCATCAAATTTATTCCCTCATCAAAGCCTTTGAAATTACTGTTCCCTCACATCCTTCCCTTAATATTTTCAAAGAGCTTGCTCCTTCACTTAATTAAGTTCTTCAGTGAAGCCTTTTCTGGCTCTAAAATTGCTCCTCAAACCCACCACAACCCTATCCCCTTAACATGCTCTATTTTATCCATAGCACTAATCAATCTGGAGAGTCTATCTTATATTAATATATAATTATATAATATATTAACCATAATTAACATGTTATAAATTATATATATTGGGTATGTTACCTATATTATAGAATACATATTTTGTATTAATACAATATACTATATATTGGTAATATGTTAGTATCTTATATTATGTCACTCTCTCTAGTTTATGAGCCCCATGAGAACAAGGACCTCACAACTCTTATCCCCTGCTGTATTTCCAGGGCTGGACCAGAACCTGGGGCACAGAAGGAGCTCAATAAAACTGTTGACTGACAAGTGAGAGAAGAGATTGACCTCTTGGAGATGGTGGTTTCAAAGACTCCTTTCAAGAGTCTTTTCCCTTTATTTTTTTCATGCTTCCCCCAGTGCCTTGCACCCAGAAGGTCTTCGTATATTTCTAAAGTTGACTGAAGGCTAAATTCTGGGTATTAAATTTTTTAATAAAATGTATAAGTTTGTTTTAGATTACTGCACGGCTTTTGCTGGATTTTATTTACTTATTTTTATTCCCAAATAGTATCCTCTTGACTCTGCATGAAGTGCCTTAAGAATTTATCAAAGAGAGCCTGGTTGAGCTGCCTTGCATTCCAGGGAGCCCCTGGGTGGGGGCTGAGGAAGGTGGGCTGTCTGTCTGGACTTAGCACTGTTTGCTGGCTGTTAGTCCAGGCCTCAAACAGCTGCAGCCGGGTGTTTGTCTTAAAATTCATGCTCATGTCAACACTGTTGCCATCCTTCTCAAACTCTCATTACCATTTTCATGATCTTCCCTGCTCTGCATCAACATTTGACCTTTTCTGACCTATCTCAGTCTGCAGATCTACCCTGAGGGTTGTAGACTGGCTTATCATTCAGCTGACTCCCAATTTTGTCAAACTTCAGGCAAGAGCTTGGCAGCAATTCCTTGTACAATTTCTCTATTAAACAGATTTCATTTGGAGTAAAGGCACCAAGAGATCACAATGTGGACTTTGGGGTCAGCCAGACTTGAATGGGAATCCTGACTCCACTTTCTAACTGTGTGAGTTTGGCCAAATACAATGTCCTCTCTCATTTCAGTTCTTGTCAAATGTAATTTTTAAAACATGATTCTTATACAAGGACACAGTGAACATATGTACAAGATTTATTTAACCCATTGTGATAGTTAATTTTATGCATCAACTCAACTGGATCGTGGGACACCCAGATATATGTTTAAACATTATTTTGGGTTGTGTCTGTGAGAAGTTTCTCAGAGAGATTATCATTTGAATCAGTAGACTGAGTAAAGCAGACTGGCCTCCCCAGTGTAGGTGGGCCTCCTTCCATCTGTTGAGGGCTTGAATAGAATAAAAAGGTAGAGGAAGAGATTTGTTCTTTCTCTGCCTGTCTGAGCTGACACATGGATCTTCTCCTGCCCTCAGCACTCCTGGTTCTCAGGCCTTCAAACTGCATCAGCTTCCTTGAGTCTCCAGCTTGCAGATGATAGACCATAGGACTTCTCAGTCTCCATAGTCACATGAGCCAGTTCCTCATAACAAATTTTATTCTCTCTCTCTCTCTATATATATACTATTGGTTCTGTCTCTCAGGAGAACTCTAATAAACTCATTAAGGAGGGAATCTGCAGGATGGTGAAGCTGGCTCAAAGAGCATTCAAAACAGATATTTATTCAAGATATTTGGAAACATATTTAGTTTGTCAGGAAAGGAGTGCTGACATAAAACTGCTATGTTAGATATAAAAATGTTGAATATTCTACAGAGAAACATATCTAATCTTTGGGGTTATCTTTTCTACTGGAATAAGAAATACAGGAATAATTTGCATCTCTACTGAACAAAATATTTGCAGCTTATCAGTCTTTCTCAAGCTAAGATAGAACTTTGGACAGTACAGACTCTAATTAATAGTAAATAGTAAATGAAACAAAGATACATTTTCCTAGAGTTAGATAATCCTTGGGAGTAGCTGCTGCTAGACAATGCCCCAGTATGACATTAAAGGACATGCAACAGGGGTGCCTGGGTAGCTCAGTCAGTTAGGTATCTGTCTTCAGCTCAGGTTGTGATCCTGGGGTCCTGGGATCGAGCCCCATGTGGGGCTCCCTGCTCAGCGGGGAGGCTGCTTCTCCCTCTCCCTCTGCCCCTCCCCTGCTCATGCTCTCTCTCTCTCTCAATAATAAAATCTTAAAAAAAAAAAAATAAAGGACATGTAATATTCTTTGTCTTTTTCCATGTTTTGAATCATTTTAAGTTTCCTAATATAAAATAGGGTACTCTGAGATACATTTCATAGTATATTGAGCCACATATGAGGCCCTTCTTGGTCAACTGGACTGATGGCTTACCAAGCCACTGCCAGTTATTAATTCCTTATTATGTATTAATAGCATCATGGGGCAGAGAGGTGTCCCTCTTCCAACCTTTGAGGTTCTGAAGACCTCAACCTCTCCCCTTTGTTCCTCCAGCCCTAGGGGTTAGTAGCTTCTTCCTGCCATTACTATTCTCTCTAAGTTACTTCAGTGGTCCCTTTTAGCTTTATCCTTCCTTTGCCCTCTGCTTAATAAATCCACAATATTCTCTGTTAAAATAACTAGTATGGTTTCTATTTTCCTGACCCAACCCTGTTACAGGGAGAGCAGAAACATGTATTTCCTCCATTTCCTGGTGACAAGGAAATGTCCTATTAAAAACCTGATGACTCCTAAAATTACATTAATTATTACATTCAGAACTGTTAATTTTTCTACTTCTGGAAAGCCTTTGTTGATTTTCTTATAAACAACACACTCTCAAAGCACTTTGCATATATTATCTCATTTAATCCTCAAAGCAATCCTACAAGCTATTTATTACTCTTAGCCTCACTCTAAAGATGGAGAAACTGAAGTCCAGAGAGGCCAGGTAGGCCCCACCAAGATCCCACTAGCAAATGTGTGAGTGGAGGATTCAAACCCAGGCTGTCTGAAGACACTCTCCTTCATAAATTATGACATGTGACTCATAGGTTCTATTTCTGTTGTGACAGTGTAAAAAGGGCAAACTCCTCATCAAGATAAAACAACAACAACAACAACAAAGAAAACCTATAAGCAGTGGAGGCATTTGAAAAGAATCACTGGGGACTCAGAGACAGAAGACACAATGTCGCCACAAGCGGTGATTGTTCAGGACCACGGACAGTGGCTGCGGTGTTTTCCCCATATGGCCATGCCCATGCACCCACTTGGCAATGCAAACACATTTCTTGCTGTGCAGTCTGCTGTGTATCACTCTGTAGGTTGTATCCTGCATGGGAGTGCCTGGCTAAGGGGATGAATGTGGGCTCATTAAGAGAGAGATTAAGAGAGAGCCTTGGAAAGCATGAGGATGTTAGATGTTTGAGGAGAAATGAGAGTAAATAAGTGAAAGCAACCTCCTCAGATGTGACGATTTTGCCCAAGGCTGGCCCCAACCTTCGCTTTGAGACAGCAAAGGGAGACAAGACTTGGAATCAAAAGACCTGGTGAACAGCACACACTTTTTCTTAATAAACGCTTTTTAATCTTTAAAAAAAAATCTCAGCAATCTAGGAAGAGAAGATTAACTTCCTTAATCTGATAAAGGGCATCTACTAAAAAAATAAAATAAAATAAAAAGACGGGTTAAATTCTAATCATTAGACTTTGAACTTGAAGGCAGAAGTTGCATTTAATTCATTTTTGACTTTTTAGCTCTGAGCACAACATGAAAGGTGATTGTGTATTAAACCAAACTATCTACAGATTCTATGAAATCTCAGGCCAATCCTTCTAGAAATGTCTAAGATTGTCTCCTCACCTACAAATTAGGGTCCTGTTTATTCATAGAGTTATTGTGAGGATCAAATGAAATAGCTGTTGTATAGTTTTAATGGTACAATTGACGGGCCCTGTTTTAATTTATGCAGGGTAGAATATAATGTGGAATCCACTGGAAAGCATTTTGGGAAATGGTAGCAGATTTAAAAGGGTGCCACTATAAATGCTGTATGAAAACCAGAATTCTATACTGAAAGAGAAGGATTCATGAGATATTTTCGTTATTAAAATGGTGTAAACACATTCCACTTCAAAAAACCTTTATTCAACTTAGTAAATGCAACCTCTACACCTTCTGAAGGGAAGTTTTCTCCTCCTAATTTTTTATTGGTTTGAAAAGTCATTATTTGACACTTTGTTAAGGTCCAGAATTCAAAACAAACCCACCAGGCAAACTCCACCAGGAGATGTAACCTCTTGCTCTCCAAATCCAGACCAAAATATTAACAAGTTGCAGAAATTATTTCAAAACCATGTAGTAATGATAAGACCATGGCAGGTGGTAAGAAAGTGAGGGAGACGAGGAGGAAAGGGAGAGAGACAGGAAAAAGACCAAAGCTTCCTGGGCCCAAGCAAATTTAGGAGCTTTTCCATATCAGGACACCTGCTGTTTAAGACTAAAATATCCACTTTGAGGCCTTAAATAGATGAGCACCAAAGTGACACCATTGATGTCATTCTGGAAAACACTGATCCATTAGGGTGATTTTTCACAACATTCTCTCCAAAGATGTAAATGTTATGTTTCAAATGAGGAAGGGAACAACACCAGTCCAAGGCACACTTCCCCAACTATTCTTTTTACAGCATAAATTAATGATCTCACGGTTTGCACTGACAGATACTCAGAGGTGTTTAATCAGCTGTCTCTGACAAAACATGGCATTTTTAAGGCTGGCACATTTACAAATAAAGAAAAAACAGCCTGTAATCCCTCATAAAGTGGAGCCATGGTTCAGCTCCATTTGATGAAATGACATTATCTTGAGCACTTGCTCATGAATGCATAAACAGGGCACAGCTTGGGAAGTTTAGGTACGTGCAGAGCATAAATATTGCATGGGATACATTAGCCAGGGCCTACAAGGAAGAACATCTCAACCTTCCTATCCCAGGTAAAATGAGGAAGGGGGAAATGGTACAACCAAATCAAGAGATCACCTATTACCTTCCAATGAGTTTGGGTCATGCAGAGAAAAAGCCTTCACCCCCACAGAGGAAGCAGGGGTGGGAGAATGGAGGTAATGGAGATAGACATTTTCTTGCAGGGGAGAATCTGTGCATGCAAGAGACAGATAATTATTATCTGCCCTGATTGCTGCCTCACTGGAAGCAAAAGGATGAAAGTGTTCAAGTGTATAATGTCTCCCGGAGTTGGGCCTGGACATTGTCGGTAGTCTATGCACAGATGCAACAATTACTGAATGCTCACTACATGCTGGGACCGTGGATACAAAGGCAATGAAGATACTCCTGCTGTTGAGGAGCTCACAGTCTCAACAGGGAAAAACATAGTCAGGGCTCTTAGTGGCAACTGAACTCAGTTCTGGCTACATTAAGCAGAAAAGGAATTTATTAAGAGAATATTGAGAGGCTTAAAGACTGGGGCAGAGCATAGGACCAAAGCTTGAAAGCATGCCCCAGCTTGCACTGCTGGTACCACCAACACAGGACCCCCGTTGTGGCCACTGGAACAGCTGCCACTGCTGTAGCCATCCTCATCAGCATGGGGTCCCCATCTCTCTGTAATATAAATTTCTGGGTCAAGCTGAGAGAAGGGTATATACTGGAGGAGACAAGTCAGGAGCCCTCGCTTTAGTGAAAGGAAGATTGGGTGAATGTGTATCTGGCATTTTCTGATTCTGTAGTAGGAATTAGGGCTTATAAGAAATGGGGGATGCACCAAGTATCAGAAGAGGGTTCAGATGCTAGGTGGCCAAAAGGAAATACAAATGTCCACTACAGATCAATAAAATATATATTTCACATTATGGAAAGTGCTCAATAGAGGCACACACAGGGAGTTTTAGGAGTACTAAGTAGGGAGGAGGGGAACTTGGCCAACTAGTGCTGGAGGGAACGATGCAGAGTCTGGATGAGGAGTAATAGTAACCCAATGAATACAGGAGAACGGGCATTGTAAACAGAGAAGAACACAGGCAGTTCAGTTTCCACAGTAGAGAGGGTACAGTGGAGATAGAGGAGCTAGAGCCTTACAAAGGAGTGCAGAGAGGACCTTGCATGCCATAGTGGGAGCTTAAAGATATGGTACAAATTTGTACTCTCGAAGGACAATTTTGGCAGCAACATGGAAAGGGGAACAAGGCAAGCAAACTTAAAGGCAGGAAGGCCAGTAGGATATTGCTGCAATTGCTAAGTGTGGGATGATAAAGGCCTGAACTAGAGCGGAAAGGACTGGGTAGATTTGGAGAATATCTGTGAAGCCAAAGGAGCAAGAATTAATTTTTGAGTAGTTGTGGAGGGTGAGGGAAGATCCATGATAACTTTTAAGTCCAGGGTGGGTGACTGGGAAGGTGGTGGTGTCACTAGCCAATAGGGAGAAGAAGTAGAGGAAGAAGAGACAGTTTCATAAAGGAGAAAGAGGTTCAGTTTTGGACAGATTGAGTGGGAGGTGTCCATGGGATGTCCAAGATGTCAAGTCAGCAGTTGGATACGTAAGTCAGAGTTCAGGAAAAAGATTAGAGTAAAAGTATGATTTGGGATGCCATCCTCGTGGTCAAGATTAAAAGGGGACCATTGGCTTGTCCAAGTCAAGCATGTAGAGGAAGAAGGACAAGAACAGAATCCTTGAGCACAACACCCATGTTTAAAGAGTGGACACTGGAGTCAAGGAAGGAGCCAGAACATAAGCTGGAGAGGTGGGCCATTCCAATGACGTGTGGTCCTAAGTGTTAGCTATAGCTGAGAGAACAAGCAGGAACTGGACTGGAAAACCCCTCTTTGGGTTTAAAACTATGGAGGCAATGGGTAACTCTAGTAAAAGCAGTTTCAGCAGAACGGTGACAATGAAAGCCAGATTTCAGGGGGCTGTGGAGGAAATGAGAAGTAAGGAAGTAAAGACAGTAAGCATCAACTACTTTATAAGAATCTTTGTCAAGAAGCAATGGGGAGAGAGAGAAGATTATTGGTAGAAGGGATAGGAGGGTCACAGAAGGTTTTCTTTGAGGTGTGAGCAATGTGATAGACAGAATGTGCAGGTTGAAGGAACACAGCTAATAGAAAGAGAACATGTAGGGACTTAGAAGAGAGAGGAGAGACTTGCTGAAGCAAAGCCTTTTGGTAAATGGAGCAGCACACTGGGGAGGGGGTGGGAATTAACCTTGGCAAATAGAGATGCATCTCAACATCTAACACTGGTGAGGAGGCAATCAAGGGTACAGATAAATGAGTAGATGAGTAGGTAATAAGGCTAAGCTGCTATAACAAAGAGACCCCAGAATTTAGTGGCTCAAATAAGACAGCACTTTATTTTTCTCTCATGCAATGGTCCAGGGAGAGTAAGCAGACTCTGCATCACAAAATCACCCAGAGACCCAGGCCAGCAACGTAACCTGCCATCTTCAACATGTGGCTATTCCCAGCCCATGGGAAGAAAATGGATGAGCAAGTCTAGGGTGAGATCTTTAAGAAAACAACTTATACACATTGCTTTTGCTCAACACCTATTACAGAGAACTTAGTCACACGGTTGCCCTTACCTGCAAGGAAGCTGGGAAATGCGGTCTCTAGCTGCACAGCCAACTGCCCAGAAAAACATGGAAAATAGATCTAGGGGGATGACAGTAGAGGAGGAGAGAATAGGGATGGACAGGTGATTTGAAGGGAATGGGGAAGGTATGGCATAGCCGGTGAGGGAGACAGAAGGACAACTAACAGACTGTTGAGTGATCCTAACATTCCACTTGGCTGGTGTGGTGCCATGTGGGGGTGCCCATCTGTGTCAGTACAGCTTTGGCAGAGGCCAGGTGGCAGCACTGATTCAGATGTGGAGTCTGATAGCAAGGAATAGATTTCAATTCTATAGAATCCCAGCAGGAAGTAGAATTGAAGGTCAATGCAGCATTGAGACTTCCTAACAGACTGTACAATGGGCATGTATCATGCCTATTGTATTAGTGTATATCCAGTGGGGATAAATGGTGTTTAGGCTAGTGTTTCAGGCTAGAGGGAGAAGCATGCCGGGCTAGGGATGGGTGTGAGAAAATAGAGTAATCAAGCTACTAGGGATTTGTTGGAGGTCAAAATGTACACATATTTAGGTTCTAAGAAGGGGAAGGACAAGAGACTGTGTTCAGAGTGAGGGATTCTGAGTTTTAGACTTTGGAAGCAGTTCAAGAAATAACAAGTTCTGGGGGAGAGAAAGGGGAGAGTGGCTTACGTAGAGGGAGGTGGAGGTTATTAAGATTGAGGCCAGGGTATTAGGTAGTTAATGGCAACGGAAGACACGAAGATGAGCAAGATCTTCAAAGCAAGCAGTGTTGGAAGACTGGCCATACCTCTTGGTCCAGAGGCACCCCCTGAGATCTCCCCCACCCTCCACATCCTCTGTTTCTATAACTTCTGCCCCTGTACCCCACTCCAGGGGTGCACTGTGTCCTATCTCAGGCACATTTGTAAACCACACTAAACAGATTCTTAAACCTCTCCCTGTCTTCTCTTAGCAGAACTAGGTTGAACTAAAATAGCAACTAGAATTTAAAAAAAAAGAGAAAATACTCATATTACAGATTTAGCCAGATAGCTATTGCATGAATGAATTAATCCTTTCAGACATTCCCCGCCCCTCTTTGAGTGATTGCTGAAGCATTATTTTACCCCTTTCCCTCAGAGATGAAATTATTTCTACCTTTACTTTATCAAGAAAGGGAAGTTCTGCCCTCAAGCATCAGAGCACTTCTATATATGTACTCACACTGATTTACATGTGAACCCAGCCTTGCTGTCCTTCTTGCCTCTGGTTACAGAGAAGGGGGAGTTCTTTGTCCTTGAATTCACCCCTCTGCCTAAACTCTTGACTCATCCCCTTTGTATTCTAAATTCCCTGACCCTTGTTCTCTGTTTGTGCTACTGATGAAGACAGAAAATATAAGAGGCTGAGAGTGGGGGAAAAATTGAGTTCAATTTGAAGTCCTTGAGTTTGAGGTATTTATGGGTCAACTATGTAGAGATGTCCACTAGGTAGCTGGCTATCCTGGAGTTTAGGAGGGAGGTCATATAGTGGTCTTCTGGTAAACCTGCTCTCTGAAGGAAAAAAACCCCACAATATGTAGCATTCGCCAATTTCTGTGGTGTCAATTCAGCTACCATGGCTGATTTTCAGGTCACCAATGGCTTAAAAGCCAGTTTGCAAATTTCCTAAATATTAATAATCAATCCTTGTGAGTACATCCAAGCCAGCTCCAGCACCCCACTGGAAGTTAGAGATTAGAGATAGAGATTTTAGAGACAAAGATGGCCAATAAAACCCTGAAGTATTTAAAATGGAAAGCAGGGCGCCTGGGTGGCTCAGTTGGTTAAGCGACTGCCTTCGGCTCAGGTCATGATCCCAGGGTCCTGGGATCGAGTCCCGCATCGGGCTCCCGGCTCAGCAGGAAGCCTGCTTCTCCCTCTCCCACTCCCCCTGCTTGTGTTCCTGCTCTCGCTGTCTCTGTCAAATAAATAAATAAAATCTTTTAAAAAAAATAAAATAAATAAAAAAATAAAATGGAAAGCACATGGCATAAATGATGAGGGAGGTCAAAGCCCCAATCCCATAATATCCAGCACTTCCCTACACCTTCCTGGGGCAAAGAACCACCTCCACATCAAAAGAATGAGAACAGCTGCATGGGATCTTATGTTCAGTATGCAGAACCCCTATCGGTTCATAGGGGAAAAATAATTCAATCTCTAAGAATGAATGTTCTAAAAGCCAGTATCAAACAAGGTAACAGCCACCTGCAGAAGATGCCCCACCTCAAGGCACAGTCTATAAATGCACTGCCCTGGAGGCCTGAAAACCATCAGTCCAAGTGGGGCAGCCTGGGAGAGTTCTCAGGACCTACATATCATTGGAGCAGGATGACACTCAACAGGTAGACGGCACCTGGGCAGGCTGAAGGAAGGATGCTGTCATGGAAGGACAGTGTCTCCATAAGGCCTAGAACTAAGCAGTAAGGAAAGGGCCTTGGCCAGTCTGTCCACCACTGGCTGGTCAGCACCCATATCCTGATATCCCTTCAATGGAATTGGTAGCTTTGGGCTATAAAGTGGCTTTTCATCATTCCCCTTAAAGATCCGCTGATCCTCTGTGCATGGATTGCACACCCACTGAGCTCCCGTACAGATTTACAGGATTCCCTGCAGTGGTAAAGATGCTGCAGGACTTGAATATTCTATACTATCTGGCAGACATATTTCCTATCTTCAGCACTCCAGTTTGTCAATTGGTCAGCGTCTTATGAGTTAGGTGGAATCAGTCCTGCTTGAATTTAATACACTCTGGATTAACTACCGCTATCATCATTATACCTTCTACCTTAGCTCAGCATTGTCTAGCACAGGTAGTCCCAGGCACTGGGCAAGCACTTGGCATACATGATCTCAATTTTTCCTTAGGACAGTCTTACCAGGTATGAATTGCTAACCCCATTTGCAGATTAGGAAAGTGAGGCTCAGAGACTTTAAGTAACTTGGATTCTCTGAAAATGCAATCCTGAGGGTGAGACCCTGGGCCATGAGACTCCACCAAGGTCAACCCAAGACCTTGCCAGAGCAGCCAGCAAAGCTAAAGCTCCTGCCCCTTCATAACCACATTTTATTTTATTTTATTATTTTTTTTAGATTTTATTTATTTGACAGAGACACAGCGAAAGAGGGAACACAAGCAGAGGGAGTGGGAGAGGGAGAAACAGGCTTCCCACAGAGCAGGGAGCCCGATGCGGGGCTCGATCCCAGGACCCTGGGATCATGACCTGAGCCAAAGGCAGATGCTTAACGACTGAGCCACCCAGACGCCCCTCATAACCACATTTTAAAGCAGCAGGTGCTATTACTCTGGGCCCCGGGCAGGTGGTTGTGTTGCCTCCCTCAAGGAGAACACTCATTAGAGACAAATGAAGAAGTAGCTAAGGAGCAACAAGTGAGGAGATTCTAGCAAACAAAAGGGTTACTTGATTGCCATGGCTACTCTGTGTTTAGGCAGAGCCCTCTAGCTATCTTTATTTAACTGTGACAGAGTAGGCTGGCTGTTTCCCAATTAGTCTGAGACCTGTTATTGTATTAGGCTTCACTTGGGCATTACGACCATTGTCAGGGCATCTGGCTTTCCTCAGGGCTAAAATATACTGACATCCTGGCAGGAGGGAACAGAATTAACCACAACATTTGCAGTAGGCCTGGTCCTAGGAAGAGCTGGGTATAGCAATAATAATAATGGTGGTAAGGATAGCAACAGCAATGGTGGGAAGAAGGAGGAACAGATGTAATTTGTGGAACACACACGAAGTGCCAGCTTCTGTGGGGGGCTCTGTCGACAGTCACTGAGCAGACAGCTCATTCAGGAAGTTATGGGCACCTGGGATGTCCCAAATGGGGCAGGAAAAGTACTGAAGTCAGTGGTTCTTTTTCTTTATGAGTTGTGATCTTCTTCAGCTGATTATCATAGGAATTTTCCTCTCAGGCAGGCAAAGTGCCAAGGGTGAGCTGCGGACATTCAGGGAGAGCACTAAGGGGTCATCTGGAGGGCACTGCAGCCGGTGAGTCAGAGAGGAGGTGGGTGGCGAGTCACCAGCTTGTGCCCTGACTGCATTAACACCTTGGCCCAGTTCACACCCCACTTGTGTGGAGGGCCAAGAATGAAAAGGCCTGACTGAATTTCAATCAAGATGATGCCTTCCACCTCCTCGTGACAAGACCAGAAGACAATGTGAACCCCAATCCGTCCTCCCTCCTACCCAGAAGGCCATTAATTGCTCTCAAGGACAGCTCACACTGGCCAAGAAACACTCATGCATGGAGTGCACATGCACTGAGTTCCCAGCCTAATGGAGCTTCCTGACCCCTGGCCAACAGTGACCTTTGCCTGACAGAGCCCATTCCACTAACCTCTGTGCCCTCCCCACCTATAAGCCCAGTTGGTATGCTGGTAAACCATTCCAAATAGAAGGGTAGTAGTAGGGAGAAGGGACATCCTACCTAGTTGGTAAGTAGCTTGATCCTTCTTTATTTAACCTATTTTATCTTCTTAATGGAACCTCGAGGTCCCCACCTGTCCCAAGAGTTGCTCTTTCTCTGGTATACTGAGGGGAAGGGGTCTGTCTCACATCCACACCCAAGTCGGGTCTGTATCTCCATTACTTCTCTCCCACACTATATCTCATGGGGGGACTCTGTCTGGCTGGAAGCCAACCTCTGTCCCTTCCCAGTGACACCAAGACTCAAGGCTGAGCGAGCACCTGCTGTACTGACTACTTGGGGAGCATCCCAGGGGCTTCTGCTGTAGCAGACACAGCAGATACCTGAACCACCGTCCATTAGAATTCTTTCCTAAAAGGTGCCTGGCCCCCGCTGCCAGGAACCCCCGTCCTTTCTCTGCCTGGCCCTGCAGTCTCAATCAGTACTGTGGCCCTCCCAACCCAACCCATCCAACCTATTCTTCCCCAGTGCTCTCCACTTTTTTTTTTTTTTAGTATGAAGAGGAATTTTAGTTTTCTTTATGCCATGCTTTTTGAGGTTGCATGCTGAAGACTGTTTTTTCACCACCAAAGGCTCACCGAGAAATGTGCTGAATAAAAGCCCTTCTAGTCTGGAGGAAAATCTCCCTTAAGGAAGCAGATGTGGCCACAGGCAATTGTGGTTGGAGACTTCTGTACTAAATCACTCTTTCCTGAAAGGTAGTGAAATTGGTGCATGGGGATATCCCCAGTAAATATTCATTCATGTGAACCTCCTTGCTATCATTGTTCTCAGATCTCTCTGGCTGAGTAACAGCTGAGGTACTTATGTGTCTATCCATCCTAGGCAGGCCTCTGCTGAACAAAGAGCTTCCCCTGTGTCAGTTACTCAATGTAGTAAGTTACTTCTTATTAACATACAGTTCCAGTGTGGAGCAGGTAGGGGGCATTCTACTCCACACTGTCTTCCAGGGAACCAGGTTCCTTCCATCTTGTGGCTCCCTCCAGCTCTGGGGTCTCAGAGTCCTCTCCATTCAGCAGGTAGGTGGGGAAGAAGAGCAAGGATTGCTTAGGGCAAGTTTATATGGGTAATGCCTGAAAGCCGTGGTCATCATTTCAGCTTACATATCTTTTTTTTTTTTTAAGATTTTATTTATTTATTTGACAGAGAGAGAGAGAGAGAGAGTGAGCACACAAGCAAGGGGGAGCAGCAGAGGTAGAGGAAGAAGCAGGCTTTCCACTGAGCAGGGAGCCCGATGGGGGGCTCGATCCCAGGACCGTGGGATCATGACCTGAGCCAAAGGCAGAAGCTTAACCAACTGAGCCACCCAGGCGCCCCTCAGCTTACATACCTTTTCCCAGAATTTAATTACATGGTCACCCTAACTCCAAGGGCGGATGGGAAATGCAGCATAGCTGTCCAGAAAGAAGTTTAGATGTGGGTGTTGATGGGCTAGAGCAGTCCCTGCCACTATCCTTCTGGGGTAGCATCCCTCTATCCAAGTGGGAGCTCCCACTGAATTTTTTTCTGGATAACTCCACTGCAGTCAGAGCAAAGGTGTGGACAGAGGGCAAGTCTCCTAAGGTTAGAAGGAAGACCACTGAGAATTTTGATAATTTGGCAACTTACTCCTTCCTGTTTTCCTCCAAACACAGGAGAGAAACAGTCATTTTTCTTTTCTCTTTGCTCTCTTATGCCTGGAAGTCTTACCTTCAGAACTTCAGGAGGGACTATGTTCACCCCAAGATAAAAACAAAAACAAAAATAAAAAAAACCCTAGTGAAATCATAGCAACTTAGTGGGAGGAGAATGAAATGTTCTCAGCTCTCTCTTGCTCCTAAAGATGTGAAAGGAATATAAATAAATGTAGACAGTACAATTTACTTTGCTGATGCACAAAAATTATAGGGTTTCAATCTGCAGAAAGAGAATGAAGTTTTTGACACTAGGTAAGTACATTGTGTACAGTTGACTACTGATTCTCCCAGGAATGAAACTCCCTGGAGAGAAGGCTTGAAGTCCAGAGGGAAAGGGGAGAAGGAAGGTAACCATTCATTCTAGTATGCCCAGGACAGTTGTAGATCATGCCTATTCTCTCACTGTAGTCACTTAGAACCCCTTTGCTCTCAAAAGTGTCCCAGCTGGATGATAAATCATATGGTCACATGGGGGCATTTGAATACAGGGTAAATCTGTTTACATCGAACACCACTATGGTAAAACTACACTTATAAACAACATCAGGAAAATGGTTAAATAAATCATGGTTTATCACTAAGGAGAAAGCCATCAAATCATGACTATGTGCAAAACTTTGGACCCACAGTATTGCCATGACCTCCTAACTGATTTCTTTGTCTCCAGTATTGCCCCTTCTCATGTGTTCAGTTGTACACTGCACAACTCTAAAAGGGACTATTCCTGCAGAACAGGATAGAAATGATACTTACACTAGAGTTGTGTACTACCCAGCCTGCCCAACTGTACAGGGCAGTCCTGAATGTGTTTCCTACCCTGCAGCTTCAATGATGGTTCTTAAAATGAATAATAGTAACATAGGGGGTTAGGACTTCCATGTGTGAATTTGGGGCTGGGACACAATTCAGTCCCTAAGAGAGTCTAAGCTCCCACACACGCTGAATTACTCTCATATCATGTTCCTCAAACACCATGCACTTGCTCATGTTGGGTCTTGCCCTTGCCAGGAAAAACCCTTCCTTGTACAGAAACCATGACTCCCATTCCTCCCAAATCCCTGCCGTATACTCTTATTCACTTATCATATTGCATGGTCTTCACTGTCTGTCACTGCCTGTCTTGAACTCCATTGAACCCGTATCATCTACCACTCAGTCTGGTGCCGTAATACATACACAATAAATACTTCTTAAATTTAAGTTGAAAAAGCAGAATAAAAATAGCATGCATATGGGGCGCCTGGGTGGCTCAGTCAGTTAAGTGTCTGACTCTTGGTTTTGGCTCAGGTCATGATCTCAGGGTCGTGAGATCGAGCCCACATGGGGCTCCACGCCCAGCAGGGAGTCTGCTGGAGATCCTCTCCCTCTGCCCCTCTATCCATGCGCTTGTATGCATGCTAATAAATTTTAAAATCTTAAAAAATAAAAATAAAAAATTAGTATGCATACTATAACTATGTAAAAACACTTGAACAAAGGAAAAACATGAAGGAGTTGCACCAAAATGACAACAGTGGTTGTGTTTGTGTGGTGGAATTATTGGCAGGTTTGTCTTTTCCCTATCCCAAGTTTTCTCTAACGTGATTACTTTATAACTTTAAAAGGCATCATAGTTTAAAAGTACACACAGCATGACATTTAAAATCTCAGCCTGAAGCTGGCTTGTTTCAGGATATATTCCAAAAGAGCTGATTTCCTTCTAACAAAAGATTCTGAAAGATGCCCTGGAGTTGCCCCTAACAGGATTTGACATATACGTTGTTAATTGGGGGGGGTGTGACCTCCCCGGATAATGGTTCATTACTCCTCAGCGGGGTTTCAATAATGAGCACAATAGGCACCCTGGCAGGTGGGAATTCTCCAGATGGTGAGCCTGTCCTGGGGATATTCATTACTTAGATGTCCTATAGCTCCAATGCTGGAAGACCAGGGAGGTCTGGATATTTTTTATTGAGGTTAAGCTACCTGGCATTACTGCCTAGTTCTTAGATTCACCTAAAGGGAGAGAGAAAGCCAAATACCTGGGGATATTTATAGCCCAGCATAAAGGCCTCTCTGGGTCTAAAGAGTCACGCACCCACTGGTGTTCAGTAGCTGAGCATCCATACTGTATATGTGCTCTTGGGAGAGGGGTCAGTTGGAGACAGAAGTTAGAATTACTGAAGGTAAACAGATGATGTGGTGGGTTGGTTATGGTGAGATACGAGGATAAAGAGCAAGAACAACTAACATGTATTAAGCTCTGTGTGTGGCAAGCACAGTGCTGTGTCCTTTGATAGACCTCTTTGTAGCGTTCCTAACATCCCTTACCATCCCCTCCTTCCCGGCTGCACAACCACCTGCCATTGAAAGGCTGAAAATGCCAGAAATCTGATTCCTTAGGCTCTCCTTCGGCTAGAACATGTGATCCTCAATTTGTCCAATGAGGCCCAAGGAGAAGACTGCTGAGGGCGTCTAGGAAGATTTTCCTTCCCAGTAAAATGTGACAAATAGGAGAGAGTGTTTCTTTCATCAAGCATTGCCATGTCTACATGCAATGACTGGAACTGTGGCAGCCATCTTGTGAGGATGAGGGAGCAAACCTAAGTCCAGAGTCAAAAGACCCCAAAGATGTCAGAACAGAAATGTGGAAAGAGCCTGAGCCCTTAACACTATTGTTGAGCTAATGAACCAATGCTGGAATGGCCCTACCCCTGAAATTCTAGCCATGTTAAATAAATCCTTTTTACTTGGATATTCTGTGACTTACAGCATCCTGTCCTCCTCTGATCTTCAGAAGAACCCTATGATGATTGTGTTCTTGTCCCCATGTTACAGGCAGTATAAATCTCTCATTCTCAGGCACTCCAGACCCCACCTTGTGCCTGATCTGCTCCCCTGACCTCCTCCTCCCACCAAGTGTGCATTCCTTGCTGGTCTGCACCAGAACTCCCTCCAGAAATCTGGAACACAGCTTACTTCTCCCTTGGCCTGAGCCTACCTTCTGGACCTGGCCTTGGCCTGACCAGCATCCAAGGGGAGCCTCTGGTCAGCACATGTCCCTGCACATCCAATGATGGGGGTTTGGCCACCCCCATCTCAGCATTGTTGGCTCATGGCAGAACCAAGCTGCTACCCCTTGCCTTGGTGATCCAAAAAGATCATTCCTGATAAACATGATGTATCTCATGATTCATAGAAACACCTGATTTCCTGACCCCTGCTTGGCAAGACTTTATAGATACTGAACTCATTAATCCTCATTACATCACTAGAGAGGGGAGGTTATTTATAACCTTACATAGATACAAACTCAGACACATGGGTCCCATAGGTATTTTACTGCTTGGATGGGCACACTGCTATTTTAAGAACCAGCCTCCAGGTCTACAAAAACAGACAGGCATTCCAGGTTCTACTAATTACCTCTTAGGAAGCTGGATAGGGGAGATTTCACAATATTGGGAAAATCACAGGGGTCAGAACTAGAAGGAATGTTAAGGATCATTTATGCTAACTCCCTATAGACTACTTAAGCCAAGAACTTCTGTTTTATGCATCTCCATAGGCCCTGTGCTTAGCACTGAAAAGTACCTGGGGCATGAGCTGTCCCAGGGAAGCCAGGTACACTGTCCAAGCCCATAGCAGGTGAGAGTGGGTGGCGACCATCACCAGGACTCCTGGCCTCCAGGTCAGGGCCCTGCCTGGGATGCTGGTCTCCCTCTACAATAAAATCAGTGCTCTGTTGGACAGGATAGAAACCTTCAAGAGGCATTCTATTGCAAAGATGACTCTAATCCACATGCAGCCGTAACTGTTAGATCTCCTGGCAGGATGGCCTTAGGCTGTAAGCCTAGCAGAATGAGACACTGGCACTAGAGGTCGTCATTCATTCAAAAAGCATTGACCTAAGTTGTTTTGCACTGTGAGGTGGGACTTGCAAAGACCTTGTTAAAATTTTTGTCCAGGACCTATGGGAGGTATCTGAGAGGTAAGAGGGTTTAGAGGTCTCATCTGTTTCCAAGGCCATCCAAGGATACAGTGTTCAGTGGATCCTCAGCATGGCTGATCCAGGCAGAAGGTGATAAGGGAGGGCCCTTCAAGAAGCCAACTCCATTAATTATCCACAGCTTTGCCTCCAACATGTGCCCCAAATCTGACCGCTTTTCTCTATTGTCCTCAACCTAATCCAAGCCACCACTACCTCTCACCTGGACGACTTAGGAGCCTCCTCAGTGGTCTACCTTCTCCCATTCTCAACTTTCTTCCATTCCTGCCTCACATAGCTTCCCACCTCCCTTCAGCTGAATTCAAACCTACTTCCCATGGCCTGTGAGGCCAAACATGAGCCGGCTCCTGCTACCTCCTGTTGCCTCCTCTCCTGTCACCTCTCCCTGGCTCTCTGTCTTCCAGCTACACTGTCCTTGTTTACAACTCTGGAAACCTACTGGTTTTCCTCTGCCCAAAGAACTCTTCCTCCAGCTCTCCCTCTGGCTGCCTCCGGCTTGTCATTCAGGTGTCACACCAACACTACTTCTCCCAGCCCCTCACCCCCTGACATACATTGTTAGAACTTAATGCCATCAGATCTCATCTAGTTTCAGACTTGGTTATATCATTTTTGTACTAGAAGCTCTATGGGGTGAGGGTCCTTATCTGATCAACATTATCCTTGTCTCCCACACCTAGAACAGTATCAGCTCATTGTAAGTATTTAACGAATAGCTGTTGAATGAGTGAATTATCTGGGGATTCGGTCATATTGCAGGTCAAATGTATTCTCCAAATTTCATGCAGTAAAACTCATACGGAACCTATAATGTTAATAATGATGATGATGATAATACGTATGGCAGAGACTCATTAAACATTTTACCCCTAACATTCCCCAGGCTCCCTAGCATTCAGTAGACAGATTCTGAAAAATGAAACATATTAGAAATCACATGTGTCACTTCTGAGTGGGTTTCTACTATCTCTTATTCTACTGTTGCATAGTCCTCTCGGTGTAGCTACCAAGTGGTGGGCCCCTGCATGGCTATGTGCAACACAGACCCCTCTTCCTCCTTCCTCCACTGACCCATGGGTGGGGGGGGGGGGCTTGGCTTGAATAAGAAATGAAGTTCATTGAGTAAAGCCATCAGGCTTCGGCAGCTAACACAGCATAAGCTCCTACTGCACACTGGTTCCTGTGCATATATTATCTCATTTACTCTTCAACGTACCTTATAAAGTAGATATGGTTATTATTGTCATTTTACAGATGAGGAAATGAAGAGACAGAGAGATGGAATAACTTGCCCAAAGTCATAGTCATACAGTTAGAAAGTGATAGAGCTGTGATTTGAATCCAGGTAGTCTGACCCCAGAGCCCAGGCTTTTCATCACTGAAACTACACTTTTAACTTGTAGTTTCACTGAAACTACACTTGACTCCATCTTATGGAGTCAAGTTTTGCAACAGCAAAGGTAAAACATAAAATCCTTTGCCATTAAGAAGTCTCTCCCTGATGGTCATGATAAGAATATATCTTTGCGATGAAACAAATTTAAGGAGATGTGATTCCTGACATGCTTCTCTTTGTCTTGTAATGAGCAGTAATTGAATGATGCTGCCAAGCAGATGTGCCTTATGGAGCCAGTCTGCTATTACACCGACTAATTTTAAAATGTATGGAGCTTCCTGCTTCGGACCCGAGGCCATATTGATTCTGGAATATGCACCACTAATTGCTGAGAGCCTGCTGCTAGGAAGAAAATAAAAGAAAAAAGCTCTCATGTCAATATTTGTTACTAACCTTGACAAATAAACATTTTAAGTGATGGTGACTTTTTCCTCTTTTAAGGCTTTAATTACTGGCTTGCACACACTGCAATCATTTTGTTCTTGTGTTTAATAGTCTGTAATCCATTTTAATTACATTCTTTGCTTATCAAGATTAGACTCCTGAACAAGGATAGAACAGAATTTAACTTCTGCCTCTCCCCCTCCCCCCCTTCCTTGTCCAGTGCCTGAGAAATGTTCTGGGATGTGACAACATCTTAAAGATAAAACTTATTCTTTAAGTTTACAGCCAACAAACAAAACCATTAAGAGAAAGTTTCTCTCTACCTTTTCCACTCTGTCAGTCCATGGACAAATCTGCTTCCTGTACTAAATTTATTATTTTTTTTATTTTTTATTTTTTTAAAGATTTTATTTATTTATTTGACAGAGAAAGACACAGCCAGAGAGGGAACACAAGCAGGGGGAGTGGGAGAGGGAGAAGCAGACTCCCCGCCGAGCAGGGAGCCCGATGCGGGACTCGATCCCGGGACTCCGGGATCATGACCTGAGCCGAAGGCAGTCGCCCAACCGACTGAGCCACCCAGGCGCCCCTTCCTGTACTAAATTTAGAATGTGAGACTTGTCAAGCATTTTGAGAAGGGATGTATGGTGGGGGGAAGGCAGGGGACATCTAGGGTGAGAACATTTTTTTTTTCCTTGACCTGGATGGTGAGTACAGCAGTGTTTTGCTTTGTAGTAATTCGTTGATCTTATGCATTTATATTCTGGGCTCCTTTCCACGTATGTGTTGCATTTTTATGAAATGTTATTTAAAACACTGAACATAGCTGGGTTTTCAGGGTTGTTTGAGCTTTTAAGGGCCACCACTTGAAGAGAGTTGCCATCCACTGAATGTTTGTGTCCTCCCAAAATTCCCATGTTGAAACCTAAATCCCCACTGTGATGGTATCTGGAGGTGAGGCCTTTGGGAGGTGATTAGATCATGAAGGTAGAGCCCTCATCAATGGAATTCGTGGCCTAATAAAAGAGACCCCAGAGAGACCCCTTGTCCCCTCTCCCATATGAGGACACAACTTGAAGACAGCGATCTATGAACTAGGTAATGGACCCTCACCAGACGCATCTTCTGGCACCTTGATCTTGGACTCCCAGGCTCCAGAGCCGTGAGAGAGACATTTCTGTTGTTTATGCAGACACTCAGTCTACGGTATTCTGTTGTAGCAGCATGAACTAAAACAACAGTCAAGCTCTTTCTAAAACTACTTCCAATATTTCCACTTTTAAGATCTGTATTTACCAGAGTAGGAATTATAAGGAAGTAGGCTGGCAATGCAGAAAGATACCACCAAAGATACTTTTTTTTTTTTTTTTGCTTACCTAACAGTCCAACGTGGGTGCTCCTGGTCAGTGGAAGGACCTTCTACACAGTGATTCAGGGATCAGGCCTCACACCTCACAGCACATCTGACAAAGTCTCAGCCAACTCGACAAGGAGAGCCAGAGCAATGAGTGCCCATCGGAAGCCTCTTGTGTTGGGGAGAAATGGCCATGCTCATTGGCTGGGGGATGCCCCGGAAGCACATAGCTTTAGCTCCAAAGCTAACCATACTCCTTGCAGCTAAATGGCAGTTCTTTAAGATAGGAGTGATACACCCCCAGGACTGGCACACTCTGCAATGGAAAGGGAAACATATATATGTGTACATATTAGGTGACCAGTAAGCCTCTCTGTCACAGTAGTGCAAGCCAATCTGAATCGGACTCCAGAACCATGTTGGCCTAACTCTCCTAATGTGCTCAGTTTCCTTCTACTGCTCCTGAGATGTCCCATGGCCTCATTGTCTCTGGACCATTGTGGGGCTGTTTACTTTTATTCCCCAGTACTCATTCCCCTGTTTTCTGATGAAAGTCCCAATTTTTGTGTGGAGATCCAAAGCTCTCTAACTCTTAAATGTGGTTTGGTTGGGTCTCCTCATCTACACCACCCCAGCTCCATAGTTAGACAAATGCTGTAGGCCTGAGCCTGTCAATCAGTCCTACTCTGGCCACCGTAAAGGTTTCAGGGTTGGACACAAGATCTAACCAGAGACTTCTGCTAGGTGTGCTGGACTAGAAGAGGAGGGCTCTGAGAGGATGAGGGGCGGGCGCTGTGTGCAGCCATCTTGCCACCATGAGGGGAGAGCGTGAAGTTAGAACCATCTTGGGGAGTGTGAGGCGGAAGCCAGCATGACAGAAGGCGGAGTCGGAGACGAAGGCGGATAAAAACTGAGTCTTGATGAATATATCTGAACATCTGCCCATAAGCTCCTTTTCTACTCAAGCTAGTTTGAGTTGGTTTCAGTCCCTTTAAAAGTGTTCTAACTAAAGTCCAACCATCAGACTCAAAATAAACTCAATTTGGAAATATTTTCATTTTATTTACCAAAGTCTCTAGATTCAACCATCCGATCAGTCCTAGATGCTTAATAAACATCAACCAAGTGCTTTCAAAATAAAAAGCAGAATTTTTATTTTAATTAAATCCATGCAGCAGTCAGGTTCTGCCTCCTATCCACCTCCCACCCCACACCTAACATTTCAGAACTTCCACCTACATGTTTAGTAGCTGAGGTCTCCCTTGGAAAACATGCTGAGTGACTGAACTGTTTATTAACTCTGTTTCCCAAATGGACTCTGACTCCTTAAGGGCAGAGCTTGGAGCATCTCATATTCCCAGAGCCCAGCACAGAGCCTGACAGGAAGTGGTGGTTCAACCAGTTAGATCAAATGATGCCCAGTCCATCCCCAGCCTTGAAACGGAAAGGCAGATGCCCTCCCACGCCCTGTCCAGTGGTGTGTATGACTCATCAAGTTCCTGCAGAGAGGGTCATCCAGGGCCTACCTGGAGGTGAGTCAGCAACATGACTGACAATCTAAGGCTACCTGGTGTGGACCACCAGCCTCCTCAGCCATATGGCCCTCTCCTCCATTATCTGCCCCCTCTTTTTCTTTCTGACTCCTTTTCCCTCCTCAATTCCTTTTCTTTCTCCTCTCCAAGACCCTCTGACCCTGCTCCATGCTTCTGCCACAAATGCAGAAGTGCTCCCACAGACCTTGTCCTCAGGGCTCTGCTAGAACTAGTGCCCCACAAGTCAAGACACATGACACAGGAATTCCCGGGAGGGTACTCCCCTGTGTGAAGACAGATTTCATAAGCAAGCACTCTATAATCTGGGAAACAAAGGCTAAAAAGGGACTTGCATGAAAGTTTGGTAGGTCAATCATTCCCTATTGCTATGAAACTACGCCAGAAATTAATAGTTTAAAACAACAATATTTATTATCTCTCATTTGGGGTTGGGTTCATGAATTGGGACAGGGCACAAGGACAGACAGTCTGTCTCTTATCCATCATATCTGGGGCCTCAGCTGGAAAACTCCAAAGACGATAGCTAGAATCCTCTAAAGGCTCGTCTACTCACATGGCTGGTGGTTGATGCCGGCTGTTGGCAGCGTCCTTAGCTGGGGCAATTGGCTGGAGCACCTGATAGGTCTTCTCCAAGTGGCTTGAGCTTCCTCACAACATGGTGGTTAGGTTTCCAGGGCAAGTATCCTGAGAGAGAGAGAGGGAGAGAGAGAATCAGAGAGGGAGTAATGTAGGACAAAAGCTGTATCCTTTTTCTAACCTAGCCCAGATGTCAAACAGCATCATTTCTGCCATGCTGGTCAGAACAGTTGCAAGTGTCCACCCAGATTCAAGGGGAAAGACACAGACTCTCAGTGGGCAGAGTGGCATGGTCTGAAAAGCATGGAAGTCCAGAAATACTGTTGTATTCTAGGAAATACAGTTTCATTCTAGGAAAATACAGTATGTTAATACAGGAAATACAGTTTCATTCTAGGAAAATACAGTATGTTAATACAGGTATTAACATACAGATCTTGCACAAATGTCCTCAAAAATGGTGAAACACTCTAATAAAAGCTAACTTTAATTGAGCACTTATTATAGGTCAAGAACTGTGTTAAGCACTTTACTGGTAGTGACTCATTTAACCCTCCCATCAACCCACTGGGTTGGGTGCTATTTTTAGGTCAAATTCACAGGTGAGAAAATTGAAGTTCACAGAGATAAAGTGATTTCCCAAGGTCACAGAACTAGTTGGCTGCAGAGCCAGGCTTTGAATCCAGGTTGCAAAGAAAAAGCACCTTCATAAAGGTCAGAGTTACAGGGACAGGTTGAAGGAGCTAAGGAGCCACTGTGTATCTGTCCAGACTGGTACTTCCAGACATTTTTTAGGCACTCTACCGCAGATGCCTCATGCTTAGTGGTCTCACTCCGACTACCACTGAGAGGATTAGCTCTCCAGAGACACCAGCCAGCTTCACATAGGGGGCCACCTGACAACATCCCACTCAAGCCCATGCCTCCCACTTCCTGAGCTATGCCCTTTTCACTGGTGCTTAGGGTCCTTGCAAGCACAGGCTTGGAAGCACAGGGGAGTTCATGCCCATGGCCCAACCTCTGACTCGTGGTGGGGAGGCAGAATGGCTATAGCCATCTTTGCTCCCCCCAGCTAGTCCCGGAGATGCAGGTCACGTGACTTCTCAGGCACCGGTAGGGGCAGCCAGTCACCTTTCCTGCATTCTTGCTTTGCATCTTCATCCTCCCTGTTTCTCTGTCTCCCGTTCTTCACTTCTGCACCCTGGACTCCCACTATCTACACCAAGTCCTCACGCAGACCTGCCTTTGGGGGAGTTAAAAAAAACACTGACCTTAGGAAATGCAAATTCCCAAGAGGTGCTACCGACTAAAGTTGGACACCAAAGTTGAGACTATTGCAAACAAACATCACTTTGGAGGTCCTCTAAAGCAGGGATGGGAAAGCGCCACCAAGCAACGATGTGCTGGAGCTTGTGAGAGTCAAGAGTGCACATGATTCCAACAGTGGGTCTGGAGACTCTGGGACGGAAGCTGGAAATCAGCCACGGTGGGAGTACTGACACCACAGAAATGGGCAAACACAGCAAACGAGGACTTTTTTCCACAGAGAGCCTGTTGTTGAACACTTAGCAGCACAACAATGCTGTCAATCCATCTGCAACGCTGATGCATAATGCCCACCTGGAGCAGTGCCCTGGGAAGAGTCCCAAGGCTATTAACAATGTCTGTTTGCCATCTCTTGTTCAAACCACGGCTCTCATTTTTACACCTGAGATATACAGGCCCAGAGACTTGCTTAAGCTTACCCAAAAGTGACAGAATCAGCCTAGGAGCCAGGCGTTTTTCCACTTCATACGCAAGGTATGTCTGTGGAGACTAGGTCTGTTACCTGGCTTCAGGCACAGCTCTCATCCCGTGGGATGAGAAGTTTGAGACGCACCCCTCATCCTGAGTCAACGACATTCCTACGCTTGGGTCCTTGTCCTTGCTCATGGTGGTATCTCTCCACCTTCCTGACTATCTGATGGGGACTGGATCACTGGCAGAAGCCACGGTGGCTAGGTCATCTTCACTCGCGTGCCAAAAAAAGACAAAGAAAAAACAGGGAGACTTAATTTCTTTTAAAACATTAGCAGTGGCCACGGTCCGTCTCATTTTTTGAAAAATGAGCTTGAAATCTGTCTCCTGCTCTGGGAGAGTAGGAACATGAATCATTTACCTTTGCTGAAGTACAGAGACAATGAAATCACCAACAAAATATTAAATTACCCATCCCATGTTCAATATTTTAAATGGCACCATAAGGGGCGCCTGGGTGGCTCAGTTGGTTAAGCGACTGCCTTCGGCTCAGGTCATGATCCTGGAGTCCCGGATCGAGTCCCGCATCGGGCTTCCTGCTCGGCAGGGAGTCTGCTTCTCCCTCTCCCGCTCCCCCCTCTTGCGCTCTTTCTCTCTCTCACTCTCTCTCTCAAATAAATAAAATCTTTAAAAAAAAATAAATCAATAAATCAATAAATCAATAAATGGCACCATAAGCATCAGTTTGTTCACTCGAGCCAGCCAGACCCACTTCTCCTCCCCCAGCTTCCTGCAGCGGCCGAAAGCCCGCGCCAGCCACGCGAAAGCCTCCTGCCTGCTTGTGAAGGTCTTGCTTGCGAGTGTCTCCACTCGGTGCTGCTGGCACCTTACGGTCCCCGTCCCACAGCCCAGCCAGAAGTTTCCTGCAGCCCCGCTGACAAAACACTCAGGTCCCCAAGAAGCCGAGCCCCTGAAGCCAGGTCCAGAGTGGGGACCGTGAAGTTACTGAGGTGGTCGGAGCCACAGAACGGGGACTGGAATCTGGGTTCTCTTTCCCAGCTCTGTGACTTGGGGACATTCATTCCACTTCTCCTCGGTTTCCTCATCTGTAAAACAGGGGTGGTGACTAGAATGCTTTTCTTGTCGTGAGCACTAAAGGGGTTATGGATATAAAAGCACTTTGGAAATGGTAAAGCACTACATAAAAGCTGGCTATTATTCATTTTCCATTAATCATATAAAATAATGAATTACAGTATCTAATTAAGGGGTAGGAAAAAATGACTAACGTGTGATTATTCCCAGATTTCTTCTCCTCTATTTGCCTATTAAGCCCTGAATTTGCTCACTATCTTCCTAAAAAGGAAGTATTATTTCATGATAGGAGAGAGAATATGCTAATTTCATATTAAGGAGATGGAAAGGGATGCTGGGGGACACAGAGAGAGAGAAACCACACGGGAGTACTGGGGGTATGGAGAGAGAGAAGTTTACAAAGTATTGTGATACATTATGATGGAACTAAGCCTTTGATGTTCTCTAACAGATGCATATATAGGATTTTAGTTACAATTTTAATTACTCCTGTTTGTTGGATTAGGAATGTAACACTGTTCCTAGCCTGGACCACATGGGTCTCCAAACGTATAGGGAAATGATCATAATAGCCAGGAGTGGTTGGTAAATTCTGTCTCCGAGCTCAGGATGTTCAAGGTCAAATCTACAACAAAATGAGATAAATGACCCAGAACCAAATGACAGTCACTGGGAGTTTTGTAGAGTGGAATTGTGGGACCGGTGACTCTGCATGGCTGAGGAGAAATCTCCAATCTCTACCTCCATCCAGGACCTTCCACTGTCCATGAGAACTCTCAAGGTCATGTTCAAACAAAATCAGTTTGCACTTGTTTGCATAATCAATTTTATGGCAATGACGGAAAATTCTGAAGGGGAAACCAACTCACAATCCTCCTGACCAGTTTTCATTTTTCATCTGTGATTCAGCTCAAGAGGATATTTTTAACCTCTTCTTGCCACTATGAGCAAAAACTGGAAAGGTTTTCTCACAGTTGGACCAAGGACTAAGGTCTGGATGTTTTCAGACCAAAGGAGTATGTTTGGGGAAAAGAAAAGAAATGGCCAAATATTTCCCCAGCCTCGGGGAGAGGCGCTCCTAACCCTGCAGGGCTTCTGTCACTGTCCTCCACGTGTCAAGTAAGGACACAACCCAGCCTCACTTGGGCATAAATCGTGAGTTACAGGAGCCCGAGCTCCAGAAAGGTAAAGAAGTTATTCCCCAAGACTGAATTTTAATTGTGCTGTCTGAGCTGTTAGACATTAGATCACACTCCAAGAGGCAACAGTATTTTGATTAAGCATCTTTACCACTTTGGTAAATTCTTTAGTTCTTTGTCTTTAATTTTATATGCAGACCTCAAGTTTCCCACTGCTGGGGGCTGCTCAGACTCACACTGGATGCTCTGAATTGACATTCTTCCTCTGGAATCTGCCCTCTTTCTGGGGCCTCCCTCCTGCTCAGTGGTACCTGGCAAATCCCCCAGTCAGTGCCTATTTATTCTCCACTCCAGCCCACCTGCTGCCGAGTTTCGTGCTCCTACCTATACAAGAGCCCCCACATCCAGCCCTACCTTTCCATCCTCACAGCTCGGGTTCAGGCCTGTGCCCATCTCACTGGGGCTCTCCCAAGTCTCCCAAATGATTTCCCAATCAATTCCCAAGGCCATCTTTTTCCAGGCACAGATGTCACTGTGGAGAAGATCAGGTCTTACCCACCCTCCCATCTCAATCCCCTCAGCTCCTGCTCCTGGTAGGAAGGCTCTGCTTGTCCTGGTCCAGTGTCCTTCTGCCCCTGTCCTCCCTCTAACTGTATCCCATGTAGTGTCTCAAACATGCATTTAAATCCCCACCTTATTACTGTTGATCTTACTTTTCCCATCACCCGGGATGCTTTCCGTGCCCCCCACCCCATGCTGGGGCGTTTATTTCCTTCCTCCACCCATGCCCATCAATATTACAATGTCCAGCTTCAAAACTACCTGCTACACAAACTCCTCTCATTGCGGCTGGAATGAATCTCCCCTTATTCTAGGATTCCAAAAGCCCTCTGTTGGTATTCCTCACTCATTGGCAATTGGTAATTTAAGCATGGATAGAACTTTGGAGCTTACAGGACATTTCCAAATAACTCATCTTATTTCACTGTAACACAGTGAGCCACATTTTACAAATAAGAAACCGAACAGGGGTGGAGGGCTGGGAGTGGGTTGGTAGGAAGAATGTGCCAGAGACTGCTACTGACGCACTTTTCCTTCCTATGATGATAGACTGTGTCAGGTGGGAACATGACCACTAAGCTAAGAACTAATTTCTCAGACTTCTCTGCAGTCAAGTGTGCCCATAAGACTAAGTTCTACGCCATGGGCTTAGAATGGGAGTGACGAGTAGAACTTCTGAGTCCAGCCCTTGAAGGGCGGACTTCCCATCCCTCATTTTTCCTCTTTGCAGGCTGGAATGTAGACACAAGAGGAACCAGAGCACCTGATCTGGGCAAGCTGGAAGCCCCGATTAAGGATGGCAGAGCAGTAGGACAGAAGGAGCCTGGGTCCCTGATGATTGTAGAGACACCACACCAGCCCAAGATGACCTCTTAGGACTTTTTAAAAAAGATTTATTGGGGTGCCTGGGTCGCTCAGTCATTAAGCATCTGCCTTCGGCTCAGGTCATGATCCCAGGGTCCTGGGATCGAGCCCTGCATCGGGCTCCCTGCTCTGCGGGGAGCCTGCTTCTCCCTCTACCAGTCCCCCTGCTTGCGTTCCCTCTCTTGCTGTGTCTCTCTCTGTCAAATAAAATCTTTAAAAATAAATAAATCTTAGAGAGAGAGGGAGTGCACTTGTGCGTGTGCACATACATGTGAGGTGGGGAAGGGCAGAGGGAGAGGGAGAGAAGCAGACTCCCTGCTGAGCACAAAGCCTGACACGGGGCTCGATCCCACCACCCCGAGACCATGACCTGAGCCAAAACCAAGAGTCAGACGCTTAACTGACTGAGCCCCTCCGGTGCCCCCCTCTTAGGACTTCTAAGTGAGAGAAATAAATGACTCTATTGTTTAAGCTGTGACTGTTGTGGCCTGTTGTTATAGCAGCTAAAGTGATGTTAGCAAATACAAATAACTTGTCGACACTTATTGGGGAGTTAATGGTAGAATGAGTATGATGCTAGAACCTGCTGTGATCTTTCCGGTAGGTGACACTGCACACATTTATCACAGGTCATTTTTGTCCCAGATGCACATCCCTTCTTTCTCTTCACCGCTCCATCTTTACCTCATTGTAAGCAGCTTGCTCATTTGTTAAAGGAACATTTACTGAGGACCTAGAATGTTTGAGGCACTGTTTCAGGAGTTGGGGATAAGACGTGAATTCTATCCCATTCTTGGGGAGCTTACATTTTAGTGGAAGAAGAAAGACTACAAACAAATACACAACATGTCAGGTGAGGGTCTCAGCAAAGACCATTCCAGGCAGAGGGAACAGTAAGAGCCAAAGTCCTGAGGCAGGAATATAAGTGGTTTTCTGTCAGAGCTGTGAAAATACAAGAACCTTTAGATACCCTCGCACAGTGTCCTGCATATAGCAGGTGTTCAGTGTTACTGATGGTCAAGTGAATGCATTGGACAGGACAAATCTCTTAAGCTTGACACCTAGACCTCTTTCCCAGCTGTGTTCTAGAGCACAGTGGGATTGGACTTGCCCAGAATTTTCGGGGGCCTGGCCTCTGCTGCTCACTTTCTTACCACAGCTCCAATGGCCTGAGGTAGAAGTTTCCATCTTCAGCTGGAAAACTTCCAATGCATAGCAAGTCATGGGGACCCGTTCTATCCCCTTCAGAGGCCTTTGGATTTTTTATCTCAGCCTAACTATCGGTTATTTCTACAAATATGCTGTGTAACAAACCACCCCAAAACTCAGTGGTTCGCTACAGGTGTTTGTTTTCTTGCTTTACTGCTCTGCAGGTCAGCTGTGGCTCTGCTGGGCTTGCCAGGGATTTTTGAGGCTTTGACTCAGGCTGGCTTCAAATCTGCTACTCTACAGTCAAATCCACAAAGACCCAGAGAGATGTGTTGCTGGTGAGATCACGTAGCTGGTTGTGATAGAACCAGTTCTCATCACTTCCAGATGACCCTTCAAACTAGGAACAAACTGATAAACACTGAGAAAAGGCATCTCATTAATTCCCACCATCTTGGGATGAGTGGCTAACCAGGACAAGTTTCCTTATGACATGTAACAAACACACAATAACATAAGCACACTTAAGGCCTCTGCTCATGTCACATCTACTAACATGCCATCAGACAAGTCATATGGCCAAGTCCAGTGTCAATGAGGCAGCAGTATATCCCTCCCCCACAGGAAGGGGGAGGAGCATGATGTTTATTCACCAGGAATCCAGTCTATCACAGCATATATGCTATTTGGCTCTGCTCAGATTTGGAAGTTTAATCTTTAGCCAGAGATCTCCCCAAATCCCATGCTTCTCCATGGAGACTTTCTCCACTCTCTGGAGGGGAAAAAAAAAAAAAAAAGCCTTCACTTGAGGGACTGGTTGTTGGGACATTAGAGGCTATGCAGTGACATTCTCCTTGGGTGGGGAGGGTGTGTTCCTTTCCAGGCCACCAAACCCCACTCCCACTTGGAGCCCAAAGCTCAGAGATCCCTTTCAAGGCATATATAAAAACAAGTAAGACACTGATGGTAAGCAAGGCCATGGAGAGATGGGGAGCAACTCTTCATCAGCTGCTGAGGGGACCTCAGAGGCATACAAAAAATAGCTTTCCAGAATAAACTATAAAGACCAGACCCACATTATGCTAAATGAAATAAATCAGAGACAGACAAATACTGTATGATCTCACTTATATGTAGAACCTAAAAAAGCTGAACTCAGAAACAGACAGTCCAGTAGTGGCTGCCAGGGGCTGGGGGGTGGGAGAAATGGGGAGATGTCGGTCAGAAGGCACAAACTTCCAGTTGTAAGACTTATAAGTTCTGGGGACCTAAGGCATAGCATGGTGATTATAGCTAATAATTCCGTATTATATACTTAAAAGCTGTTAAGGGAATAGATCTTAAACTTTCTCACCACAAGATAAAATATAATTATGTGATGGGATGGAGGCGCTGGCTAAGGCTACGGTGGTAATAATGTTGCAATATATAAGTGTATCAACTCAACACATTGCACATCCTAAATTTGTACAATGTTATATCTCAATTATATCTCAATAGCTGGGGATAAAAAAAAAAAAAAGACCATCCCTAAATGGGGCAATTTACAAATTGTGGCACTCAAGAGGATAGCCAACACCTGCCTGTTGGTGGCAGGGACTTGAGGCTGTATTGGTTAATATTTGCCATTGGATCTGGTCTGCCTCTCTAAGGATCTGGAGATAAATGTGTTGTTACAGCAAAGTAAGTGAGTGAACTGTAGTGAGGGTGAATCACACACTCTACTAGGCAGCTTTACTTGGAAATATGGATGGGGAAGAATGGTCAGTAAATATCAGGAGGGAAATTGATGCGCTCTCCTTCTTGGCATTTGTTCTCTCAGTTTGCTCTTAATTTGAAGGCTCATTTGGGAGTCAGAACACCTGGTTATTCTAGGCTTTGACCTAACTAGCTGTGTGATCTCACTGAATTCAGGTCTCCTTTCTGGACCTTAGTGGGTTTACATAGTAGATGTTCCCAATCTGGGGTCCCCAAGTCCCAGCAACAAAGGAATCTCTGCAAGTGCCCCTAGAGGGGCTGTCAGTCTTGCGTGACTGATCTGGAAGGACTCGCCAGAGAAGAAATTATTGGAGCTGGTTCAGAAAAAAATGGAGGAGTTCTCATTTTGAGGGAAAGAGAAGGCAAAACAAAGATCTTGTTCTGAGCATCTATCATATGTTAGGCAATGCTAGAGGTTTAATATATATGACCAGATACTAGAACAATACTATTCCAGCATGAATTTTAAGTGATAAGCCCATAGGATGGATGCCAAGAGTTCAAAGGGATGTGAGAATGATACCTCTCATAGTGTGACTTGCTAACCTATCATGATAATCTGTTCCTGGATCCCTCAACAGACCAGGGATTTAAATTAAAGTGAGGGAAAAGGTGAGAGGATTTCTTAGTTGCCTCACTGAGTCTCCAGTGGGAGGGATACAGGTATCGCCTTCTGATCCCAAGACCAGGGCTTTGAACTGCTGGAGGCCCAGAGGACTGGGGCCTGGCTCACACCCGAGGAATCTTACATGGACCTAGGTGGAGGATGGTGTTCACCCCACTCAGGATGAATGCTGATTAAATGCTCTGGGGGGGGCTGCAGGACAAGACTGCCATGTTGGATTTGCCATCTCCACAGGAATGGTCAGAGCAGGGGTGAGAGAGTGCTTCCCCACACCAGAAGCAGCCATGCTAGAGAGTCACCAGAATAGCAGAGCACAAAGTCAAGGCCATCAGTGGATTACTTTATTTCTAAAGCTTCACTGTCTTCTGAAGGGAAGGCACGGTATACGGAGCTGCCTGCTGCATGTCAGTGGGCTAGGAGGGATCCCTCAGAACACAGACGTTCCAGCCTGAGCCAAGGGGACTGCAGGAGTCGAGGCTCAGCAGGACCTCTCAGAAGAGACCAGAAAGGTACCTGCAAGTAAGAGCCAGCCTTGACCATCACCAAGCCCAGAGGGAGCAGAGTCACCCAGAAGAGTATGGGCTGTCCTCTCCCATAGCTCTCCTCCCTCCCCCAGGAAAAGTCCAAACTGTGGTAAAGAGTGGATAAGGAGCTGAGAAGCAAGCCAGGGGGAGGAGGAAACAACAGTGACCCCTTCCCCAGTGTGGGGGACAGCTTGAAGCATGCCTGAGCTCAGTTGAACAGCTTAGACAGAGCATTCTAATTCCTGAACTTGGACTCAGACTCAACATCATCACAGCACTGGATTATTCAAAGGTGAGCAGAAAAGTCAAGTGACTTGCTAGAAGAGGTAGGGGAAGTTACCCCTACTGAATAAAGTTCAAGGGATGTGGGAGACAAAAAATAAAGGTGTGTTTTGTTAGATCAGCAGTCATGCTTATTCAACATTGCAGGTGCATGTGTGTTAGCTCATTTGGTCCTCACTTTTCTTTAAGATGAGGTTCCCAGGGGTGTTTAGGAGAACCCTCTCTGGGCAGGTTAATGGTGTGCTGGGAAATAAAGGTCTTCCCCTGAGGAAATGAGCTTGATCATTTAAACAAAATTAAACTGGCTTCTTTATCACAGGACTTCTTAGAAACTTTAATATGCTAATATGCAATTTGGACCTACAAGAGGTATACTTCATAGCATTTCTCATGCTCATCTCATCACACATTGTTTTTACTACATGCATGGAGAGGCTTCAGTGAAGGGATTGGAAAATGCTGCCCCATAACACCGAATACCATGTCTCTTTGGTAGATGAAAGATGTTTTGGTTGCATCTTTTATTTTCCAAGAATAGAGACATATATCCAGGTCACCTTAGGAGAGGATGATTTATTAATAGGAGGATAAACATGGAAATAAGGAAGTCGAAAATCTCAAGCAGAGGGTCAGGCCCCACAGGGACCGGGACAAAATTTGGGAATTGGAAGGTCATTCAAAAGACAATATAGCTTTTTGTCAATAATTTCTTGCATAGGACACCAAGAGGAGAGGCAATAAGAGAAGAAATGGACAAACTGGACTACATCAAAATTTCAAACTTCTGCATCAAAAGACACAATCAGCAGAATGAAAAGGAACCCATGGATGGGAGAAAATATTTACAAATCTTATCTGGTAAGGGGATACTATCCAGAATATATAAAGAACTCCTACAACTCAACAACAAAAAGTAAATAACCCAATTTTAAAAATGGGCAAAGGACTTGAAAAGACATTTTTCCAAAGAAGATATGCAAATGTCCAATAAGTACAGGAATCAGCGCTCAGTCATGATCCAATCAGCCCAGGCAAGGGTGGTGCTATTATATGGTATAGAGAATAGCTAGGATGTACTATGGCAGAAATGGCTAGTTTCCAGGTAAGATTATTCTTTACCCAGTGAGTTTTCAAAAAATAGTGCTGGAACAACTCGATATCCAGATGCAAAAGAATTCAGTTGGACCTATACCTCACACCTTATACAAAAATTAACTCAAAATAGATAATAGACCTAAATGTAAGAGCAGAAACTAAAATCTCTTAAATGAAAACAAAGGCATAAATATTTGTGACCTTGGATTAGATAATGGTTTTTTCTATATAACATCAAAAGCACAAGACACAAAAGGAAAAATACATCACCTGGACCTCATCAAAATTAAAAACTTTTAGGTTTCAAGGGACAACCATCAAGAAAGTGAAGACCCACAAAAATGGGAGAAAATATTTACCAAATCACATATCTAATAACAGACTTGTACCTAGAATATACAAAGAACACTTACAATTCAACAATGAGAAGACAAATGACCCAATTAAAAAATGGTCAAAAGATCCAAACAGATGTTTCTCCAGAGAAGATAAACAAATGACTAATCTGCTAAGATGTTCAACATCATTGGTCATCAAGGGGATGCAAATAAAAACTCCAATACTACTTCGCATCCACTAGCATGGCTAGCATAAAAAGCGCCGAAAATAACAAGCACTGGCAAGGACAGGGAGGAAATCAGAACGCTCATACACTGCGGGTAGGAATGGAAGATGAGGCAGCTCCTTTAGAAAAGTCTGACAATTTCCCAAAAGATTAAGCAGAGAGTTACCAATGACCCAGCAATTCCACTCCTAGGTATACACCCAAGAGAAATGAAAATACATCCACGCAAAAACTTGTACACAAATTTCCACAGCATTATTCATAATATCCCAAAAGTAGAAACAGACCAAATGTCCATAAGTAAATAAACAAATGTAGTACACCCAGACAATGGAATAGTACTGGACGAGGCAAAGGAACCAAGTACTGGTCCATGTTACGACGTGGATGAACTTTGAAAAGATCATGCTAAGTGGAAGAAGCCAGTCACAGAGGACCTCGTATTGTAGGATTCCACTTAGAGGAAATGTTCAGAATAGGCCATTCTCTAGAGAAGGAAAGTAGATCAGTGATTGCCTGGGGGCCGGGGAGGCTGGAAGGGAGGGAGTGAGCAATGGATAACAGTCACTGGGGTTCCCTTTCTGTGAGGATTGGAGAGGTTCTAAGATTGATAGTGGGGATGGATGCACAGCTATGTGAATAGTTTGGAAGGCAAGACTGCCTGAAATAAAGAGCTCCTCTGGGAATGAAGGGGAGAGGATACAGGAGGGACGAGCTGGGAACAGACTGTGGAGGCTGAGCAGTTGAGGAGGCTATGCTTTGTTCTGCAGGTAAAAAGCCATGAAATACCAGGATGAAAGGAATACTTGGGAAAGATGAATCTGTATGTACATTGTGCTGCGTGGTTAAGGCAAGCTAAATTTGCCCAGCGGGAGAGGAGAGAACAAATAAAATCATGAGCTCAGACATTAACTGTTCCAGCTACATAGATTGTCACAAACAAACTGTCCTCAAGTTGACTCTGAGAATCCTCAAAGAGGCCAATAAGAGCAAGATGCATTTATTTACACAAATGTGGAGAGAAGCGGGTGTTTTCATTAGACAAAATGATCCCTCCGCTCAGCCCATCCCCATCACTGCCTCGTGGGAGACGACTGGCTTACCATCTATCGTCTGTCCTAGAACATACTCATCGCATCATAGGTTTCTGGCTGACTCTTTGCTGGTCTCAGAAGGAATCCATGTTACAGCCAGAAACTGGCCCCCGTGCACTGATCTTCTAAAAGAAAAGCTGGACAGGGACGCCTGGGTGGCTCAGTCGGTTAAACATCTGCCTTCGGCTCAGGTCATGATCCCAGGGTTCTGGAATTGAGCCCCACTTCCAGCTCCCTGCTCAGCGGGGAGCCTGCTTCTCCCTCTCCCTTTACCTGCAGCTCCCCCTGCTTATGCCCTCGCTCATGAGCATGTGCGCTCTCTTACAGTGTGCCAAATAAATAAAATAAGTAAATAAATGTAAAGCTGGATTTTTCTATTACCACTCTTTTTCAAGGACTTCAAAACTTTTATTAAGCCATTGGTTTCTTAGAACTTTTCTGGAAAGTGAGTGGAGCTACAGGGTATCCCCATTTCTCCGTTGGTGAAACTGAAGCATGGTGCTTAACCTGATTCTTTGGCATGGCCTAGAATAAAATCCAGGTCTCCTGAACCTCTGACTAGGACAGTTGCACCGCAGTGCCTTCTTCCTATTCCGTAACAATTCAACTTTGCCCTCGATGGTGGATCCTCAGGTGCTAGGGTGCTCCAATTTGGCTTCTGCCTCCTTATCCTCTCAGGGTCGAGTCTCCACCCCTCCTCTGCACTGCTTATAAAGTTTGTCCACTTTCTTGAGCCCTTCTTGAGCCCATCATGAAGGGTATTAGATTACCCAGTACACTGAATTTATACGTTTTTTTTTTTTTAAATAATTGGGGTGATCCTAGGGTTAAGTGTGAGCTCTGACATCAGACCAGTATGACAGGTCAGCTTGGGGACTCCTTGTGCCCCAGCTTCCTCACTTATAAAATGGGTGTAAAAATGCCACCTACATCACGGTTTGTTGGGTGGATTAAGTGAGCATAAACATATCAAGCAGTTAGCGCAGCCCTAGACCAAGTACGTGTTCAATAAATATTAACTAAGAACACAAAAGCAGTCTTCCAATATTTAAATGGCTACAGAAGGTGAGGCAAATTTCATGTGCCAGAACTAAGACAAACAAGCAGATTTATCCTCCCAATAAAGCGCACTATAACTACCAGAGATGGTTAGCAATGGAATCAGCCAGCCAGAGAGTAAGCTCCCCATCCCTTGAAGTATTTATGCGGAGGTCCTGAGGACCTCATGATGCTGTAATAGGGACTTCGGTTTCAAATGGGCAGCTGGACCAGGTAAATTCCAAGGATTTTTCTTCCAGAAAGCTTCCAAAGGCTTTTTTTGCTCCCTCCTCCCAGTTTAGATGGTCTATGAAATATATGGGCAGAGAAAGGGGAGAAAATCCAGAAAGGAAAGGTTCTCTTCGAAGCTTGCAGAAGGCCAGAAAAGCGAAAACAGCAAGTTTTCAAGCCTCTGGTTAGACATTCTAGCGGAGTCTGCCCCAGTGCAGCCAAACCTGGGGAAGACCAGGACTAGGGAAGACAGGCCCGGGAGGGGTTGCAGGTGAACAAGGCAATGGCTGAGGGGGTGGGCTGCCCCTTCCTCCCCGTGTTTATCAGCTCCTGCCCAAGGAGCCCCCAGCCATTGCCATCCTCCAGAAAGGAGAATTACTTCTGATCAATGAGGTCTCTATTCCCCTTCACCAGCACCAAGCCCCGAGAATGGGGAAACGGAAGCAGCTTCCCACACATTCAGAACCTTCCCTGAATTACAGTCCTATCACCCGCAACCAAAACATATGAATTTTGAGAGGGCGCAAACATTCAGACCATAGAAGTCTTTTTCATAGTGCTGTTGAAAGAGAATGTCAGGTTAACCTAGGGCTGAGGAGACTTTTGGTGAAGGTAAATAACAAACACAGAAACTTGTTTGGTCTTCTCTCATCATTCTCACTAGTTACCTATGATCAGAACGACTGAAAAAAAAAATCAGATTCTAGCCCATGTTGGGTGCAAACTAGGTCTCTCACATCATATAACTGAGCTAATTTTGAAGGCATAGGCTCTCCTCAATTCTTAAAATAAAAAGCCCCCACACTCCTTGTCAGTCATGCAGCCAATTAAGAGGCCTCGAAGTGACAAGCCACCGGATTGTCAAGGTAGATTAAAGACACAGAAGAAGTTTCTGAGGGTTGGGATAATTAGACTGTCATCCTGTTGCATGGCCTGATCCACTTGCCTGGGAGGGAGATGTGGAGGAGCCCAGGATTATTCTAACAGGTGGCTTAGAGAACAGACTCCCCTCTAAGCCTCACCTGCTCAGCCCAGAGCTGTAATTGGTAAGCCAGAATCAGGGAACGAGTAGGGGGAGGGAGGAAGGGGAGGGATATTCCTGACAACTAAAAATGGACAAGGTGGGGGGCGTCAGTCAGTTAAGTGACCAACTCTTGATCTCAGCTCAGGCCTTGATCTCAGGGTCATGACTTCAAGCCCCACGTTGGGCTCCACGCAGGGCATAGAGCCTACTTAAAAAAAAAAAAGACAAAGCGTACTTTATATCAAGCATCTACTTGCAAATCACAGGCACCAAAAGGCTGTGTCTGAGAAAGGATTTATTTGCCCTACAATTTACTTCCTTCCCTTCCCTCAGGGAGCTCTCACAGCCAGATTTGAGCCTTTGAGTGCATGTATCAAACTTCAGATCGGATTCCTCCCAGCCCCCAGGTCACAGATATCCCCATGAACGTTGGCTGCTTACCTCACCTCAAGGACCAGGAGAGCCCCAACTCAAAGAGACCTTGCAGCCTCCAGAGACCAAATAGCCACGCGGTCCCGAAGTTATATCCAATTATGGGTCCCTCCCTGCCAATTGCTTTGCAGCAGGGAGTCGCAAAGCTGGTGCTGTAAAACTCCCAAGTTTAGGTGCAGCTGAGGTCCCCAAGGGCAAATCTTTAGGGGTTACTGGAATCGAAGGAGGGTGGAGAAAATGGTATTTGTCCATATCTTCTCAGTGAGATCTGTGGGTGGTGGGAGGAAATATTTTAATATGCTGTTTGCAACAGACGTTAGCTGAAGCCACCTTCCCTGGAGTGGGACTAATAAGCAGCCAGGCTTTGAGCATACTCTGCTGGGGGAAGGGTTACAGGCCAGGGGCCAGAGGGGAATTGTCTTGGCCCATCGAGCAGGGAGCAAGGAGTGTGTGTGCTGGGGGGCAGGGAACAGCAACCCTTCTTTTGCCCCTCCCCCCTATAGCACTAAAGCCTTCCCTCCTGTATTAGCTACCTGTTGTTGCTATAACAAATAAAACAGAATTTTTTTCTCTCACAGTTCTAGACTGCAAGAAGTCCAAAATGGTTTTACTGGGCTAAAATCAGGGTGTTGGCAGATTACTGCTCCCTCTAGAGCTTCTGGGGGAGACTCTGTTTCTATACCGTGTCCAAATTCTCCAGCTGCCTCCCTTGGTTCAAGGCCACTTCCTCAGTCTTCAAAGCCAGCAATGTGGCATTTTCTCTCTCTGCCTCCTTCTGCTTCCATTACATGATCTCTTTCATCGGTAATCTAATCTCCAGGTCCCTCGTATAAGGACAGTGATTACATTGGATCCACCTGGCTAATTTCCTGGATAATTTCCCCCTCTCAAAGTTCCTAATTCAATCACACCTGCAAAGACCCTTATTCCATATTATGTAACTTTTTACAGGATCCAGGGATTAGGACCTGATGTATTTAAGGGGTCATTATTCAGCCCACAACACTTTCTAATACAGATGGGAAAATTATGTCACACTGAGGGGAAGCAGGCATTCTCAGAGCGTGGTGATAGGAGTTCGGATTGATGCATGACAGACAATCTGGCAATCTCTATCAGGAGTAAAATAGCCTTTCTCTTGCATTCAGCAGTTTCTTCATCAATTCAGCTTCTAGGAATTCATCACAGAGATAAACTTGAAAATGAACACACAAGGATTTTTTTCCAGCATTGTTTATAACAGCTTAAATTTGTAAACAACCTAAATGACCCCAGCAATGGGGCTGGTTCGATAAATTAAGGAACATCCATAGGATAGCATACTGTGCAATTGCAACAGAATGAAGATAATGAGATAGAGCTATGTGAGCTAATACGAAAGAGCCTTCAAGATAGGGGAATAAAATGAGGTATAAGACAGGGTACAGAGTATGTTTCCATTTGTAAAAATAAAAGACAAGAAGTGTGTGTTTGTATATATCTAGAATGTTCCTGAGGGAGATACAGGACAGACTGTCCTCTCTTGAGAGCATCTGAGGGGGTAGAAGCATGGGGAGAAATAGTTTAAACTTTTTTACCATGAACATTTATTACTTTTTCAATTGAAAACAAAGCAGTTAATGAAAAAAAGAGAATGAGGACACTGGTTTGAAAGAGTTGACAAATTATTAGCCTGTTCAAGGCACCTACACTTTTTGATCCTGTCCCCCCAACTCCCCCGCCCTCATCACCAAGGACAAGGTACCACCTGTCTCTTCCACATACAACCCACAGGCTTGTATTGCCCACTCATGTCTCCCTTCTTCCTCAAGGCCCTCATGGGTGTCCTTTGAAGCCAAATTAATTTCACTAGGTTACAAATGGGGATGGGAGGGCCGGTGAAGATGTGGGGGTGGACCATAAGCAATTTTCTCCTGTCACAAACCAAGGGGAAATAGGGGTGGGCAGAAAAAGAATCTCAGCCTAGAGTCTAACATTCCAAGGTTCAAATCCTGGTTATGTATGTGACCTTGAGCAAGTCACCAAGCCACTCTGAGCCTCAGTTTCCTCATCCAAAAAAAAAGGAATAACACTATAAACTCAGGATTATAATGAGAATCAAAATGAAAAATGAGAATAAAGAGGATGGTGCTTTGGAAACTTGACAGCACCCCCTAAGTTAATGCCCTCCTCAGGGAAGGTCCTGACCCCACACTCAGACCTCACTGATAGGTAGATGACATAGATGTGAGTAGAGTAATTCCCACAGGGTTATAGTATAGGATCTCGAGGGCTGTGGCTGCTAGGTTACCCAGAATGAGACACATGGCCTCTGCACTTGGGTTTCTAGTCCATAAATTAGAGAATTCATAAACCATAAAGTTACTAGACAAGGCAGTACATGGTTTACTTAACTTCACAGGACACCAGGAACCTCTTTAAATTAAAAAAAAAAAAAAAAAAGTCTATTAGGAACCCATGGCCTCTTGACTATTGATCCTGAATGAACAGAACCGCTCCAACTCAAACACAACCAGTCCTTTTTGGGCTCACACACCAAAACCATTGCGAAATTGGGTGCCCAGGATCAGAGGGAAAATAAATATGGAAGACAGTCATGAGGTATAAAAAACCAGTCTGGTTGATGGTCCCAGGGGTCGGGTAAGTGAATTGGAGATAAAGCCACAGCCACATGGGACAACCAACTCTGCCCCAGGCCTGTGGATAGGTTCAGAGCTTCCCATGTCTGCTGCTGCTGGGTCCTGTGAGCACAGGCCTGGGATGCCTGGCTCCGCACAGCACTACATTGTCCACATCCTGGACCCCATGCCAAAGCAGGCAGAGATGCCTGCCTGGGCTCCAAAGGACAGCCTCTCTCAGAAGTTCCCTGAGTCCACTGTCAGTATTCAAACAGCACTCCACCAAGCTTTTCATAGGGTCAACACTATTCAGTTTCCTTTGCCTAAATTTAAGGTGAAGAATTCACTGTCCCTGGAGGTGACATTACAGTGGTTGTCCTGCACCCAAGTGCTGACCTCGATACTTACTAACGAGATAATGTTGAGCAAATTATTAAACTCTCTAGGACTTACTTTCCTCATCTATGAAATGGGTATATTATAAAGTTTTCTCAATTCCAAGATGGCACTTTGCAACATTTCTGAAATCATGTTGCATCTTCTGATTAAAGAATGTATTTAATTTGTTAGTTATTTTTATTCCCCAAGATTCTTGTAATATCACTGATAACTTTTTTTTCGACAGCTTCATTAACATTAGCTTTATTCATGTACCATACTATTCACAATTTTAAATTGAATAGTTTAGGGGCGCCTTGGGTGGCTCTGTCAGTTAAGTGTCTGCTTTCACCTCAGGTCATGATCCCAGGGTCCTGGGATTGAGCCCTGCATTGGGCTCCTTGCTCAGTAGGCAGCCTGTTCCTCTGTCTTCCTCTGCCCCTTCCCACTGCTTGTGCACTTGCTCTCTCTCTCTGTTAAGCGAATAAAATCTTTAAAAAAATTTTGAAACAATCAAACAGTTCACTGGTTTTGGTAAATTCACAGAGTTATGCAACCATCACCAAAGTCAATTTTACCACCCCAAAAAAGAACACCTGTACTCTTCAGCTGTCATTTCCCACTCTTTCTGTCTACAGATTTGCCTATTCTGGATATTTCATATAAACAGTGTCGTACAACTGGTCTTTTATAACTTTTTCCCCTTAGCATGTGTTCAACGTACATCCATGTTATGGTAGCATGTATCAGTACTTGATTCCTTTTTCATTGTCCAATAACATTCCATTATATGAATATGCTACATTTTTTTTTAATTTTATTTATTTATTTATTTATTTGACAGAGAGAGACGCAGTGAGAACAGGAACACAAGCAGGGGGAGTGGGAGAGGGAGAAGCAGGCTTCCCGCAGAGCAGGGAGCCTGATGCGGGGCTCTATCCCAGGACCCTGGGATCATGACCTGAGCTGAAGGCAGATGCTTAACCGAATGAGCCACCCAGGGGCCCTGAATATGCTACATTTTATTTATCCACTCATTAGTTGGTTATTTCCACTTTTTGGTTTTTATATAAATAATACTGCTATGAACATTCACATATAACTTTTTGTGGACACATGTTTTTGGGGTATACAGGTAGAAGTGGTGTTGCTGGGTCATACCGTAACTCTATCTTTAGCTTTTGAGACACTGCCAGACTATTTTCCAAAAAGGCTGCACCATTTTATATTTCCACCAGCCATCTATGAAGTCCCAGTTTCTCCACATCTTTGCCACCATTTGTTATTTTCTGTGTTTTTTATTATAGCCCACCTAGCGGGTGTGAAGTGGTGTCTCACTGTGGTTTTGATTTGAATTATCCCGGTGACTAATAGCATTGTTGCTTATTGGTCATTTCTATAACTTCCTTGCATATCTTTTGCCCATTTTTTAAATTGGGTTGTCTTTTTATTATTGAGTTGTTGGAGTTCTTCATATATTCAAGATACAAATCCCTTCAGATATATAATTGTAAAAATTTTCTCCCATTCTGGGGGTTGTCTTTTCACTTTCTTGATGGTGTCCTTTGATGCAAAAAAAAGTTTTTAATTTTGATGAAGTCTGATTTATTTTTCTGATTGTCACTTGTGTTTTTGGTGTCATGCCTTTTTCCTTTGCTGTCTGGATACATTTATTTCTTTTTCTTTCCTAATTGCCCCCACTAGAACCTTCAGGACAATGTTGAATAGAAGCGGCAGGAGTTGACATCCTTCTCTTGTTCTTGATCTTAAGAGGAAGGCAATCAGTCTTTCACCATCACATATGATGTTAGCTATGGATCTTTTATGGATGTCCTTTATCAGACTGAGGAATTTCCCTTCTATACGGAGTAGTTTGGAGGGTTTTTTTTTTTTTAGCACTTTTATCATGAAAGGGTGTTGGATTTTGTCAAATGCTTTTTCTGTAGAGATAATGACATAGTTTCCTAGAGCTCTCTCCAGTGTTTTGCTTGGGATAGTTGTTTGGACCACTTAATAACTTTAGCACCAAGAAGGAACACCTAAATCCTGCCTAGCTGCTGACCATCTGAGAGGAGATAAGAAACCCTTTCTCATTATACCTTTAATTCTGGTTAACTTGGACCCTACTTGAACTTCTAGGAGCTTAAATGAAGTTTAAGGGCTCCTGTCACCATGGATGATTGGGGCCTGGAAGATCAAGATTGAGTTTCATGAGATCAGATCAGATTCTTCTTTGCCTTCGGAGGAGGAGATGGGGTTAAGAATGGGAAGTTGCTTTTTTTTCCCCTCCATCTTGACCCATGTCTAATGGGCACTTGAATCTGGGTATAAGACATACTCTCCATTGTTTTGTAAGTTTTTCATAGGTCTTTCTTTTGTCCCTGCAGTCAGGCAGTAAACTCTTTGAGGGCAAAGACCAAACCTTAGATTTCCCTTGAAGCTTTCACAGAACCAGGTAAAATATCTGTCACCTAGCACAGATTTGATACACACTAGGAATCTCTGCCTTTCAGCAAAACTGTCGGAGGTGAGACTTGGCCTATCTACCACCTAGTGTATGGTGGATGCGAGCAGACAGATCCTGAGACAAGAAGCTGAGACACAGAGCCCTGGGGTCACCCAAGCCACCGGTTTCAGCTGCCCTCATGTGGCTTTGCAGCTTCCTAGGCACAACATTACAGGAGGCCTTAAAGGAGTGAACTGAATGTGGTGTCGAAAGAGAAGAAACCGCGCCATGCCAACATTCTTTCAAAACTGCCTGAGAAAAGCGAGCCTGAGAAAAGAGACTTTGTCAGTATCTAATGTCACAATGCAGATCAGTCCAAACCGTATTGCCTGTCACTCCTGAAGCAGTTTGAAAAGAGATATTGACAAAGCATGGCATGATGGCGTCATTAAGTGGCACTGCAACGCTTGCCCCCCAGGATATGACAAATGCCACCCTGGGCTCAGAGAAGCTACATTGCTGGGAGTGTTCTCACCAGCTGATGGTAACATGACAAAGCTTTTGAATGGAAAATTCCTCTTCTCTCCTCCAACCCTCCCTGACAAAGTCTGATTTGGGCCATCCCTAACATAGAAACCAGAACACACTGCTCACCGAAAAACAGAAAAGGAATGGTTCCTTCTATTTTGTGAAGATTAAATCCATGTCTATGACTTGGCCCAGTTCCTGGCATGTATTAAATACCCAATGCACAGTCATTCTGATTCTATTAGCATGACTCTTATGGGGCTTTCAGGGTATCTTTGAATCCCAGTTCTCAAGTCAGACAGTCCTTCAAGTTTCCTTGGTGAAGATGACAAGGGATTTCTTGCTTTTGTTTTAGAGAAATCATCGGGATGTCTGTGAGCCATTTTGCACGGGCTGTGCCCTGTGCAGACAGGTGAAATGAATTAGTCCCCAGAGTTCATGGGCAGGTATGTAGCTCAGGGACTGAGCAAGGCAGGTGCTAATCAGTATTCATTTCTGAAAAGCCAAGCTGCCCATAACACGTCAGGTGCTGTGCTAGGTGCTGGGAATACCGATGTGCATTGGTCAGTCTCTGCCTTTAAGGAGCTCAGAGATGAAGTGGAAGAAAAGGCAGGATATAAACCCGCTTTGAAGGCAGAGTGGGATGAGCTGCTCTGATGGATGGTCTGGCCGCACGAGGGCTTCCCAAACGAGGTGACGTTGCAGTGCATCTAGCAGGATGAATAGCTCATCAAGTAGACAAGGAGAGAAACTCTGAGAATCTGGTTCTTTATCTGTAATTTGAGAAGAAAAAGAAGAGCTTTCCCACAGGCGGAAGGAGGGTCTAAGGGCCAAGGGTGTGGACTCTGAATAGGCCTGGCATTGACTCTTGCTTTGCTGCCAAGTTTTGGGGAAAAGAACAACCGCAACCACCACCACAAAAGCAACTAACATTTAAGCCAAAGTCTTTTTTTTTTTTTTTTTTTTCTGCAAAAAAGGGAAAAAAAAAACAGACCTACTTAAAAAAAAAAAAAAAAAAACCACAGGTAAGGCATTTGACATGATGCTTGGCTCGTATAAGCACCCAGTAAATGGTAGGCTATTACACCTGTCACTGGGGGCTGGTGAGGATGGAATGAGACACGAGGTGTGAGAATGATTACTGAAACGAAATCTCTGGGATTATTATTCCAGGCAGAGAGACCATCTCATGTAAAACTGGGGAAACTAAAGGAGCTCTGACTGTTTCTTAAAGGAAGAGTCCTTGAGTGTGGTCAGGATAAAGAATGCATGTGGGAAGAGGGTGGTATTTGAATTGAATGATCAATCAAAATCCAAACATCTTGCTTTAATCAATGAGTTCTGTGATCAAACAGAAAGTCACAGAAAATCGCAAGAGATAAAATTATTATGAGCACAATTCTATTCGAGCTGAGATCTTTAAAACATTTTTTAATAATGAAATATTCACATAACTATTAATAACATAATATCAACACATAACATATATAAAAAATATAAAGAAAAATTTAAAAGAACAATACCCATATATTCCCCCACACCCAGATTTAACAGATGTCAATATTGTATTATTTGCTTTAGATCTTCAGTTGTGGGTTGTTTTTTTTTTTTTTAAGGAATGAAATGTTATGGGTACTACTAAAGCTTCACACTCACTCACTTATGTGTATTGCTCCCCTGTATGTTTTCACACTTTTACTATATGTATGTAACATAAACAACATATAATGTTCTCAGGGTTCTTAGCATTTCATATATGTAATACCATACTGTATCATTTTACAACTTAGGTGTTTCATTGGACATTGTTTTCAAGGTGACCCCATGTTGTTAGAGTGGATAATGGTTCATTCATTTTGGCTGCCCTATAGGATCTCCTTTGAGGTTTATACCTGGGCCCAGCAATGCTGCTTCTAGATGTCTCCCTAGGGAAACCTTCAGGTATGTGCAGAAGACAAGAGGCCTCAAGAAGTTCACTGCAGAGCAGTTCATAATAGTGGAAAAAGTGTGGAGAATCAATTCTAGTCACCTACTGCTGTGTAACAAACCTCCTAAACTTAGTGGTTTAAAACAACAATGATCGCTTATTCTGTTGGTGAATCTTCCATTTAGGCAGAGCTTGGCAGTAAAAGCTCATCGTTGCTCCATGTGGCATCAGCTAGGGTGGCTGGAAGGCTAGGGGTTGGAATCATCTAAAGATTCAGTCATTTGCTCACATATCTGAGGACTGATGCTGGCTGTCCATCAAACTGGGAGCTCAGCTGGGGCTGTCGGCTGGGGTTCCTGCTGGCCTCTCCAAGTGGTTGATTGGCTTCCCCACAGCATGGCAGGTGAGTTCCAGGAACAAGTGTCCCAAGAGAGCCAGGTGGAAGTGCGTGGCATTTTTATGATCCAGCCTCAGAAGTCCTATCCCATCGCTTGTGCCCACAATTAATTGGTTGAGGCAGTCACAAAGGTCCACACAGGTTCAAGAGGGGTGACAAGGGTACATTGGAAGAGCATATGGGATGGGATGTCTTGTGGTGACCACTTTTGGAAAATACAATTTGCTGCCAAACCTAACTGCCCATTGTATGGGACACATGGTGTGGGACACATAAATACACACAAAAAAGACCCTGGTTTATTTGCTGTTGTTTTAAAAGCTATAAAAGGGTGGGTATCTTTCTACAAGACATCAACATAACTCCATGCAGAATAAAAAAAATAAAGTGTTTGGGGGGAGAGTATAATAGGGACTTTGCATTGGTCTCTATGTAGGATGAAAAGATATTACTGTCAGACACAGAGAACATCTTCCTCTCATAGAAAACTCTTAGGAACAGGCACGAGGGAGAATTCATTTTTAAGGTGGTTTTCTTTTTTCCCCCTCCTGTATGGTGTGAACAAAATCTCGTGGTTCTAAAAGGACTCTGACAGAACAGTTGCCAAAACTGTATTTCCTCGAAGGCACATCTTTGTACTCTCTGGCTCCAGACAACCCCTATGAGAGACTCTGAATGTCTTTCACAACCCCACAGTGGGGGAAGAGGTAACCAGCGATAGGAGGCTTGAGGTTGAATCCTGACTCTGCTAGTTGCTCTCTGTGTGACCCTAGGCAAGATACTTAACTTCTCTGTGCCTCAGCTTCCTTCTGTGGACGAGTGAGGTGAATAATACCACTTATAATGTTTTTGTAAACACTGTTAATTCAGCGATTCTGCTCAGATTTGACAAGCGCTTTTAAAAGCATTAGCTCCCATCCAAGTACTAACCAGGCCCGACCCTGCTTAGCTTCCGAGATCAGACGAGATCCGGCGCATTCAGGGTGGTATGGCCGTAGACATTAGTTCTTAGTAGGAGTCACAAGGGAGAGCAGATTCTGAAAGTTCAAAGTGACTTGCACCAAATCCGGATTTAATCATGATCACTATCCCCAAGAGTAACGCCCAGAATCCTCCTAGCAGGCCAGATAATTAACCTTGGGTTCTCAAGGTTCTTCTCTGTCTCCATTCTTTCAGGTGCGAGCGTCGAAATAGTCAAGACAGGTGGCAGGAGAGTTCCCGCGTTCCCATTTCACAGACGAGGAAGCTGCGGGCGAGCTCCTGCAGGGGGCGTGGTGGCTAAGGAAGAGGCTAATCCATTTGATGTGCGTTTTCGTCCCAAATCCCCAGGTGTCCCCGATCCGGCTCAATCACGAGCTTCTCGCCCCCCCCTCCCCCAAGGCTGGGGGTTGGGGAAGCAAAAGGGGAAATTACTTAGTGCATTGGACCTCACATTCTTAGCTCTACATCGTCGAAGGCCCACAGGGTTCCTTTCGGAGGGAATTTGGCACGAAGGCTGACCCAGGGTGAGCCGCAATAAATACGAGCTTAAAGTGGGGGTGGGGGCGAGCGGGAGGATCTTCCTCTAACACCCGCCGACAGAGCGCGGGAAAACTCCCAGGTCTGGAGTGTCAGCGCGGGGGCGGAGCCATTCCCGGAATCGCTGGCCCTGGGACCCGGTGCCCCTGGAACCTGGACGGCCCTTGTTGCCCAGGATGCTCCTGGCCGCCCTTCACCTGTAACCATGTCCCTCTGGGCCCCCTCCTCGGGGGCTGCCCGTATTCCTCCTTCCCCTGCGGGATCCGAAAGTAAACGCAAAACCTGACCCGCTATGGGCGATCTGCTCGCCAGGGCGGGCGACTGGGAACACTCGAACCCGTGACCGCGTTTACAAGACCAGTGCGCTCTAACCCTGCGATCTGGAGCCGGCAACTAGACGCTGGCCACAGCCTCCTCCAGCTGCGGGAGCGGGACCGTGGCTGGGCGAGCCGCCACGCGAGCGCAGGGAGGGGGCACCGCCCCTGTTCGGTCCACTCTTGTACCTGCTGGCGCGAACCGCTCCGCGACGCGAGGATGTGCAAGAAGACGGGGACGGGGGTAGTGCTGGAAGAGATGCCCTCCACCGCTGTCCCCCCTCCCAGCAAGTCTCGGGCAGGGCTTGGCTGCGCGGCCCCGGGCGCAGGCAGAGCGGCGGCGCTTTGATGTTGTGCCACCACACGGTGGCGCTGCCGCACCGCCCGCTCTCGGAGGCACAAGCTGCGGGGCGCCCCGCGCGGGGCTGGAGTGGCGAGGAGGTTAGGGTTAGGGTTAGGAGGTTCGGCGCTTCTCCTCCCTGGGGGCTAGTGCGGGAATCCCGCATCTTTGAGGTGCGGAGGCAAGGTGAGGGTCATTCCAGCAAGTTCCCTCCCATGCCCCAAACACGTGCCTTCTGGACCCATTCACTTACACTGCCCCCGGGGCCTGAGTCCCTTAAAGGTCTTCTAGGCAAAAGTGCCTTCCTTTACAAATAGGGAAAGTGAGGCCCAAAGAAGTAGGAGTCCTGGCTTTAGTCTCAGGTGTGAAGTCCAGGCAAGCCACTCTCCTATGCTAAAAGGAAAGCTGGTACGCACAACTAAGGGCAAGGGGAGGACCCGCGTGAGATTTATTCCCAGTTCTGGGGTCTGCACCACCGCCCGGGAGGTTGAAGTTAACCTTGGACATATGAGGAAATGAGGCTCAATATTGGCCAAAGCCACAATATTCAGAAGTGGTATTCAGCCCCAGGACTGTTACTGTCTAGTTTGTGAACTTCTGGCCACAGAGCCCTGCCTCCTACATCCGTGGCTTTCAAACACCTTTTTGGTTTTTGATAGTGACCTACACCTACCGGTGTCTCTATAACTGAAAACAACACTTATCCTTAGCGTGATACATTCTATTTTCTTTTCTTTTTTATTCTATACTATGTCTTTTCTACATTTCTTTCAATGCTAGGTATGATCTGCTAAAAGAGTATCCCTACTCATTAGCGGGTCCTTAGTTAAAGTTTGAAAATCACTGTCATGGGCACTTGCTGGGCTCTCCCAGCTATAAAAATCTATGGAAACTGTCCATGTAGGAGGCCAAAGGCAAGACCAAGTAAAGCTCCTGGCAGATGGTGCTTCTCTAGGAATCACCTAGAGGTGTTGTTAAAGGACAGGTCCTGACTCAGCATTTCTACCAAGCTCCCAGGTGATGCTGACCACCCCCACCCAGAGCGGCCAGGTCTCCTCCACTACCCCACCATCAACATGCTGCAGCAAAAGGAATTTTGACACTACATTCTGTTGTACATACAAACATTCATTTATAAGTAGGCACAAAAACTAGATTCAGCCTGCTTTTATGAAGTCCCAATTCTCTGTCCTTTTAACAAGAACCTTAAGGAAGGGCTCTGTGGCAGAGTGGTAAAAACCCACTGTCCCCTTCTTTCATGGTCCTAGCATTGAAGGTAGGCAGAGACCAGAGATCTAACCTCCCAGTCTTCCATCCAGGGTGGATCTGAAAGGAAGTAGAGGGGATATATGCAACTCCCAGGTGAATCTTCTGGGAGATGGCCCAACTTACCCAACTTAAAAGGCAACTTCAAACTTATACTCCAAGTTGAGAGTCCAGCTGTGTGCACCTGAGCTTCCTTCTTTTCCCCTCCCATGAGTAGGAAGATGGAGATTGCATAACTCAGCTCTGACCCTGCAAGGCCATGCCCTATGTGCTGACAGAGCACCAAGATGGGAGGAACCTGGATCTCTGAGTCCCTGCCTGGAGCAGAGCTGTCCCGCCAGCCTGGGTCTCTCACCTAGAAATGGTTATTTGAGAGAGTCATCAACTTCTTTAAGCCGCTCTATTTTGGGCGGTGGGGAGCTCTTTGTTACAACAGCATACCCTAACTTAGGTTCATCTGAGGCAAATGCGATGAAATCCTTAGGGCAGAACCAACTGACTTTTCCAACCAATTAGGTGACAGAATCCTCTGTAGATGAGTGTGGGTGGGCAGGTGGAGCAGAGGAGTGAGGATAGGACCAAAGTTCTGGACTTAAAACATTAGATTCTAGGGCTACTTTCATGTAAACATGGAGAGATGCCTGTATATCTTTCTAGCTATCCACGGTGCCATTAACACTGCTCGTTTAGCCAACAAAAAATATCTAATCGTTCTTAATTGAACTCTCTGGGGAAGACTTAGAAAGCAGTATTTGAAACTTAGATCCTTCACAAATTTACTAATTAGCCCTCTTCCCCCTTGGTCACCACTTAAAGTTAACTTACATACACATATCCCTTCTACAGCCATACTGAGGTATTTTCAAGTAAACACAGACAGAATTTGACCTTGTATATTCTCATTCAGAGTACTCTTACAGCCCACATGGCTATTCACCTCCCTCTCATCATTTTCTTTATTACAGTAAAGAAATCTGGCTCGAGCCCGGTTTCCACATCTGCCCCCACCCGTTATCTGCGGTAGTCCTCTGGGGAGGACCTTCCTCATCTTTGTCACCCCATCCTATTTCTTGCTTCTCCCAACTCTCTGGATCCTCTTTGAGTCTCACGCCCTAGGGTTGTCCTTTTTCTCTGACCCACATCCACACAGAAGTCACTTTTATGGAGAGTTGGTGGGTGATGGAGTTGGGGTGCGGTTACCCTGAAGTGTGGTGCCCCTAATCACTTAGAATTTAATATTGGACACCCCATTTGCATCCTTCCTTTAGGCTATTCCTCACTTGTGGGCCTCCCCCAGCTGCCTTCTCTCTCCCTCAGCCTCCTCACATTTTATGGTTTTGCTCTCTGTTCACCGTTCCAGTCCTCCCACTGCTCCTGGGTCCCTTAATCAGAAAAGAAGCAAGCACTCTCAGTGTGTCAAAATATTGGTTTATCTTTTCATATCCCCCGTGCCAGAGGGAGTTTTGTTTAACACAAATAAACATACAAACACACAAATCCACAGAATAGAGCTCACAAAAACAAAACAAAGCAAAACCTTCTTTCCTCTCCCAAAGACACACAAACCTGACCAAGGTATTCCTTTGCTTACATCTCTGCGGTAGCTCTTCACTAGCCTGTGCTCATCACCATTGCTATGGTTACGGAGCCCTCTGTGACCAGGTCCTGCCCCCTCCACTTCAGCCTCATGTCTCACTGCTTGCCCACAATACCTCCTGAGCCACTCCTGCCCAGCCACTTAGTGTTCTCTGGATGGACACAGCCCAACGATCTCACCTTCGCTCACTTGCTCTTTTGCGCCCCTTACCATCTATGCCTAGACTGCCTCTCCCCGAACTCTGCCCCGGGGCTCCTGCCTCACCTCGACTGGGAAGCCCTCCTTGACTTCTCAGGCTGGGGGAAGGGCTCCTTTTCGGTGGTAACTGCCTCTGGATTGTTTGTTCTAGCACTTAAAACTCACCTCAGGACTTTTAGCCCTACTTGTCGCTCTCCCCTGCTATATGGAGCTCCTTAAGGGCAGGGGTACATCTGGCACAGTATCCTAAAGACAAGCACAGTGGAGCCCTTCAAGGCCCACATGTTCAATAACTGAGTGAATGTGTAAGCCAGCTGCTTACCTGGCAAGGTAAAATCTGACTAGACAACTGTCTGGAAGGGGTGGAGAAAGGGAAGGGAGGTCTTGGGAAGCAGCATGCAGCTATAGGGCTGTGGAGGAAGAGGGACATTCTGGGCAGCAGGTCCAGGGTCAATTGAGACCCTCACTGGCTCTAAGCCTCTAGTTTTCTTCAACACTGGTGGACTAGACCCTTGTTCTCTTCTTCTTTCTCCTTCTCTGGGACAGATCTAGGTGTCAACCCCCCAATATCCCCCTCCAGTACTCAGCACTGATTGCCGACTGTGCCTCTCTTCCATGGGATGGACACTAGAGGTGGGTTTCCCAGAAGGAAGCCCCTAACATCCTAGGTGACCATGGAGGTGGGTGTCCTAAGTAGAAGAGGCGGGGTATTCCAGGGTCTCTGAATGTCTATGTAGAGATATCACTCTCCTGGCCCCTCCTTCAAACCCACCCACCTCAAGAAGATTGTGTCCTCTCTCGGTGGAAGGGTGGTAGTGGTCCGGATAGGCTAGGTCAAATTGTGGTAACAACATCTATGGGATGGGATTTAAAACCACAACAATGCCTTTCTGTCTCCCATGACATGCCCACGAGGAGTCAGCAGAAAGGCTCAGAGCATTGTAATTAGTGATGGAGAGCCACCATCTCAAGCCAGTTCTTTAAAGAGAGTCCTTCAAAGGGGTCCCACACTGGTAATGAAATGCTCTGGCCTGGGAGTAACTCGCTTCACTTCTGCTCATAGCTCATGGGCCAGAGCTTTTTTAAAATGTGGCTACTTTTTAAAAATGTGGCTACTAGAAAATTTAAGATTACGCATGTGGCTTACAGTACATTCCTACTGAGCAACACAGCTCCGGAAAGCCTAGGGTGGGATTTGGGTAAGATTATCCACCTTCAAGGTACCATTTCCAAAGCTGCAAATTGTAACCCTTGATCAAACTTTACTTTGGAGAAGTTCTCACAAAGATGGCATTTGAAGTTTGGGGCATTTAAGTTTTGTTTCTCTTTATTCACCTTTCGGCTTTTCCCCCAAACCTCTAAAAACCAAACTAAAAGCATCTTATTTATTCCACAAACTGATCTCCAAATCTTAACTAAATAGCAATTGCTGCTCTTCCTTACACACACACATACACACACACAGACATCCCTGTGGGGACCACCATTTTCCCATGTGTAAAGCGACATGCCTGATTGCTGGATTAAGCAACGGAAATTAATTATTACAGTAATTACTCGGCCACTAAATATTTGAATGCCAGACCTGACATCATGTCCTGGGAACCACCTTCAGCTTCCTGAATGCATTAGGATCGACAGCGCAGCTCAAGCAATGTATTTCAAGAACACACCACAGAAAAAAAGACAGCTGGCTTTTGGTGCCCATCCCTGCAGGCCAGGAGAACGTCAGATGCCTGAACCTTGTCTTCAAGGTGGCTGTTCAGTAGCTAGGTAGGCAATGGTAGAAATCACAGTGTAGCTAGGGGGACAGCTTATACCCAAGCCACTGCCCCTGAAAGAGGGGATCTGTTGCTTGGGAATTCTACTGCTGTGGGAAGCCATGCCAAGGTGACTGGGGGTGGTCCCACTGAATTCCTTCTAAACCATCTTTTTTCTCTCTCCATTTTATCCTTGGCACCACCTTCTCCCCCCATGCCTCTCCCCACCCCCATCACCCGCCTTCTTCCCTGAAGCCAAGTCTGTTCAGGGTGGAGAAGAGACTTCCTTTAATGAGACCCAGGTCAAAACCAAAGATTTTCAAAAAGCAGTTCTATAGCATGTGACTTCTCCCACAAGAAAGCTGTCCTGCCTGCTTGTCACTGTCTGTCCATTTCTCCCATGCGGTTCTGCCTTCCTTTAGGAGGCCTGTGATGGTTGACGGAGCTAACACTGGTCCAGACTGTGCCAAAGCGTGGATTTTTGTCATGAAAGCCGTTTGGGCCACTTGTTCCTTTTGCACCATGGGGTAGGGTTTGAGCTCAACGGCAACAAGCACATCTGCACAACTTTCTGCACTTTTGTCTTTTTCATAATTCATCCAGTCAAACGACCATTTTAGGACATCTGGGGTATCCAGGTAATTCTCCCTGACACAATCCTATTGTTCCTGCTTTAAAACTGTCAGTTCAACTCAGAAAACTCTTAGGCCACACGTCAGAGGGTATTAAAGGCAGTGGCTTCACTAAAATCCAGGCGAGAAACTCCAAAGAGTCCAGATGTCTGAAAGGCTGTCTTAACTCATCTAGAGTTTTCATTCTGTAGGTCAAGGCCAAAACTTTTTCTATCTCCAAAACAACGAGTCCCTAAAGCAACTCCACAAGCCCAAATGCTACAAAGTTACCCCAAATGATTCCTGTTCCTCTTGAAAAGTAGCATCATCTATTAATAAAAAGAAATTAATAACAGTTAATAGCTGTATACAACACTTTATTTTCAGGTACTGGGTTACATTTTAGAGTTTACTTTATTTAATCCTTATGTTAATTCAAAGCATATCTATCTATCTATCTATCTATCTATCTATCTATCTATCTATCTAT
>NC_058411.1:13939346-14225239 GCF_002201575.2 Neomonachus schauinslandi | reverse complement strand
TATCTATCTATCTATCTATCTATCTATCTATCTATCTATCTATCTATCTATCTATCTAACATCTATCTATCTACCTATTTGTTTATTCTAAGTGAACTCTACACCCAACATGGGGCTCAAACTCACATTCCTGAGATCAAGAGTCACCTGCTCTACCAACTGAGCCAGGCAGGTGCCCCCAAAGTATACTTATTGAATGACTGTGGTCTTGACAAATCCCTCCCTCATGAAGCTCCCATTTCATTCTATCACCATGGGAAGATTTGAGGCAGACACAGAAGAGTGCCCTGGGCCACATCCTCTGACTACAGCTGCAGCTGGGATAGACAGTTCCTCACCTCCAGTGGCCTGTCCTTTGAGGGATGAGGGAGGGAGAGGCCTTATTCCCAAAAGGAGATGCAGCCTGGAAGGGCAGGGAAGTTTGCCTCGAAGGATGGAGATGGGAGGTGATGGAGAGATGTTGGGCCTTTCACCCTTAAAGGAAACACTTCCCATCTAATTCCTTGAACACTGCCAATAGGAGTGGGTCCCACTGGCTTGGCAGGGCTTAATAAGGCCCCCTTGATAGGTTTTTCCTCCTTCTCTGGCCACTACTCCCTGCTGCTTCCCTCCCACTTCCTGAATGACCTTGCAAATAAACTACCTCTACTCACATCCTTATCTCAGGCTCTTCTTTAAGGAAACTCAAACTGGATTATCAGCCCCATTTTACAGATGCAGACATTGAGGCAAATTGCCTTAAAGTCTCACAACCAGGGCTCACACCAGATTCGTCTAGCCCTAGAGCGCATGGACTCCACATCGGTCTCCTACCACCAGCTGCCTCAGTGCTGCCCCATTCCCCCTAGAAATTTATGATGCTGGTCCTTTTCAAAGCAGCCCATTCCATCTTTGGGCAGTTCTAATGATTGGAAAACTCGGAGTGATACTCAGTCCATTTCCCCATCCATCCATCCATCCATCCATCCATCCATCCGTTCATCCATGTGTTTATTCCTCATCAGCAAGCATATATTCATCAGGGTCTAGGGGCCAGGCACTGTGCTAGGCACAGCTCTAAAGAGGCAGACCTGGTCCCTCTATTCACAGAGCTTCCTGCTTATGACTGATGAGCACTGTGCAGGGAGTGGTGCTTGCCACGTGCTGTGGGAGCCTGGCGTGAGCACCTCACCCAGCCACACTGCCCTCTGTAGCATCCTCCAGAGATGCTCCCTGGTCTACACAACAGCCCTGCAGGTGAGGGCTGCAGGTATCACATCCTCTGAGATTTTTGCTGTTCGTGTTCATCAGCCCAGGTTTGGATGGGCCTTGATAGAATGGAGCCCACACCTCAAAAACCCGATGCAGTGTGCACTCCCATAATGAGAGAGGAGACCCAGCCCTGGGCAGGGAATGTGGAAACCAGGGCTGAATCTCTGAACCTGTTCCCAAGTTTAGTGTTCAGAAGACCCCATTGGACTTCTGCTGCTCAGTCATTTGTGCCCCACTCCTCAGCTTTCCTTCCATCAAAAAAGTTGGCAGCACAGGCCTGAGACGTCTGAATAGATCCTAGGGCACCAAAAACAATATTAGAATCCGTTTTCCCTCATGTTACATACATGAGGTATTAATTTACATGGCCAACTCGTGGGTAGATGTCTTAGGGAGTCTGCCTTATAATAAAAAAAAAATTGATTATGAAACTGCTAGACTTGACTGCTTTCTTAGCTTTCAGAAGGTCCCAGGGCAAAGCAACACACTGTGTGACAGTTAGGCTGCTGCTGGGGCTGGAATGGCTCAAAGGCAGCATGAATGAAAGCTCAAAGTTTGATTTCCTACCCTCTGATCTATTAAGTTTTCTTTTGGATTTCTCTTTTCCTTAAATAATGTTCTGAGGAATGGGATTCTAGACATTCCACCCTGGAAATCTTGGAGAGGCAAAGCTCAAATGTGTGGGAAATGAAGTTATAATCCAGAACTACCCACCCATCCAACCCACCCTCCTTCCCCCACCTTTAGTGATGATACCAAAGCCACAGGCCTTATCTCTTCTACTGTGATAGGCAAGGGGTAGAAATCAACTGGAATCTCAGAAAGTCCCATCCATCCATCCATCCATTCATCCATCCATCCATCCATCCATCTATCCGTACAACTTTCTCTCTCCCTTTCCATGTATTAATTTATTCAATAAATAGTAAGCACCTACTACCTGTCAAGAGCTGTGTTAGGGGCTAAGCTAAGACCTTGAGACACTGCAGCAAATAAGAGAATCAGACCTCGCTTCATGGGGCTTATGGTCTAGCTGGGAATAGACGTTATGCAGGTAGTTTTACAAATACCTAGTTAAAATTGTGATGGATGTCCCTAGGGGGAGTTGAAGGTGCTCTGAGCCTATAACAAGAAGGCCTGACCTAGCCCCAGGGAGGTGACATTCAAGCTGAGAGACAGAGTAGGAGGTAGATGTTGACAAAGTAAAGAGGTGAAGGAGAGGGAGGGCAAGGGATTCAGGTGGAAGGGTTTGCATAAGGGCCCCCGAGCAGAGGTATTACTTCAAGGGACCACGTGAAGGTCTGTGTGGCTACCGGGTAAGAGCACAGGGGAGGAGGCGTGGGGCATACTGGGCTAGAGAAAGAAGCTGTGGTTCCACAGTGCAGGATGTAGGAGAAGACAGGAAACCACGAGGGAGCACTAAGCATGTGATGGTGGAGTCAGATTTGTGTTCAACAAGGTCACACCGCTAACTGCTGTTTGGAGAGTGGACCCCAGGGGACCGGGTGGACAGAGGGATTGGGGGCAGGGGACAGATACAAGGAGAGCTGCTAGAAGGCCAGCGTGTTGTCCAGGGACAGCTGGCCATGGCTGGGACTGGAAGGGGAGCAGTGGAGATGAAGAGCAGTGGAGAGGTCAGGTGCATTTTGGAAGGAGCACAGTGGGACTCCCCAGTGCTCTGTGGTGGTCTACAGGGGCCTCTGGATGGGGCATAGCTTCAGAGTCAAGCCAGACCCTCAGCAGCTCTCCTCCTTCAAACCCATAGCCACATGAGGGTCTACAGGGTCAGGGGGAGAGGACCATGGCTGCTTTACCTTTGCCCTTCCCCCCCTTCTTGTGTTTCTCCTGAGACTGGCATGCCAGCAGGACCCTGTTTTCTGATTGCCTCTTATGGGTTGAGTAACTAAGGAGAGTGTCAACTGAGGATTTTTGTTGTTGTTGTTGTTTTGTTTTTTGTACCTGCCTCCTCTCTTTCTCTGCACACCCATAGTACTTACCAGCCTACTGGGTATAGAGTCAACATTCAATTCGTATTGGGGATTGAGCCTTCACTCTATGATCTCAAGACAGGTGAGACTCAGATGCATTCCCACCCCACCCTGTTTTTATTCCACATCAGCCTTCAAGTCAGCAGAGAAACTATACAAACTAAGAAAGAAGATGGGAGCTGTAAGTTCCCTGCACCCTAGTACAGGAAGTTGTAAAAAACCACAACATCATCACAATCCATGTTTGCAAGAATGACCAAAAAAACAGCATCAAAAGGTGAGGTGGTTTAGCTTTCTTAGTAATTTCTTATAATTAAAATATAATTCTTGTAATACAATCTCTTTTCTTCCTGCCTTGTTGGCACATATACCATCGCTCTTCTGTCCTGTGCTCATGGCAGACATCACTAATCAATCATGATACTTTTCCTTGAAATGAACCTTCAGGAACACTCTCAGTGCTTCAGGCTCTTCAGCTGACTAAAGCTGGTATATAATATTAAACCTATTTCCCATCCCTGTTCTTGACTTTTTGATCAAAATAGTCCATCTGGAAAGATTCTAGGTAGGTAAGCCTCCTACTTATTCCAAGTAGGTGGTTGTCGATTCTTCTACTAAGGATTTCCATGGTTTTTGACACCCACATCATACTCCAGTGCCCATCCTGCCTTGGCTTATCCTGAAAACAGATTCTTTTTCACATTTACCTAAGCTCTCTTCTACATACATTTCAGAGAATGATTTACAGAATTACGAGGATACAAGGAACTTGCTGTTCAGATCTTCTCAACCTTCCACAGCTGGTCTGTTGCTTGGGAGCCACCACCCTACGGTACCTCTGAACCCAACAGAAGTATGTGCGCATTTCACAACAGCAGCAACTCAAATGACCCTGGACTTTCAGAGTTTCTCAGTTTACAACAATGAGGCTCTGCACACGTTAACCACAAGACAGGGCTACTCAGTAGCTTCTCAATGAGATTAAAGTATTGTGACTAATTGGTCCTCAGTCATGAAGACACAAAGAGAGCCTCTTGCTTTATAGCAAGCAGAGGAAGAGAGATGAGAGTCAGAAGAAAGTGACCCAATTTTCCGGGTCATGAACTGAATAGGGAGTGTAAAGTTGGTTTCCTCCTAACTGACCCCAACCTCATGGAATTAGAACCTCCTGCCCCAAACCCCAATTGCTAGGATAAACTTCTACAATCCCACTTGCCTGGTCGAGCCTCGCCCAGACACTTAGAATGGTGTTGGGCTCCTGTGTACACTAGGGGGTGCAAGCAGGCTTGTTATCCAGCTCAGCCCTAAGAAACTTCTCACCGGAGCAGAAGAGACAAGATGATGACTACCAGGAGTCAAGCTTTTGCTTTGGAAAGTGCTGAGAGTAGAGGGTGTCTTGGACAGGAGTTGAGAAAGGAGAACAATATCCTCATTAATTGCTTTAAGCTGTTTTCTGGTTTTATTTTTGGAGCCGACCTAGCTCCCGAGAACTGCGGATGAAGGGAAGGTTACATAAGGCGGCCGACCTGCTCCTCTGCTGGCCTGGCAGACTTTCAGCTGCCCGGGGTGAGTCAACACCTGGGAAATGGCATCCAAGGGTGGCTCTTTCAAGCGGGCTGGAACTTTCTACCATTCCACGGAGGCCACCGTTTGACCCATTCCCGGGCCAGGGAGGCAGGAGCCGATCATGTCCCTGGGTGGTGCCTGTTCCTGGCGCTAGGACCATGGAAAGAAGTTCAGAGGGCTCTTTCCAAACCTGAGTGCTGGCGTGGGGGAAATGGGGCAGTACTCTCCACCCCGGCTCGGTTCACATAATAGACTTCTGCTCCACTGGCCTACTTTTAGCTTGGAGTGGAAGGAAGCCAGCTCGAGAAGAGCAAAGTCGTCCTCCCTGCCCGGCTCTCCACCCACTCTTCCAGAGCTTTCACCAGAGGCCTTGTTCTCCGCTGCTAGAGAACTGGGGACGGTGACCATAGTTTCTCACCCTATCAAGGGGAAATGAGTTGAGGAAATCAGCACACGGTTTTTATTGCCAATATTTCTTTCCCTAGGAGGACAACACATTCAAAGCGCCGAGTGGAGATTGGAGTTGGTCCAGCCATAAACCAACTTAATGAACACTAATAGAGAACTGCAATTATTGTTGACTTCAAAATGCAAACAAGAACTTTAGACACCGATCCCTATCAGCCGGTCAGGCCGGGCACAGATGCCCGGCTCTGTTTTTGCTGTTGCTTAGCAATGGAAAATGAAGTGTTCCTGTCTCTTATCCCTGGAGGTAGAGGTAGGACAATGAGCTTTATCGGACTGAATAGGTATGAAATTAGTTTATTCTTTCCCACTTGGAGAAGGCAATTGGCAGAAAGAGAGTCACTTGGACAATGGGCAGTTTAGAGGTTGGGAGGTGGCCCTCCTTTCCTGCTATCTCAGTAAATCCTAACCGTCGTGGGTTTTCTCTACAGATAGAGTTGAACTTTTGCCAGGAATGTCCATCCAAAACTATCATTAGAGAAAATAGCTATAAATATAGTACCACAGACCAGAGTGGGAATGAAGGTGAGGAGACTGAAATCTAGGGTGCAAATTTAGAGGGGTACCAAGAAATCAGTAATCAAAATAAATAACATTTTAAAGCAATATTTTGTTTTAAATCCAAATTAATACAAAAAGATCCACAGTGAATAACATATCAAAATTTTAAATTATGACAGGATCAGGATCACTAATTGGTTTTCCCTTCTGGCTTCATGTCCCAATATGGCGTGTCTTGGCACTGGCCTCACACATATTTCCAACATGGAAGACTTTTAGAGTTGCTTTTTCCTCAACAATATTGAGGGTCTTGTAGCTGGGCAGAGGGACTCTTTTGCCCTGTGGGAAGAGGAACTTCCTGCAGCCTTCAGCCAGCCTCTTCCAAGACAGTGGGGAGGCAAGTGGCCTTGGGGAGGGGACATACCCAGGCTTCCAGGGCAGTGACACAGGAAATACTAGAGATCCAGGACCCTACTGCAAGTTGCCAAAGACAACAAAGACAGGTCTGGGGCTGGCAGTTTATGGCAAAATAATCTCCTCTTTTGTTTTTAGTATTAATAGTAACTCCTATATATTGAGACCCTTCAGGTTGAAACACATAGAATTGCCAGTATTCAACTTTTTTTTAACCTCAAACACATATGGTTTAATCAAATGCATGCAAGAATGGTAAGCTAAATAGTGGACCCCAAAGATGTCCCTGTCTAATCCCTTGAACTTGTGCATGTTACCTCACATGGCAAAAGAGTCTTTGCAGATGTCATTAAGTTAAGGATTTTGAGATAGGAAGATAATCCTGGATTATCAGGGTGGGCCCAATCATTGACAAAGATCCTTATGTAGAAGGAGGCAATGCTGCAATGAAAGCAGAGGGCAATTTATTTATTTATTTTTAAATATTATTTATTTATTAGAGAAAAAGTGAGCACATGTGTGCAAGCGTAAGCAGGGGGAGAGGAAGAGGGAGAGAGGAAGGGAGAAGCAGACCCTCCGCTGAGCAGGGAGCCTGATGCGGGGCTCGATCCCAAGACCCTGGGATCACAACCTGAGCTCTGCCCCAAGCAGAGAACAATTTAAAGATGCTATCCTACTGGCTTTGAAGATAAAGGAAGAGGCCACTAGCCAAGGATTATTAGCAGCCTCTAACAGGCGAAAGAGGTAAGAAATAGATTGTCTCATGGAGGCTCCAGAAGGAATGCAGCCCTGATGGCACCTTGACTTTAGCTAAGTAAAAGTGACTCCAGATTTCCGATCTCTACGGCTGTAAGAGATTAAATGTGTGTTGTTCTAAGCCACCACGTTTGTGGGTATTTGTTACAGCAGCAATAGGAAACTAACAGACCAGGCACTATGTTAAGTACTTTACGTGCATAAAGAAATACATAAAAGTCCACCCTCAGCCTTCTCCAGGACCCGAGTGTTTAGATGGTCTCCTCCATCTAAGGATCCATGGCATAAAAAAATGGTTAATAGCCCATGCTATAGAAGTATACCTATATAACCTCAGTGTAAAGAAGGATTTCTTAATTTGCATCCTCAATTTCTTTTTCCTTAGGGAACCTTGCCATTGACATGCATATACATTCTGGTATCTATCCTTAAAAAATAAAACAAAACAAAAAGCAAAAGAGCAAAACAATCAACCATATCCACTTATGATTTTAAAACAAAATCAAGGGGCACCTGGGCGGCTCAGTCGTTTAAGCATCCAACTCTTGATTTTGGCTCAGGTCATGATCTCAGGGGCGTGAGATCGAGCCCCACTTTGGGCTCTGTGCTCAGCATAGAGTCTGCTTGAGATTCTCCCTCTCCCTCTGCCCCTCCCCACCCCCATTCATGCTCTCTCTAAGTAAATAAATAAGTAAATAAATAAAATCTTTTAAAAAATAAAACAAAACAAAATTGATGAACTATAAATAAAAGGCAATTTCTGTAACCTAACACAGAACATCTGCCAAAACAGCAAACATCATACTTAAAGGTCAAAAGTGTCAAAAGAAAATCGTGGCTTTTATTCAATACTGTACTGAAGGTACTAGTGAGTGCAATAAAACAAGAAAATGCAATACAAGATATGAGTTTTAGAATCAAGAAACAAAACAGACATTAATTGAAAGTGATATAGTTATTTTAGTTAGAGTTAGATTGAATAAGCAGGTTTTAAAAAGGTTGAGGGATAAAAGAGCAATATTCAAAAATGATTGATTTTCTATACATCAGCAACAAAGAGAAATATAATTTTAAGAACATAATTTCCAAGTGCAACATAAATAGACAGGTAAGTAGGGGGAGACTGAGAGAGAGAGAGAATCCTAGAAGCAGCTCTAAGAAAAGATGTACACATCTTTAATGGAAAAAATATAAAATTTTATTGAAAGGTATAAATAAATGGCCTACAGAATCAATGAAATTCCAATGAACAACCCAATGGGCTTTCTCATGGAATTTGTCAAGGTGCTTCTAAAATTTACATACAAAAGCAAAGGACCAAGAGAAGCCAACACACAGGTAGGCAGACTTGCCTTACTAGACGTCAGACTTTAAAATTATAGTAACTAAGACAATGTGGGTTTACACAGATCATTAACGACATAAGTAGAGTAGAATAAAGATCCCAGAAACAGATGAACCATTTAAAAGAAGAGACATTGTAGTAATGTATGGTGATTAACATAACATGATAATAATAAAAAAAAGAACAGACATTGTAGATCAAAGGGGAAGGAAGAGATTAATCAATAAAATGGAAAAAAAGGAAATGTGATATACCATATAAAAAAACAAATTCCGATTGATAAAAGACAAAAACATTAAGATAAAATGTTACAAATTTTAGAAAATACTATACAGGGATTCCTTACCTAGGTCCCATAGCCCCCCCAGGGAATAGAATTCAGTATTCTATATATTTATTTATTATTTATTTTCACTGACCTCTTACTAATTAGAGATCCAATCATGAACATAGACAACAGACCATAGCAGTCGTGTGGTACCTGTAATCTTGCCACTAATAAGAATACAAGTATTTTCATAGCCCATGATATTTATTGTAAGTGTTGTAAAATATTATTTATGTCCATCAGTATTTGGATATTTACAGCAGCTATTAGATTTTCTGCTAAATCTTGTTATTTAATACATAAAAAAGAAACACATTTATGTCATAATTTTTTGTATTTTGCTAACTACTTTCCAGTATCATTGGTTTTCTTTGTAATCCATTGAGTTTCATTTCATACACTTAAAAACATGCCAAAGGATCCGTGGTGTAAAAAAAATGGTTAAAAGCCCATGCTATAGAAGTATACCTATATAACCTCAGTGTAAAGAAGGATTTCTTAAACAAAAATGTGAGCCATAAAGGAAAAGAGTGAATAATTTGACTAGATTAGAATTATAAACTTTTCCCATCGAGCATACTATAAAGAAACTAAAAGATATTCCACAAACTGGAAGAAGATATCTCCCTTACCTATTTTTTTTTAAGATTTATTTATTTATTTATTTGAGAGAGAGAGAGAGAGAGAGCACACCCAGAGGGAGAGGGAGAGGGAAAAGCAGACTCCCCGCTGAGCAGGGAGCCCGATGCGGGACTTGATCCCGGAAACCCGGGATCATGACCTGAGCTGAAAGCAGGTGCTTAACCGACTGAGCCACCCAGGCGCCCCTCTGCTGTACCTATTAGCAAAGGGTTGGTATCTAGAATGTCTAAATAATGTCAATGTATAAAAGACAATTCCTTTTTTTAATGGACAACAAAATAAAAGACACTTCACAGAAGAGAACACAGTGACTGACAAACATCTGAAAAGATGTTTCTCCTCAAAAAGCAGGGAAAGGCTAATTTAAAACCAGGACCTACCATTTCATACCCACATTGACCCAAGTGAATATGAGAAAGTATTTGGCAATAGCAAGTGCTGGCAAAGACATGGAACCAAGGGCACACTTATGTGCCGCTAGTGGGAATATAAATTGGTTCAACAACTTTGGAAAGCGCTTTGGCATTACCTTTCAAGTGGAAGATGTACATACCCTATGATCCATTGATTCCACTCCCAGTTAAATGTCCTGGAAAAACTTACACATGTGGCCCAGGAGTCACACTCAACCCAGACTGCCACCAGCGGTACCTACGTTGTGGTGTCGTCACAGTGGGATACTGTGGTCATGTGAAAAGGAAGGCGTAGCAGCCACACCATCAATACGTATGAATCTCAGCAATCTGATGTTGAGCAAAGAAAGCAAATTTCGGGGTACCTGGGTGGCTCAGTCAGTTAAGTGTTCAACTCCTGATTTTGGCTCAGATCTAGCTCCCTGTCTGGCTCTGCGCTGGGTGTAGAGCCTGCTTAAGATTCTCTCTCTCTCCCTCTCCTTTTGCCCCACCCCACTCTCTCTCTCTCAAAAAAGAGCAAATTTCGAGAGAAGGTGGACAGTGTGATTCCATTTATATGAAGTTCAAAAATAATTAAAACAGACAATGTATGCAGGTATGCACAGAAATGTATAAATTATAAATGAAGACAAGGAATCATACATACAGTTTTGGGGAGTGTGTGCCCCCTACTTAGAGGCAGGAGGCAGGGTCTTTGATATGTAGGAGGAGCCTACAGGGGGTGTCCATGGGTGGTGGGGGTGCATGATTGTTTATCTGACTTATTTTCAATGATCCAGTTCATCACTAGAAACAAAGATTAAAACACTGAAAACACAACCCAGAAAATAGCACTTCCCTTTAGCATGAAAGAAGTCTGAATGAATGGAAAAGTTTGTCCTATTCTTGGATAGGAAAAGCTAATATTATAAAAATGTCACTTGTCCCTCCCTTAGTTTATATATATAATGGATTCTCATTAAAAATATCAAAAGCTGGCTCTGAACCTTTTTGTTCCCGGAGGCTTTTTCCTGCATTCAACCCAATGCAGCCCTACCCGGGTCTTCTCTCCCTATTCTTGGCCACACTTACCCCGGGTTGTAATTTACTTGTATAAATCTCCTCCTCCCCCTAGACTGCATCATCCTGGAGGTCAGGAACTATGTGTACTTTGTTCAACCTGTGTATCCGCTCGTATAATTACTACCTGGCATATTAAGGTTGTTTAATAAATATTTGTTAAGTAAATGATTTCTTTCATCCAATCCCCTAAACATCTCAAGAAGGTGGGTTTTATCATATCTGTGTGCAGATGAATAAAGTGAGGCCCAGGGAAGTTTGGTAACTTTTCCAGGATTAGCCCAGCTGGTGACTCTCTCCAGGCATGGCAGGGGTAGAGCTGAGCAGAAAGGAGGTGCCAAAAGGTGCCCACAGATTCCTTCTGGAAGGCCACTTGCAGGTGCTGCCATTTGCAAGACAAAGTAGAGGGCCCCTCTGTTGGCCTGAGGTCAGAGGGCCAGATAGATGGACCCAGGGGGTACATAGTGGCAAATTCCCCCACCTCTGCTATAGAGGCCTCGCCCCACTCAGACCCACTGAGCATTCCTTGGGCGCCTACTATATGCCCCGGGCAGCATGAGGTGGAGTTCATCTCATCCACTCCTCAGTAGCCTCGTGTGGGGGTGACTACTGCTCCCCGGGAGCCTGGAGCTTTCCCAGTTCAGCATCCTGAGCAAGCTCTCAGTCCCAGGCAAACTGATGAAAGCTAGTTGCGAGTTTCATTGAGCTGGTAAACAGACTAGCCATAAACAGAGGGAAACCATTCAAATAATCTCAATTTATAGACAAAGATGCTGGATTCATTTCCCAGGGCTGCTGCAATAAACTACCCCAAACTTGTGACATAAAACAAGGGAAATATATTCTCTCACAGTTTGGGGGCCTGGAAGGTGAAAAGTGTTGGCAGGCCCTGCTCCCTCTGAAGGTTCTAGGGGAGAATCCTTCCTTCTTCCTCCAGCAATCCTTCTTACTCCTTGGCTTATAGCGGCATCCCTCCAATCTCTACCTCTGCGGTCATGTGGCCTTCCTCCCCATCTGTCTCTGTGTCTGGATTTCCCTGTCCTTTCTCTCATAAAGACACACATCATTGGATTTAGGGCCCACCACAGTCCAGGAGGACCTCATCTGCACAGACCCTCATCTGAAGGTTTGGGTGGTCATGAATTGGGGAGGACACTATTCACCCCACTATAGATACTAAGGTGGGAAAAGTCACTTTCCAAGCTCATGGAGTGAGAAGGGGGACCGGGGTTCCAGCCCAGGCCAGCTCTGCGTCCGTTCCCATGCTCTCTGTCACCACCCTGTACTGCCTCTCAGTTGTCTCCATCTGTGGAATTGAATCAGAGTTTTATTACCTTCAAAATGCTGGGCACAAGCCTCCTAACCACATTTCAGGGACCAGGGCCCTGGAAATCTCATTTCTGCCGGTCCAGGCCCTCAAGGGAGCAATGTGTTTTCACACTCCCCTCCAGATCCTTGGGACTGGTCTCCCGAAGGCCAACTCGCTGGTTTGGAGGGCTTTCCAGAGCACATTGTCCAGTCATTTTCGGGGAAACTGCTTACCATCGATGTTTAGTAGGGAACTTAGAAACATCATCCCGAGGCGGCTCAGTTACAAAATGCTGAAAACAAACACACGCAAAAATCCAACAAAACACCCCACCAAGTCCCTCCCACTTATTCTTTTGGGCCAATTCATTACTCCACATTTGCCTAAAAACCTAAGTCCCATTTGTCTTCTGGATTGTTTTGGTCACTTTGCTTGCCAAAGTGCGTATATTCCTTCCTCTGAGATGAATTCTCAACAACCCGACAGAGCTTCCCTCTTCCTTTGGGTGACAATTCACCACGTAAGGAGTGTCCCTGGGATCTGATCTTACCAGGGAAAAACTTCTCTTTTATTTCAGTGGTTTCCCTTTGTTTACTGCTAGGCTGTTTATCAGCTAGATGAAACTAGCCACTGGTTTTAATCAGTTTGCCTACTATTCTCTAAGTGAAGCATGCCCCAGCCTCTGTCCCCTCAGCCTCCCAGTTAGTGTCACCAGACTCATTCGTTACATATTGATCTGGGTTTTTTTTTTTTTTTTTTTTGTCTGCTCCTCTCAACTAGAATGTTAGCTTCATGAGAGCAGGGCTGTTTGGGTCTGTTTTGTCCCCTCTGTACCCCTGGTGGTTTAAAATAGCCGACACACAGCACGTGCTAAATATTTGCATAAACAAATCGTCTCTAAGTTTTAATATAAACAACAAAATTTAACATTTAAATTTCTGGGGCACCTGGGTGGCTCAGTCCGTTAAGCGTTCGACTCCTGGTTTCAGCTCAGCTCATGGTCTCAGGGTCGTGAGATCAAGCCCCATGTCAGGCTCCACGCTTGTGACAGAGTCTGCTTGGGATTCTCTCTCTCCCTCTCCCTCTGCCCCTCCCCTTGCTTGTGCGTGTTCTAAGTAAGTAAGTAAATAAATAAAATCTTTAAAAAATATTTAAATTTCATCTCTTTATTCTTCCAGGGAGGCAAAGAATGCCTTTTAGCTTTTTTTTTTTTTTTTGTCCTCAAGGTCTTTGAGGCCGATGTGGAGTCACTTAGCCAAGGAAGAAATTTTGGCCATCAGTATTTATAGCAGAGGTTCTTGACTTTTGGGGGATGTGACCCTTTTGGAGCCTGATGCAAATGATAAAATTTCTCTTCAGAAAAACGTGGCCATTTGGAGCATTTGGCATAGGGCTGAGGGGGTGGGGTGGGACAAGAGTGTCCCCCAGCCCTCCCCTGCCTGCCTTCCTGGCCTCTGTGTGCCTGCCCCATAGCAAATATTTGCCGAAGGCATGAATAATATGTATTATCTGCTCTCAGCTATATACCAAATGTATTCGTTTCCTAAGGCTGTAACAAATTGCCACAAATCTGGTGGCTTAAAACACAGAAATTTCTTCTCTTGCAATTCTTCAGGGTAGAAATCTGAAAACAGTATCGCTGGGCTGAAATCAAGGTGCCAGCAGGATGCGCTCCCTCGGGAGGTTCTGGGGAGAATCCATTCCTTGCCTCTTCTAGGTTTGGTTGGTGGGGGGAGGTTCCTGGCACTCCTTGGCTTGTGGCTGCATCACCCAATTCTGCCTCCTTGGTCACATGGCCTTCTCTTCCGTGGTAGTCAAATCTCCCTCTGCCCCCATCTGACAAGAATACATGTTACTGCATTTAGGGTTCACTCTGAAAATATAGGGTGACACTCTCCCCATCTCAAAATCCTTCATGATCACTTCTGCAAAGTGTCCCCCCCCTTTTTTAAACCATATAAAGTAACATGTACAGGTTCCAGAAATTACTACCTGATATTCATTCTTATTATCCATGAAGGAGACCATTATTCAGCTTACTTCACCAAATAAAAAAGAATGAGGGCATAAATGAGAACACACACACACACACACACAGTTATCTGGGAATGTTCACTGTGTTTTGAATCTGGGTGTGACTACATTTCCAGTATTCACGGTATTTAAAATAAGGAAGCCAGAGTGTGAAAGACTGACTCCATCCTCCAGGCTCATGCTTCGTCCCCCCACCCCCCACGCTTTGTTTAAAAGTCACAGGAGGAACTTCAGGTTGCCTGGGGACCAAGAAAAATAAGAGGGAGCAGGCAGAGTTGTTTAAGTGGCTCTGTAAGCAAGTGTGTCCACTCCTGTCAATAGGAGGGTGAAAGCCAGTGTGTCCTGATGCACCGATGCCCAGTTGCATCGCATGTATTTCAAGTGTTCCCCACCTTCCCAGGGCCCCTAAAGCAGCACCAGAAATAATCTACCTGCAGTAAGCTTTGCAGTTGTTTAAGAGGAGAAATAGGATTTAGAGCCATCGCCCTAAGGCAGTACCGGGAGCCCGAGCACACTGATGCGGACAGCGCAGCGAATCGTTTGTGCGAAGTCTGGCTAGAACTCCATCAGGTGCTCTCCCACAGCGGCCTGCCGATTAAAATCACCAAGAGAGCATCATCAATCCGGAGAGTCACAAGTCTTTTTCCTCTTGGCAAGTTAATGTGGCCTGATATTTGTCTAAAGTCCACCTACTCTTTTAAATACATGTATTATGTCCTTTTATCCAGCAGTTACGACAAGTGTCCTATATCCCAAATTCCTCTAAGCAATAAAGCAGATAACTTCTGGTTCTCTTCTGTCATACACACGCAGAACTTTCCAGAAGGTTCACTGGCTGCAGGCACTGTGCCTGACACCGATATTTGACAGACAAGAAACAGACCCTGCCCTCAAGGATCTCATAGCCCGGAGCAGGAAGGCTGGTGGATGGCATGTGACTTTTCCAGATGCTTGGGATTCTGGCTACAGCCTTCAGGCTGAGGGCAACAGGCACTAAGTACCCTATATTCTAGAGAGAGCTGCCCCCACAGGAGTTACTGAAATGTGGCTGAGCCTGTCCTATAGCTGGCAATCCCACTGCCCTCCTCCAGCCTATATCAAACAAGACCAGACATTTGAGGGAAGGAAGCAAAGGATGTAATAGAATATTGCTCCCCCGAAGTTGCCATGTCCTAATCCCCAGAACCTGTGTACATGTTCCCTTACCTGGCACACACACAAAAAAAGGCACTTGGCAGAAATGATTAAGGTTAAAGACCATGGCGTGAGGAGATTATTCTGGATCTTTCAGCGGGGGCCCAAATCTAATCACCTTGCCCCACTATTGTCAGAGAAGGAGATGTGACTCTGGAAGAATGGTCAGGGAGATGCAATGTTGCTGGCCTCAGAGAGAGACAAGCGGCTGTGTCCATAGCCAAGAAATGCGGAGGCCTCTGGAAGCTGGAAAAGGGAAGGATGTGGACTCTCCCTTCAAGCTCTGGAAAGGAGAGGGGCCCTGCTGACACCTGATGTTAGCACAGAGAGACCGTGTCATGTTCCTACCCTTCAGAAACTATGACAGACGAATATGTGTTGTTCTAAGATACTCGGGTTTTGTAATTTATTAGAGCAGCAATAGAAACAAATACGGGGCATCTGTAGGAGAAAGGAGCACTCTCAATTTGGGGGGAAACCCCAACTGGGGTCCCCAAGAGAACAGCTCCTGGAGACTAGGGGGGCTTAGAGGAGGGAGCTGAGCCCTTTCCCCTCAGCTAGAGGCACCTGGTGAGCTGCAGAGACCTGAAGGCCTGTCTCACAGAGACCACTGGCATGAGGTACAGGAAGACAGTTCCTCAGAGAATGCGATGTATCCCCGGAATCTGGGTGACATGAACATGGAGTCTGGAGTCTCCCAACCGGCTGCAGGACAGTGAAGGCAGGAGGCTTGCCCAAGCTTCCCGCAAGGACAGAGAGAAGAGGGAAGGTCACAGTGGAAGCAGGGCCCAGAGAGCCCCATGGAAGGACCTTCTCAAAGGCTCCTGCCAGGCGAAGGGCCCTCATTCTAAATATCCTGTGAGTGCAGGGGAGGTGAACATAAGAACTACAGGGGCTTGCTGAACGTCAGAGAGAGGGTGTATCAATCACAGAGTTGGAGATGTCTCTGAGGCATTCACAAACGAGCAGTTTGAGGGAGGGTCTGCCATGCACATCTCAAGAGCACCAACCCTGTCCCTCAAGTGACCTCTCCCCCTCCCAACTCTGGACAAACCAGCAGGAGGTAGGGAAGGAGTAGCAAAGCAACCTGGAAGAGTGAGTCCAGCCTTGTTCCTGTCCCCACTGTATCCTCCAACCACTGGCCTGAGCTGGGATGAGAGCTCCATGGCACCAGATGTGAGACTGAAATTTTGATGTGGGCTGGACCGGCTGTTTCAGTACCCCCACACAGCACTGTTCTCATAACTGCAAGTGACTGAAAAGCTGTGAGGCAGGGAGAGACCACAGGGCATGGCGGGTGGCAGTGCAGGCAGAGAGTAGAGTTGTCTCCTCTTATATCCACTGAGCTCAGCCCACTGGATAACCTGGTTTTGCCGCAATCTAGCACAGTAGGCATCATAACAGATGTATCTTGACTTCTGCAGGAGACCAAGCAGAGAGTTATCTAGACTTCACTACTCTCAGTATATTAAAAAAAGAAGAAGAAGAAAATGCCAAAAAGAGTTACAAAATCTGTGGGATGTTTCAAATATTGCCTTTGATAAATTAATGACTTTAACAAAAAATACAGTGCAATATGATCATGTCTGTCATGACATAATCACAGTTCGTTATTTGAAAATAACCATGAAATTACAGCACACATTGGCCAGTGTGGTTGGGGAATGAGACGTGTTCAGAGGCACACGATAAATCTTCTTGCTTTTCAATGTGGTCAGTGTATTTCCTGTGGATGTATGCGTGTACACATGCATCTTTTGGAAGACAGCATCAAAATCTGAATGTGAAATTATTCCTGGATGTGTGGCCCAGGTCAAATGACCCTCCTGCCCCTCACCCCTCCAGGAATGGCCCTAGGAGGGATAGGAGAGTTAAGGAAAATGTCCTCAGACTGAAGACCTCTAAACCGGGTCTTGAGAGATTAGGATGCCTTCTCCAGCTGAGGGAGGGTGCTCTGAGACAAAGGTCAGCCCTGCAAAGACACAGAAGCTTAGGTGTTTGAAGAGTGGCTGGCGGTGCTGTGGAGGGCAGCTGGGGCCAGAATGAAGGGGTGAAGGGCTCTTGACGGTAAAGGGCCTTCATCATTGAGCTAGGGACTTGGACTTGGTCCTGGGGACCAAAGGAAGCCCAGAAAGGCTTGAAAGCAGGGAAGGGGCAGGATCAGATCTGTTATAGAAGGTGACTCTGAGAACAGGCTGGAGGATGATGGACGAGAGGTGAGGCCTGATCCTGGAGACAGTAGTCAGATAAGACAAGTGGAATCGGTGAGGGCGCAATGGCCAGATTCTGCTTAGGGATGAGGAAGGGTCAAGTGTGACCTTGAGCTCCCACTTAGAAGCCTGAGAAACGCCATTGACCATGACCTGGACTCAGAAATCAGGATGGGGTAGATAATGAATTCAACTGCAGATGTTTTAGATGTCTCTGCCCAGTGTGAGTTACCTGCAGAGAGCATCCATTGAGGAGGTCCCCAGGGCCCTAGTCCCTTCTTGTTTCTTGAGATTCTGTAGCCTCAGGGGCCAGTGGAAGGTCAATCATTTCCTTCTCCTCTTGGTCCTGGTGGGCAGTAAGTGTGGATTGGACATGGCGAGGGGGAGAAGAGAGAAACAGGCTGGGGTTGTTTCTCTCCTCAAGCGTCTAAAATAAACCCAAAATTTATTTTCAAAGACCACTCAGTTGAACCTAGAAGAAGAAAAATGTGCGTGTGTATTGACTATGAATATATGTGTGTGTGTGTGTGTGTGTGTATTTCTTCTGAAATGATTATATTTTCAGTTCTTTAAAAATAATAATAATCTTGGTGCCAGGCTCAAGCCACCTGTTCTGACCACAGAGCATCAGGAGGAGGTGGTGGGCAGGAAGGAAAAGAAGCTGCTCTTGTCTCACCATCCTCACATTACATACATCTGTATATACCCTGAGATGATGAGAAATGAGAGCAGGTTAAGAATGGTTACCTGGGTGGTAGAACTTCAGGTGGTTTTAACTTTCTCCTTAATATTCTATATACAATTAGGACCTTTCTAATGAACACCTTTCTCTTAAAAAAAAAAAAAAAAAAAGAAGGGAGGTGGGGAGGCAGCAAGCCTGGGGAGCAGCAAGCTGGCTCATCTATCCATGGGAATCCTGGCAGGCAATTGAGCAATACAAGAAGCTGGGAGATAAAACACCCATCCGAACCAACAATTTTACTTCGAGGAAACCCTCTCCATCCTACTATAACACAATAATCACATTCCCGAGTTTACAAAAATCGCTTTATTAAAGAAGTTGCTTCTATGGTTTCAAAGAAAAAGGAAGTGAGTAGGGACTCAATTCACATTCACACTAAAAAGTTTTTGTTTTTTTTTTCCCTGTAGGAAGTTTGGTAATAAAGTACATTTTAACTCTATGTGCATTTTTTATTATTGCAAAAGGAGTAGTTGATCTAAACTGATAAAAAATCAAATCACTGAGCAAATCTGAACAGAACACAGACGATCAAAATAATTCTGTTTCTAGACCTCTTTTGCTCAAACCTGGTTGCACGCTGGAATCACTGGGGAGATTTGTAAAAATACTGATGTCAGAGCCCCACCCCCAAGAGGTTCTGACTGAGCTGATCTGGAGCAGGGCTGGATAGCAGCATTTTTAAACACATCCCCAGGCAATTTTAACGTGCATCCAGAGTTGAGAACCACCAGACCATTAAAATAAATTGCCACACAGCATATAATTCATAACGGACTTTAAAAAATGCAATGCCAACCGAGCAAGCAGTACTCAGAGTTACTGTGTTCCCTTGCTGCCCACTCACCAGATTCTCTCTCTTTTAATTTTTATCAGAATATACTATCTGTACAGAAATATGCAGGTATCATAAGCAGATAGCTCAATGCATTTTTTTTTCTAGAGAGAGGGAGAGTGAGTGGGGTGGGGAGGGGCAAAGGGAGAGGGAGAGAGAGAATCCCAAGCAGGCTCTGTGCCCAGTGCAGAGCCCAATGTGGGGCTTGATCTCAGGACCCCAAGATCATAACCTGAGCTGAAATCAAGAGTCAGACGCCCAACTGACTGAGCCACCTAGGTGTCCCTCAATGCATTTTTACCAGCTGGACATATCCATGTCACCAGCACCAAAATCAAGAAACAGAACATTACCAGCACTCTAGTAGCTTCCTTGTTCATTCTAGATTGTCCCACAGCTTTTCCCCTTATGTGTTTGGTACTACTTCTCACTAGGCATTTGAGTTGTAATCATTACAGATCCCTGTGATGCAAATAAATTTCCTTAATTCATCTATCACATTCTATCTAATTTGAATTATGAAATCTGTATAGGAGGAAATAATTATGAACAAGGATTTAACCGTAAGAAGTTTATTGCCCAGACTCTTTATAATAGAAAGGACCATGGGGAAAAGTACAAGTAAATATCTAATCACAGGATTCAATTAAACAAATTGGCTAACCTCCATATGAGACTGTCCAGTTTGTATGCTATGCTATAGCATAAATAAGATAGAATAAAGAGGGGCTTTCCACCAAAGAGTTTGTTTTTCCCAGTAGAACCCTAGAATAGGACTGTTATGGACTGAGTTTTGTACCCTCCCCCCCACGTTCATATGTCAAAGTCCTAATCCCAGTAGCTCAGAATGTGACACCATTTAGAGATAGTGCACTTAAAGAGGTGATTAAGTTAAAATGAAGGTGTTAGGGTGGCCCTAACTCAATAGGACTGGTGTCCTTATAAGAAGAGACTAGGACACAAACAGGCATAGAGGGAAGATCAAGTGAAGACACAGGAGAAGGAGGTTATCTGCAAGTCACGGAAAGAGGCCACAGAAGAAATGACCTTGCCAACACTATCATCTTGGACATACATCTAGCTTCTAGAACTGTAAGGAAATGAATTTCTGTTGTATGAGAACACATCCAGTGTGTGGTATTTGTTCCACACTCTAGCAAACTAATACAAACACCAAGACTAGAAGCAGCAGATGGAAGAAGAAGACTTGGGCCATGGGAGGGTGACCAGTCTAGTTTGGGGCTTCTGACAAAAGGAGAAGACTCTCGAAGGAGCCTCTTGGCCTGGATAGCTGAGCAGTGCCCCAGCCATCTATGGCCATGGCAGTGGACGAGAGACTTCATGCTCACAACATAAACCCTTGCATATGCTTCTCCCTTGCCCCACGCACGTGGGAGCCAGGTTTCTCTCCTAAGCACCTCTAGGCATGGCCAGGTAAACAGGGATTCTCATGTGGGCTGAGAAATCCACTCTAGCCAAAGCAATATGGATGAGTAGATGCTAAAAATTGCCAATAATTTTAGAAAAACTAACAGAATGAAATAGAAGCACCAACTCACCTCCAGAATTTACACCTGAAGAAACAGAATTCATACAATGGAGAACAGAAAGAAAGAAAGAGAGAGAGAGAGAAAGAAAGAAAGAAAAGAAAAGAAAGAAAGAAATGGTTTTTTTTAATAAATATAATTAATATCCTCAGGAACAGTTGAGACAGCTGCATATCCAGGTAGGTATAGAGATAGATAGACAGACAGACAAAACTTCTAAGTAGTTCTTAGAAACTAAAAGGATTCTTGGAGACTAAAATATTGATTAACAAAAACTAAAACCCAATAGAAGATATAATTTCCACCCATCAGCTTTCTTTTTTTTTTTTATTCACCCATCAGCTTTCCTAAATGGAAAAATTTGACAATATCTAGGGTTGGTGAAGATGTGGGGAGCCACAAATTCTCAAAGGCTCCTGGTAGGAATACATACATGCATGCCATCTTGTAGATCATCTTTGGAGAACAATTTAACAGTTTTTCTAATAAATCGAAAATGTGCATATCATTTGATGCAGCAGTTCCTTCTCTGAGTATAAACCTTAGAGGAACTCTCACACATGCACAAGTAGACAAGTACATGTGTTTTCTGAAGTGTTATTTCTCATAGCAAAAAAACTCAGGAACAGCTGAAATATCTATCACTAGAGGAATGAATAAATGCATTGCACATATTCCCACAAGGGTCTATTACATGGTGGTTAAAATGAATGAACTAGATACCTAACAACTTAAATTTTCCAAAACTTACTGTTGAGTGAAAAAAACTAGCTACAGAAAGGTAAATCCAGTGTGATACTATTTATCTTAAAATGCTAAAACAAAGCAAAACCAAAACCAAAAAACTAGGGAAGACTGAGGAGTGATGGTGGAATATATATGTAAACACATAATGCTTATGATAGTAATTGCTCTGGGGAAGATGAAGGAGTAGAGAGAAGAGTAAATTTAGTAGGGAGAGGAATAAATATTATCAGTAATATTTTATTAGAAAGGAACCAGAGCAAATATGACAAGACGTTAGTGTTTATCATTTCTGAGTGATGGGTGCATGGGTGTTTGTTATATTATCTTCTGCAATTTTCTATGGCTTACAACTTTTTCAAATGAAAAAATCCCCACAAATGAAGGACTGATAAATAAAATGCATACAAGTGAAGAGTGCATTAACAAATTGGAATGTTGAAACACACAATCTACCCAATACATAGTGCAAAATTCCAACCATTGAAATGTGGGAGATAGAAAAGTGAATTAAAACAAACAAACAAACAGAACCAGAGGGCACCTGGCTAGCTCGGTCAGTGGAGTGTGCTAATCGTGATCTCAGGGTTGTGAGTTCAGGCCCCACATTTCATGTAGAGATTACTTGAAAATAAAAAAATCTTAAAAAACAACAACAACAAAGAAACAGAACCAGAAGTTCCAACCTCTGTCTCAAAAAATATCCAGAAAAAAATGGATAGAGAAAATAATCAAACAAATTACACACAAAAATTTCAAACCTAAGGAGATTCTTAAGTCTTCATATTAAAAGAACCCACAAAGTATTAAAAAGAAACACAAGAGAGGAGTGTGGAGGATTTGGCCCTGGGCATATTGGTAAAATTTCCATGCATAAAGAGAACCAATTCCAAAGAAGAAAAAAATCCCAATAGTTTGACTTCAAAGGAAGAACAGAGGGGCATCAGACTTCTCAAGTGCAATAAGTATAAAATTCCATAAGATGTAGTGCCATAAAGTTCTGTAGGAAAAAAAGATTTTGCATCTAGAATTCTATACCCTGGCAAAAAATGATTTAAGTACAGAATAGAAGCAATTTTAGAAAAACAAGGACTCAGAAAGTTTCTTTCCATGAATGCTTTCTGAAAGATTCTCTAGCAGATGTACTCCAACAATAGGAAAAATGAATCCAAGGAAGAGGAAGATAGGTTACAAGCCAGAGAAGTGTGCAAAGAAACTAGTAAAAGCAGTAAAGTCCAAATGACCACCAAAAACATGGCCACGAAGCTTAATGAATTGTTAAGAAAAAATTCCACCTGTTAAATTCCAAAAGATTTCAACAAAACTTGGGAATGGGTGAAAGGAGAATAAGTGGAGGTGGTGGGGGGCAGGAAAGACAGATGAAGTATCAAGGTCGAACCTTTTTTTTTTTTTTTTTTTTGAGAGACAGAGAGAAAGCATGCAGGGAGGAGCAGAGAGAATCCCAAGCAGACTCCCCACTGAGCATAGAGCCTGACACAGGGCTCCATCTCACAACCCTGAGATCATGACCTGAGCCAAAATCACAAGTCAAGTGCTTAACTAACTGAACCACCCAGGTGTCCCACAAGGTCTAACCTTCTAAATGGGGGTAGGTCATAGATACTGATTGGCTCACAACACTGATGGAAATACAGTCAAATATGCTGAGTAAAGTGTAAAAAAAAAGAAATGCTTGAAGAAAGAATAAAAACAGAATATATATTTAGCAAACTACTAATGAATAAAAAGGAAAAAAAGAGAAAATAGCCAATTTATTATAGTTTGACCCTTCCTATCCTCAAAGTGGGAAGCAAATGCTCAAATCCAGAGTGATTCTACAACAATTATTCAGGTTTGATTTTAATCACCCAGCATCTGTGTCTATAGTAACTGAAAGAGGAAACCCCTAAGCCAGTGGTTCTCAGGGTTGCAAAAATAGAGATTGCTGGGCCCCACCCTCAGAGTTTCTGACTCAGTAAATCTAGGGTGGGGCCCAAGAATTTGCATTTCTAAAAAGTTCCTGGATGATGCTGATGCTGTGGTCCATGGACCACAGTTTGAGAAGTACTGCCTGTAGTAAATGAATCACGCACACTGATTGTCATTGTTTGCTGATTTTCCTCTTAGGAGGAAGTTCTCAAATAGCATATTTCTGGGACACAGTGGAGGGAAGGCCTGTTTCACCTGTTCCTGATAAACAAAAAGAGGTCATTTTTTTTATTCAGAAGAATATCTTTCAAGGCAGCCTGTTGCTGATGAAGGCACTCCTAAAGTAATTTTTTAAAAGTTAGATAAAAGGAAGCGGGGGAAGTTGCAGAAGCCAGGTCACCCAAGTGGAAATACTGGTTGAACATGGCTGGGAACATCCTTCTCTTCCTCTAGGTAGGCATAAAATAAACATTCTCTGACATTCATATGTGTATTTCATAAGGCATTTTTTAAAAAATGCAATTGTATTAGAATTCTTTGTTTTGATTTTTAAAAAACCTAAATTTAAACGGATTTAACAACAACAACAACAAAAAGTTATTGGTTCCTATAATTCAAATCCCAAGGGTTAACTAGCTTCAGGCACAACTAAATCCAGGGGTTCAACTGATGCTCTCAGAGCTTCATTTCTCTGTCTCTTCACTGTTTTTCTCTCTAATGGCTTTGCTCTTTGGTGGGTATTTACCACTGGCAGCCCCTAGGAGCTGGAAACTTAAACTTGCCTTTATTAGCCAGGAATCCTTGTAGGAAAAGAACTCCTCCATGTCGCCAGCAAGAATTCCAGGTTTGGCTCCCATTGGCCTGTCTGCCATCATGTGCTATTATCATTGAACCAATCAGGGCCCAGGAGGACTACTCTGATTGGCCAGGCCAGTTCAAGGTGGGTGTGGCCAGCCCCACCCAAATCAGAATTATGGAGAGTGGGGGAGGGGCGGCTCCACAAAGGAACCTTGCTGCATACAGACAGAAGCAAGCCAGGAGTGAGCAGGCAAAAGCAATATGGGAACCCAGAGCTGTTTTTATCTTGTCGATTAACAATACATTAAAAAACAAGATAAATAAAATAAAATTACTATGTAATCTCAAGATCATTTCCTAAGGGAAAGCCTGTTTTAACCATGAAAGAAAACAGAAAAGAAAGTATCCAAGTAAAAAGCTCTCTTTTCTTTAAATAAAGGTAGCTTTATGCAAAACTCAATCCATTTTCCTGTTTTTATAAAAATTTCACTTAGACATGGGGCGCCTGGGTGGCTCAGTCGTTAAGCGTCTGCCTTCGGCTCAGGTCATGATCCCGGGGTCCTGGGATCGAGCCCTGCATCAGGCTCCTTGCTCTGCAGGAAGTCTGCTTCTCCCTGTCCCACTCTCCCTGCTTGTGTTCCCTCTCTCACTGTGTCTCTGTCAAATAAATAAATAAAATCTTAAAAAAAAAAAAAAATTTCACTTAGACAGAAAATGCATTTATTTTCTATGCTCCTAACTCTTGCCTCCCAATAGGCACTATTTTGTGTCTAGAAGCCACAAAAATATTTTAATTTTAATTTCTTTTAAAATCAGAATAAAAATGATTATTATTATATAATTTATGATTATAAAAATGATTATTATTATATATATTAATATAATAATATTATTATTATGAATACATAATAATGAAGACAAGCTATATTACATTCATCTTTATACCAATGCAGTCATACAATATATATTTATTTTATTATTATTTTTTTTATGGAGGAAAAAGGCCCATGAACACAAACGTACCATGAGCCTGGGAAAGTTCTAATGTGGTCCTACCCTCATCCTTTTTTCCTCAAAGCCCTTCCCCAATTTTCTGAAGGTAAATGTCATGTTCTGTCATCTCCCGAAGAAGTCAACTCTGCACCCGCATTGACTAGCCAATGTGTTACCTTCTTTGAGCAAAGAGAGTCTTAAGCCACTTGGAATGACTGCTTCCTTAAAAGGTTTAATGGAGGCATGGGGGGCAGCTCCTGGGAAGTGATGCAGGTGGGAGGGATGCTTGGTGTGTCAGAAGGGAATCACCTAACACAACTTTTTTCACTGCATTCATTTCCCAGTCTAATATCTATACAGGTTTCCCCTACTATCCGAAAGTGGGACATTCTTATGAAAGCTTTCCTGATACCCTAGGATGCATCTCGCTAATGGATGCACAGACTAAACTGAGATAAAGCCCAGATGCTCACAGACACAGTTCAAAGCTGTGGCGGCAGATGCTGAGATGCTGGTGGAGTTCAAGGGGAAGGAGCGTGCGGCACCACTCTCACTGCTGGGGTGCATGCTAACCTTGTAACAGCTTGAGAGGCGAAACAAATGTTCAACTATTTTTGCTTTTTGCCTTTTTTCATAAAAGCAATTTTCCTCTTGGGATTCCTTTCAGTTAGTGAAAACAGGTACTAATGGAAGTCTTTTGTAAAAGCAAAATGACGTAACGTGAACTTTCGAAAAGCGGGGCAGACCTGTATTTTATTCACTGATATTTACCTCTGTGCCAGGTACAGTCCTAAGAGCTTGTCTATGCCTCTCGAATTGGATTGCCCCAACACTTGATGACTAGCCGAGGTACGTAAGGTGAGCTAACTCCCAGGGGTCACATAGGAGAGAAGAGAAACTTGAACCCAAACTTGAACCCAGGCCTACCTAATTCCAAAGCCATGATCTTAAATGCTATAATACACTCCTTCTGACTTTTCTAAAGTCCTAGTTTCCATGTTCTTCCTGAAATGGACAAGGAGCCAATGGTAGGTGGGGTGGGGAGACCCCTCTTCCCGTGCCCAGTGTCCTCTGCCTTCTACCAGATTGATGCATTTCACAGGGAAGAACAAACTTCTTCATAAAACAATTAGTCATAAAGTCGAAATTTCCTACGCTCACAGCCTTATTATTTCCATGTATCTTTTTTATCCTTTTACCTATGATTTAATTTTTCTGTCTAGCGACTCCACAGCGAACTCCCATTAGCACTGAAAGCCGTCTACCCACTCAGATGAGCTTGACTCATGCACCATATGTGCCCCACTTTATCCATGTGGCTCCAGGCGCTCACATTTTCCTCAAGGTCTCCTCGGCAGGCCTGTGGGACACCGGCAGTGGTATCCTGAATTCCCCTTCTACCGACACCACCCCCTTCCCTGCTCACAGCACTCAGCCTGCTATAATTAAACAAACAGGGTTATTTGTGACATCCTGGTTTACACATCAACAAGTTATTTTCTCTGATTTTGCTATGGATGGATTTGCTCTGCTTACATTAAACAAAAACAGCTCACCCAAAAATGCAGAGTAAGCAAGGCGGAGGCAATGTGGCCCAGCAGCTGCCTCTTTCCCCACGACGCAAGACCGAGCCTTCCCTTTCCCAGACGCCTTGGCTCAGAGGAGCCAAGCCAGGCAGCTCTGGAGGAAAGAGCCATCAAGGATCAGAATGCCGAATGGGAAGAGAGGGCTCCAGAAACACGGAAAGGTCAGATGGGAGTTTAATTTGGAGGATTCCAGACTAAACAGCACAGGGGAGTCATGGAAGCATGTGGGACTCCCCCAAGCAAATGTGTCCTACCAAGGACACTGTTCTTGGTCTCCGGCAACTCGATCACCTTGGCGGCTCCACGGTGAGGTCCATGTCGGGGGGCAGGATTGAGGGAAAGGGGCTCGGGTCCACTACCTCTTCTCTGGCCAAATATGTCCTGCCTGTCCGTCTGCCTCTGGACATGCCTTGCTCCATCCACCCCTCACCACAGCCATGAGGGCCTTCTGAAAGGCAAAGTAGTTGATGCCACTCATCTGTTTAGATGGAGCCTCTTGGAGCTCAAGAAAAACCCTAGCTCCTTAAAATGGCTCTCTTTGCCCTTTGAGATCTAGTCCCTGCCCTCCAATGCTGCTTGACCTCACCTCACTCCCCACCCCATTCTCGAGGCCTCAGTAACAGGAAAGTTCGAGTTCTACAAATGTGTCCTTTTGCACATGCTGTTCCTTCTCCTTGAACACACTCCCTCCAGCCGCCTTTGCTTGATTCCCTTCAAGTCTTCCTTTTGCTGGTTCCTCTCCACACTTGACCAAGCTCTAAGTCTTTGTGTTCTAATGGTCCGTCTCCACACCCACCTCCCTTAAATGGTCAGCTCCACAAGGGCTTGGTCTCTTTTGGGTTCCAGTGCTTGTCCACCTGCCCAGCACATTGGAGGTACTCCACAGATGTCTGCTGAATCAATGAATGACTCTCTCTTGTGTCTAGCATCTCCTTCCAGGTAACTGGCCTTTTGCAAGTATCTGGTTCAAAAGCAGAGGCCACACTGTCACTCCAGATCAGAGACAATCTATATCCATCCACAATAGAAGATATAAATAAATTATGGCATAGTCACACAGTAACAACCGTAAAGGGGATGTGCTCTATATGACTGCATCCAAAAACGGGGATGCTTGGCACAGATAAAATGCTGGAAGGTGCCAGACATGAAGGAGGATACATGTTAGTATTCTATTTATATAAAGTCCAAAAACAGGTAACAAATCTGTGCAGATAGTAGTCAGAAGAGTGCTTCACGTGGGGGCTGGCGTGTTCGGCTTCAAGGCCTGCGTGTCTAGTAACGTACATAGGCACATGCAGCGTGTGAACGTAAATACAAATATATATTTACATATCTCAGTGAATAGACTTTATACATATTATACTTATAGAGGTAAGTATTAAATCACATATATTTATAAATATATAAATATATTATAAAATATAAATATATAAATTATATTTATAAATATTATATATAAATGTGTGCATATAGATCTATATATAAACTAGTTGAATAAAAAGTAAACAAACAAACTAGGGGCCAGTGTGGTGCTGGGGAGGAACCAGGTTCTCTGTCCCTCTGTCCTTCCTGTGGGACCAGCTGGGGTCTGTCCCTTCTCTCAACAGGCTGCATCACTGGTGGCCAGAGGGTATCATTCCTGCTCTCTTGGCCCCAGGCTCGTATCCCTCTGCCAGGATTCCTCCAACTGGAAGCTGCCTCTGTCCTGCCTCCAAAGGCCCCAACTCTGGGGAATGGAGATGTGTGCTTGCTGTGAAGAGTGGGCTTCCTGAAGACCCTGGGGACCGCCCCCTGCCGGAAGAGTTTGGACCTGCAGGAGGGCCTCTGGAAGTGAGCCTGGAAGACGCATGGGAGACAGGAATTGCTCTGCAGAGAGGAGGGGAGGGTGAAGGCTTTGGACATGGGAGAGAATCCGGAGGAGGGTGTGGGGAAGGGTGGTGAGAAGCAGAAAGGAAGCAAGAGTGAGTGAGATAGGATGTTGCCAGGGCATCATGTGGTGACATCCTCAGTGTCAAGGGTGGCCAGGAGACTTTAGATGCAACACTCAACTTTAAGCAATTTTGCTTTGGAAACCCCTCTGTGTCCCCTTCCTCCCAAACCTCCAAAATAGTTTGCTACACACACACACACACACACACACACACACACACACACACACGGTGCTGTCCGAGTTGGGATTTAGGAAGGGAATCCAGGATCCCCCATGTCTGGTTCACTGAGGTAGCGAACAGGGAGGGACAGGGAGCCGGTCCTGAAATCGTGGCCGGAACGCAAAGCCGACCTGTGACTGAGGGGCTGTGATCCTCTCAGGACTCCTCACAAATCCTGGGGACGATTTTGGATTTGCATGGAATACTAAGGGCTTTCAGCCGATCTTATTTAGATTTTAAAGGGCTAGGAGATCACAGAGGACATCAAGGTCATGTATTAGTACATTTAAGTAGCTATTAAAGGTCTTAACTCCTCTACTTCATTATAAGTCCCCTGAAGGCAGAAATTGTTTATCTCGGCGTCTCCCACGAACCCCAGAGCCTGGTCTGGAATAAATCCATCTCCTGAAGTCTCTGAGAGGGACAGGTTGACACACAATACTTTATACACCGTATCCTTCGAACATACCTGCAGGTAGGTACCCCCTTGTCACAGCGGCCCAGAAAGAATGAGCTACCCCAGCTCCCTTTTGAGACTTGACAGCCTCACGATCTTTTCATGCGTGTAACTGTGCCTGGTTATAAGCCAGGGAGGAGGGTGTGTGGAGATGCCCATTTCTCACTGAGGAAAGGAAAGTTCAGGGAGGGGATGGAGCTTCTTCCAGACACCCCATTAGTAATGGGGACAAACAGAATGATTGCTTTCTTTCTATTGGCCACATCACACTTCTAAATTACTTCCCAATCACTTAAACACTCACAAAACGACTGCCCCCCAATCTGTGGCAAGCCTTCTCAGGAGGATACGTCCCTCTGCCCTTCTCCCTCTCTGCTGTTCGGAGGCACTCATGCATCACATGGCTGGGGGTCAACCGGGCTGAGAATGGACCACCACCCACAGCCCGCTTAGGGTGCCACTACCTCCAAATGACCCTGTCCAGGAGCACCTTGGGGCTCCCATTCATTCATTCACTCATTTGAGTTGGCCAGGAGGAAGGGTGAGGCAGAGTATTCTAGGAGGGGGGAGCAGCACGTTTAGCAGCCTGGGCGCCAGAAAGAGCCCAAGACGTTTAGCGAATTGTGACTGGTTCAATTCGACTGCACGCAGAGCGGACAGAAGTGAGGGGAGAGGGTGGGACTTGCCTCACCGGGCCCACCTGTGGTTCCATGGGACACAGGCACGTTGGTCAGGTGAGAACACAGTTACTTCCGATAGCACGGCTCGGCTCTCCTGGGCGCGGCATACGCCAGCAGTCTGCCATGCCCGCCAGCTCAGAGGCACGTCCCAAGCCCTCCGAGTGGACACTGGTGCCTCTTTCACCAGATTTAAGAATAGAAACCCCTGCCCCCATCACATCCATGGGGGAGTGCTCTCCAAAACCCTTTCCCCAAACCCAGCCCTCTTTTGGAGGAGACAGTCATCGAAGGGTCACAAACTGATTTTTCTATCCACCTTTTACAAGTCCTCGATGGTGGCGTTGGAACCTGGCTTCTACCATCTATGATACACTTCACACGTAAGCCTGTCACTGAAGTCCAGAGGGAACCACAGAAAGGATGGGTAAGAGGTAAGAGGGCCAGGAAGCCAAAGAATGAGCCTCGGAGAGGAGAGGCCCGGCAGGAGAGTACATCCAAGGGCTCGGAGTGGGGCAGCACAGTCTGTGTATGCAGCTCAGCCTCCGGAGTCTGCAAGGCTGGGGTTCAGGTCATGGTTCCCCAACAACCGCAGCGTCCGAGTCTCTCTTCTCATGATATGGGAATCGTAAGACCTAACTCACAGGACAGATGACAAAAGACACGGTGAGTCTGATCGATCGGTAAAGGTAACATGGTGCAAACCCAGCAGCCAGCCCTCGTGAGAGCTGGGGATCCCAGCACTGGTGGCTTTGGCTTCAACCTACACAGTCTTTATATGGCTAAGAAGGCCCTGAGATTACAGCCTGCCAGGCTCCCAACTCCTTCCCCCATCAACAGCTTTCAGGCACTTCTAGGTCAGGGACATTCTTTTTTTCCTTTTGACTCCTGATTTACCACCAATCCAAGATGCGGGCTTGAACATTCTGAAATCTGAGCAACAAAGAAAAGAATCATGATCTAACATAGGAAAAAAGCACAGAAAAATCTGCCTCTGCCCTAAACTATCTGGCTATGAAGCCTTGGACAGTGTAGTCTAAACTCTGGGCCTCAGTTTCCTCCTTTAGAAAAGGAGAATAAACTTTTAGACATGCCAAACCAAGTACTGACCCTGCCCTCACAGACAATATCTAGACTCAGATGGACCCGGGCTTAAACAACAGCATTTATTGTCTCTCAGTTCTGGAGGCCAGAAATCTGAGATCATGGTGTTGGTTGGGTAGGTTCCTCCTCAGTGGGTTGTGGGGGAGAATCTGTTCCATGTGTCTCCCCTAGCTTCTGTGGGGTTTCCTGGCAATCTTTGGCATCCTTGGCTTCTAGAAGCATCACTCCCACCCCTGCCTTCATTCTAATGGCATCCTCCTTGTGTGTGTGTGTGTTTGTGTCTGTCTCCAAATTTCCCTTTTTTATCAGGACAGCAGTCATATTGTATTTGGGGCCCACCCTACTCTAGTAGGACCTCAACTAATGACTTCTGCAATGACCCTATGCCCAAGCAAGGTCATATTCTGAGGTATCAGGGGCCAGGATTTCAATATATGAATTTTGAAGGGATACAGTTCAATCCAGAGCAAGGCAATCAGCCTGACCTCAGTTTCTTTGCCTCTAAAATCAGCAATCATCCCGAGGGATAAATGGGACGTGTGTGAAGGTCCCTGACACATAACAGGTGCAGCCCAGAGTAGGAGCTCAACGAATATTGATTCCTTCCATCAGCAGAAATGCCCAAAGCCCCACTCTGTGTTTCTTTACTCTGGCTCTCCCCACTCCCCACCTCCCTCTTGCACCATGAGCCCACAAAGTGATTTCACTCAACCTTAAGAGTCGAATCTATTCTCTAAAAGGAAGTTTTTGCTGTAGAAGTCTGTGTAGGGGAACTACCTGGGTACTCCTGACACTGTGGCACATTCCTGATCCAAAAAGCCCAGCCTTGCCATGAAGATAAAGGATGTGACAGCTGCGTGGAGGGTGACACTTTTCAGGCACTGCTCAGGACCGTCGGCAGACTAGAGCCTGAACAAATGCACCCTCCTGTCCCTCCTTCACTCCCCGTCTTGTCGGCTTTGATTCACAGGCTGTATAATTCAAGTCATTAATTTTTTCCATTCAGTGCGCTGCCAATTTCTTCTCATTTTGTTCCTGGAAATCTCTTGTGTGCGTCTTCTAAATTTAAAATAAATACACTGTACATAATTGGATGCTAACCAGACAACACTGAGCAATCATACGTTCTCATTGATTCTGCAGATGTAGTCGCCTCAAACATGAGTGGGAAAGGTCTCTGTGTGTTCCAGATGAAATGTTAAATGGGACAAGCTGCCTTCACGTTCTTCAGGATCAGTATCAGCCTTTAGAATATTTCCCTTTATAAACAACAAAAAGTTCTTGCGCCAAAAGTAACATCCAAATTGTTCTAGTTGCTACAATGTTGTGCTCCCAGGGCTGAGTGGAAAGAGCTTAAGTATAGACCTGAAGAGATCAGAGAGCTCTGTCTGCAAATCCACCACGAAGAGGGTATGTAACACCAAATAAGCACTATGCTGTGAATTTCAGCTATGCAATTAAGAGACTGTCCCAGATCTTTTTTTTTTCTTTTCTTTTCCAAAACATGGATGCATCCTTGAGATGATATTTAAGGTCAGGAATATATTAAGTAGCATCTTGTGGAAGAGACAGAAACACACCATGAAGAATCCATTTGTTTGCTTCCATTTCCTGGTCCTCTTGCTGGTAGGGGTCATGTGATAAGTTCTGGCCAATGAAATGCGAGCAGCCACGATGGGCGTCACTTTGGGGTGGGGGGGAAAGTCCATGCACAATTCTCCAGACTTTCCTCCTCACACCTGGTGACAGAAGGTGCCACATATTCCAGGTGGTGGAGCCTTCATCAGGCTATGGCCCCGAGTGACCTGGTGGGGGAGACCCTCCTGCCAACCTGTGCAGGACACATAGCAGGTGTGAGACAGGAACCTTTGATGTGTTAAGACACTGAGATTATTTCTAATACAGCATATTCCAGCTTGGCGCGTATAAACCTTATAGAGAAAAAATCATTTCCTTTTAATTTCTACTTAATTCTTTGTCAAGGAGAAAGTCTTAGTTGGTGGTAGTAGGTGTTTAGCACTTCTCTTTCTTTTATAATCTCATTTTTCAACCGAATGAGATCAGACTTTGGGCTCAGTGTCCCTCACAGGCAGTAATAAGCAGTGTGTTAGTCTGCTCCGGCTGCCACAACAAGGTACCACAGACTGGCGGGCTTAAACAGCAGACATTTATTTTCTCAGGGTTCTGGAGTCTGGAAGTTCAAGATCAAGGTGTCGGTGGGCTTGGTTTCTTCTGAGGCGTCACTCCTTGGCTTATCTTCTCGTTTTGTGTTCATTGCTCACCTCTCTATGGTGCACATGTCTGGTGTCTCTGTATCCTAATCTCTTCTTATAAGGGCATCAATCATATTGGATTAGGGCCACTTTAACAATCCTTCTTTAACTGAACTAGCTCTAAGGTTCTATCCCAAAATCACAGCCTGAGGTACTAAGGGTTAAGACATCAACATAAGAATTGGGGTAAGCGGAGCACAATTCAGCCAATAAGACCAAGCTAGATTTTTTTTTAGCTTTCACTGGCTTTTGGAGGGGTGGGGATCGCTTTCTACTTATGGCAAGCCATGCCAGTTTTCCACTGATTATGATGCATAGTTTTCTTAAAATATAAATGCATTTAAGTAGAAAGATTGACTTAAAGAAACATGTAAGAATTAATAGTATGCCCAAAACTGTGATGAGAGATGCAAATCACTAAATTTTGGGAAACATTGGCTAGGTGCTTTCTAAAGCTTGTCCCAATTCATACAGCTTTTTCTTATATAATTTTATTCATTTATGCATCCATTTAACTGAATGCCTATTAAATACCTCATTGGTGTGAGACACCAGAGTGGTTATAGAGTCAAATAAATAGTGCTATGAGAGCAGAGAAGGAAAAAGTTTAATTCTGCATGGGAGAATCAGGAAAGACTTCCTGGAGGTGGTGATAAACAGTATAGTTTGGACTTCTCAGCCATACCCAAACCCACAGACCACAAACACTGTCTCCTCATCCTTGACTCGGTATTTTTTGAATTTTGAATGTGTGCTTAACCCTGTGATAGGTGATTCCCAGAAGATACTGTAGCTTTAAGAATAGGGAAGTTGCTAATTAGCTGCAGAAATCATGCATAAAATTCATGACTTGCGTTTAAGGTTGTACTTCCCCCAGAGATGATTTTTTAAATGTTTGGGGTTTTTTTTCCCCTTGATTAGGAACCTTATGTTTTCCTAGAGTCTAGTTGTCTGATATAAAATACAGATTGGAAAAATTCAGTCATAATTGCGAAAATATATTTCTTAATCAAATGTAACCACAGGGGGAAAAACTTTCATTGAATAAGCTTTTCTGAGAGGAGAATATTTATTTGGGGGTTAATTCATCAGGCACTTTCATCGTTAGTCCTTGACTTGGTCATTCGATGAAGTACAAATATTGAGCTCCTACTATATGTGGGGACTGTTCTAGAAGCCACAGATACCGTGAGGAATCAGGCTGGCTGGGTGCTCTTTCATGGGGCTTACATTCTAGCAGGAGAAATGGACAACAAGCAAACAAGTAGATACATGGGAGGATATCAAGATGAAATAAATGCTGGGAGAGAATTAGAACCAGGAGACATGGTAGGGGATAATGGGGGTAGGGGGAGGTGGCTGCGTTAGATTGGGATGCTGGGCAAGACTCTCCAAGGGGCTTCTTAAGGTGAAATGTAAGGGACAAGAAGAAGCCAATGGGAAGAGGATTCCAGGCCCAGCGAATTGCTGGCTAAAGGCCCCAAGGTACAGATGAGCGGGTGTGTTTGAGGAACAGAAAGCAGACCTGTCTCTGCAGCCTTGTGGGCAGAGGAGAGTTGGGGATGTTGAGGTCAGGGAGAAAGGCAAGAGCCAGACTCAAGCCTGGCCGTCTGACTTTTCCTCCAGCAGAGCACACATCGTAGAAGCGACTTGCCAGTGCTTTCAAAAAAACATTTTCAGGCATTCGCTCTTCTCTCATGCTAGTCTCCTAGCTTTTAGCTGACTTTCTCCTTCCAGCAGAAAAATGTGTGTAAGTAATTTTTCCCCCCAACTAAGATGTATAATCTTTTCTTCTTCTCTAGAGATTAGTCAGCTACGAGGAACGATTTTAGGAAATAGTTCATTTGTCTCATTCCTAATTAGTGGAGCAATTACTCCTTTTTCTCTTATGAGCATTCTTTAAAAAACAATAGCATAACTTTAATAATCCTGTCTGTAGTGTTATTTTTGCGGGAAAGCTAGTGCTAAGGGAACCATATGGGTGAACTGGTCTACGGAACCTCTGGGGTTTGGTGAGAGCAATTGATGAGCTGGGAACAGTGGGCAAATGTGGCTCTTTTCTGCAGCCTCACCTGGTCACCTGTTTCTCTTCATTCCCACTGGCACCATCCCAGATGAGACCTCTTTATTTCACAACTGGATTGTTGCAACAGTGAGTCCCTATGCCTCTGAGCTATTTTCATTCTCGTTTCTTCTGTGTGCTACTCTCAGATTCATCTTCCTAAAACACCTCTTCAGTCATATCATTCCCTCACTAGAGAACTTACAATGGCTCCCCATTGCCTCCCAAATCAGGCTCCTCGGTCTGGCATCCACCCTCGCAAATGTGGCCTTTTAGATTTATGTGAGCAAATACGGTATTTCTTTCAAGGTAATGTGTTTCAGGTTCCAGCAGAGCACCTCTGATTTGTGTAAAACATTCTTCATGCTGGAAATGTCAGCATCGCCTGTAAGAATTCATGAAAGTGGAGAAGCAAACAAAATTAATAGTATATAAAAGCAAGCAGTTCCGCCCAACTCACCAATCAGGTGTGACACGCAGGACGCACACCACAAAGGTCGGACCAGGTGGGGACAAAGGAAAATTGGCTGTAAAGTTCAATTCACACAAAGGAAATATTCCACCGGGTTAGAAGGTTGGCTGTGTGCAGACACATGCGGCTCAGGAAAATACTGAATCCATGTTTAAAATAGGTCTTCTATTAACCTGCATAGCACAGATGCTGCACCAAACGCACCTCCGGAGCTCAGCAGTCTGACCCCGTAGCTCATATCTTGCTCACGTTGCAGTGGGGGGTGGGGTTCCCAGACAGGTGTTTCTGGTCCACGGGCAGCTTTCTTCCACAGGGTAATTCGGAGTCCCTGCGTGGTCGGCGTCATCTGCTGGAGGAGGGGAAAAGCTCTGGTGTGGAGAAGGCACACCTGCTTCTGAACAGTCCTGGCCCAGAAATGGTACTTATTGCTGGGGCTCAGTCCTCTTCGTTCGAACAACGGCCCCTGGATACAAGGGCGTCTGGGAGAGGAGTCCATGGCTGGGCAGCCGCTTTCCAATAACAGCCCTGTACTGTGGGACGGGGAGCGAGGATTTTGATAGGCAGCTAGGTGCTGCCTCTGGCATGTTTATATCAAGATCTATGGTCATTTAGTCCTCGGGCTAAATGTTACCTGTAATGTTGTGGCACTTGGGCAGAACCTGAATAAAAGCACACTTATTTTCCTAAAAGCTAGGTTTTATCCTATCACTTCACTTGGTTAGCGCCTAGCCAGTCTCCAGATGTCAGCTCGGTTGTCACATCCTCAGTGAAGTTTTTCCTCGTGTGTCTGCCTAAGTCACAGTTCTGTTCTCTGCGAGCTTCTAGCCCCCACACGCTTCGCATCTGCAGCACAACATTGGTGCAGCTCACGCTCGTGTGCATGAAGGTTGGATGGATGCCCGTCTCCCCCATCAGACTCTAAGTGCTACGAGGGCAGGTCTTTCCAACTGTTCTTCCACTGCCTCATTCCCAATCCCTAGCACAGGGGCATGCATACATATAGTTGGCGCTCAATATCTAATGACCAGCTGAGTCAACTTGATAATGTTTGTTGTCGAAAAATTGGAAATACAGATATAGAACAAGAAAATGAATCTTAAAACTCATCCGAGGGGCGCCTGGGTGGCTCAGTTGGTTAAGCGACTGCCTTCGGCTCAGGTCATGATCCTGGAGTCCCTGGATCGAGTCCCGCATCGGGCTCCCTGCTTGGCGGGGAGTCTGCTTCTCCCTCTGACCCTCCCCCTCTCATGCTCTCTGTCTCCCATTCTCTCTCTCAGATAAATAAAATCTTAAAAAAAAAAAAAAAACTCATCCAAAACTCTTCTATCAGTCAACAACTACTGAGTTCATGCTGCGTAACAAGTCCAAAAATCTCAGTGCCTTGCGACAACAAACGCTTATTTGAGTTTTGTGAGTTGGCTATCATGGCTTGGCTTCAGGCTTTGGGTAAATCCAAGTCTACTCCTCATATATCTTTGGTCAAGACGGAAGCTTAAAGATTAGCCACTACCTGGGGTGGGTTGTTCTCACGGTGCCAGACAACTGGGCAGGTGGTCAAGCCAATCCACATGAGCACATTTAAAACCTCTACTCAGGGATGGTGTAGGTTCTGACTGTTCACATTCCATTGGGCAAAGCAGTATGGTCATGTGAGACAAGGAAAGACTCTGCTCAGTGAACTTGGCAAGAATAGGGGGAAATGGGAGACTTATAAAAAAAAAATAGGGCCATTCACCCCATTTGCATCCTGAATTTTTTCTCCATATGTTTAAATATTATGTGTGTGTACATAAATATTTCAGTATTTCTTAGTGTCCACTAACAGTATAATACTTAATATTAGAGAGATCCTGAGGGGAGGGGCATTGCTAATATATGGGTGCCAGTGGATATAGGGTATTTTATTAATTGCTCTACTGACTCACCAAAAAAAAATGCAAAATAACCTTTCAATCCAAACAGTGCTGAAACCATGCCCTGGCTTTATTTATAGCTACTTTTAAAAATAAATGAATTGTGACTCATTAATAAGTGTAGCAAGAATAACAAAGCTGCGACTTCCTGCCTTCAAATGCTGCCATTCCCAAACCATTCTAGAAAGAAACTCACACAAACATTTCGTCACCACTCAAGCTGGTTCTGGTGCCTAATAGTTCTCGGTGATGAGAAGTCCTTTGATCTCTCAGCAGTAGACACAGAAAACAACAGGTCATCCCTACCACGAGCCCTTCCTTCAGATCCCCTTTATATACCTTGCAAGTGACAGGAGCTGATTTCTTCTATGGATCAACAATAACCAAGTACTTAAAAGTCTCTCTCTCTCTCTCTCTGTCTCTCTCTGTAAGCTTTTGGTGTATTCAAATACAACCGAGGCCTTAAATCCTGACTTATTAAATAAGAAGGAAATAGTTTACTGTGATCTTACACTGAAGCTGCTCAGATGTCAGGCTGAAATGTGAATCAGAAAATCAAGGAGAAAGGACATCTTAAATGCCTCTTGGCACATGTATATTTGCTGGGGGAAAACGTACTTGTTCAAACATTGATGTTGCTACATTTCCACTTCTACCAAAGCTAACAAATACTACACATGGATTCTTTTACCCTGTTTCCTTTGTATTATTTTTGCCACCTTCTTTCTATCTTGAAAGGGGGCTAAGTTAAAATAAATGTAACACAAGACTCAAGGTTCAAGTTAACTCTAATTAGAAGTTTCAGATTTCAAGCAACCAAAAAGCCAGCCAGAGTGACCCAGTCTCTCCATAGCAGGTGTAGGAGACAGTGTGCAAGAGAGTGCCCGGCCCAGTGCCCAATGTGTAAGTCCTGGCTCCATAACTGTGAGTTCCAACCATTCTCCTTTTCCTCTAAGGAGGAACTGGATTAGGGTCACAGAATTCTATTTTGAGACACTGGCCAGCAAACTGGTGTTATAAAAACAGGAAAACAATCCCCTGTCTTCCCAGACACTCCGGGCCTGTTTGGTTAGAATCTGGCACCTTCTTTCTCCTGCTTGACGAAGACCCCCCCTCCTTTGCCTTCTTTACCAGGACCATGTGTTCTGCCCTACCTGCCCGCTCCCTCATTGGACGGCTGCCCGTGCCAATGGCCTGTGGTCCTCCCTGAGATGCACTGCCCAGTTGATCTGAAGAGATGGCAATTTTGCAAGACCCTCCTGGGTCTTGACTCCTATCTCACTGCTGCTAATTCCACCAACTGAGAAAAGGTAACACCTAGAAAGCCAAGGAAGGGCATGGTCAATATCAGAGCAGATGGGCTAGACAGTGGCGGGAAATGGTCTCTTAGGAAATGTGCCCTCTGTTTCTGCTTGAGCAGGGTTTTGATTATCTCTTCCTACATAATGAGCCACCACCCAAATTAGCAGCCTAAAACAATCACAATCATTTTCTCTCTCTCAGGTCTGTGGGTTGACTAGGTGGCTCTTCTGCGGCTTATGTGTATGCTCTCTCATGTGTTTGCAGCCAGATGGCACCTGAAGCCGAGAGTCATCTGGATGCTCGGCACTGGGACACGGGGCCTCTTTCTCTCTCTCTCTCTGTGGAGTCTCAGGGCCTCTCCTTCCCACCATGGGTCTCCAGCCGGGAAGTCAGACTTGTCACCTGGCCATTCAGCACCCCCAGAAAGCACAAAGGGGAAGCTGCCGGACCAACTGCAGACTCAGGCACTGGACTGGCACAGTGCTTTTGCTTGGCTAAAGCGATCCCAGGGTCAGTGGAAGGAAAATAAACACCATCTCTTAGCTGGGGGCAGGGAGTGGGAGACTGGCCAAGATTTTGTGGCCACCTTCATCCACCGCAGGAAGGTTTTTGGAAGGACTTGTTTTTCAATACACTTTCTGTAGCAGTTCACCTAGCGCTGGTGCTTCTTGCTTGGGCACAGTTCTCTCGGGTTGCATGCTTATTCTTGGCTTGATCTTCTTGGGCCCTCGGCCTTGCCAACTGTCTTCACTACTCCATGCTTTCAAGTCATTAGCGGACATCCCTTTCCCTTGGAAAATGGCATAACGTGCATGTGTGAGTGCGCATGTGTGTGGAGTGTGTGCACATACTCACTAGGGAACAAAACAAATGGTAATAAGGAAAGGAAAGCAGTTAAATAACATATAGCCCTGTATGAAGCTGCAAATTCTAGGGACTTCAAGCTCTTTTTGGAGGTACTGTTTGTTAGGTCCTTAAGGAGAAAAAAAAAAACAACTTAGAGATATCAGGGCATTTTAGTCAATAATTAACATGGCCTACTGGTTTCAGGGACTGTTTTGAGTGGAGAACATATTGAAGAGGAAATTCCCATCTTGCCAACCTTTTCATCAAGCCTATTAAGCTAATGATTTTATTTTAACAATGGCTTTCCCCACAGCCGGCCCGTCTTGGGTATAGACTGCCAGACATGGTTACTAAACACCCAGAGACTCAAGCAATTATAGAAGATGCTATTTTTAAGTCCTCTTGTATCGTCTCCTGGGCAATAAGCTGGCTAACATCAGACCCTCGGGTTCTGGAAGCTTCTGCTCTCACCAGCGTGAGCCCTGACTTCCTTCAGGTACCTCCGGTCACTTTGTCCAGGACTTAGGCAAGAGCTGGATGCCAAGGGGGCAAGGGGGCACTCCTAACCCCAGATGGGATTCTCAGGGAATCTGTGACAATGTGGATGAAGTCTCTAGGCTAACAAGAGCTGTGTCTTTCACTTTCCCGAGTAGCTGCTGGGCAATTTACCACGTTCCCTTCCCTTGCCTGTGACCAAAGATGCACGTGTGTGAGGCTTCTGAGCTTTAAGGGTCCACCCGAGCCAGGTGGCCACCAATGCCCTTGGGCAAAATTTCAAAGTAGATGCCGTTAGTTGGTGGCATCACCTCCCTGCTGGAGGTCTTTTCTCCTCTGGCCCTTGTATCCCCAGCACCCTACCCTACTTGCCGCCCTCAAACCACCCCTGCCTGAACCCCCACTTCAATCTGAGGTTGCATGTCCCTCAGATGCTCTCTGAGCCACTCCATCACAGTCCCCCTCCCCCCTTCCCCCCCCTTCTTCTTGCACCCCAAGGCTTTGCTCACATTTCTCTGCTTCTCTGGCCCTGTGGGCATTAAATTTACAACTGGCATTCAAGGCAATAGCAAGCCTTCTTGCCACTCTGCTCCAGTTCTAACTTAGCGCAGATGATTGGCTTGCTAAGGAGCACCAAGGGCTGACTCACAGGGGAACATTCAAAAGGGGGCAATCTGGGTCAGAGGTGCCCCTTCCTCCCCTACCCCAGAACCAGGCCCACCTGGCTCCCACCCCAGAACAGTGACCATGACTCCAGTGGGAGGCAATTATTCCAATCAGCCCCATCTTAGCAAATTACGATGAGGAGAGTCCCTTCAGGAGGGAGTCAGGTCTCTTGGTCTCTTGGACCTACACACAAGCCTTATTTAGCAGGCCAACGTTTCCTCAGGAAGAAAATACATCGACACGTTCCTAGAACTTATTTCTTAAGAAAATTTGAATTCTCGGCAACCATCTCAGGTCCCTTCCCTCTTTGGGAGCTTTGTACTATCATTTTACTATTGCTCAATAAACCTTGCTTTGCTGCCCCCCCCAAATTGAATTCTCCACACCCCCCTTGCTCCCATCCACAAACAGCGTGTCTGTCAGGGCAGCTACTAGTCCCAAGGGTGTCTTTCTTGGAATTGGAGATGTGGGCTTTTCCTTAGGGCACACTCACCCCACACCCGGGAGCCTGATGGGATTTGGGGGCCCCTCCCTCTTCCCAGTGGGTGCACTCATACAGAAAATATTCTCCTCACTGAAATCACACAGCTCTGGACTGGTTGTCATATGGCTTGAATGCAAGTTTATCATTTTTGTCTATATCATATCTTGTTCTATAGAGGACTTGAGGCAATTTACAAGAATACACAAAATCAAATTGAAAAATTACACATAAATAAAAATCAGATTCAAGGAAAATGTAAATAAAGGTGAGCAGTTTTCCTTACTTTTGACTTGAGAAAGCCAGAATTTAAATAGACCAGCTGGAGCTTACTGAGAGCCACACAATGGAATCATTCAGGGATTTTTAAAAGTAAGATTCTAGGGATGCCTCAGTGGCTCAGTCGGTTAAGCGTCTGCCTTCAGCTCAGGTCATGATCCCAGGATTCTGGGATTGAGCCCCATATCGGGCTCCCTGCTCACCTCCCTGCTCAACAGGAGCCTGCTTCTCCCTCTCTCTCTGCTGCTCCCCCTGCTTGTGCTCTAAATACTTTTTTTTTTTTTTAAAGTGAGATTCTGAGTCCCATTCCCCAGAGATCCTGACTTAATTGTTCTGGGGTGTGGCCTGGGCACTGGGTTTTATTAAAGCTGCCCAAGTGATTCTAACTTGCAGTCAAGGTTGAGAACCACTGTTCTCCAGATGAACCTACCATGACTATAACAAGAATACAAATTTAAATATAAGCTTCCCAGCAGCTGAAGCAAAAAGGGAAACTGATGCGTTTCACCATACACATTGTCTCACAGATAAGAAAGCTTTTTCTGCCTCTGAAGTCTGAAGGAATTCACTAAAATGTATATTCTTCCAACATTTTCTATACAGCTGTGTATGTGCACAGATTCCTTGTATATCTTCCTTTTTATTCAAATGGAGTCATACTAGATTTGCTGTTCTGTAACTTGGTTTTTACAAGCACATCAACACAGACAGATTTTTAAGGAAACTTTTGGCAGACTTGTTCTCAGAGTAACCCAGAGGAGCATAGACAACATCTATTCTCCTCTTTGGTCATTTGTAAAAAATAATAATAATAATAATGCCATGGCTTTTATCTTTGTAAACCATGAACTGCATCCCCCCACCCCCTTCCTGTTGTTTCTTGGCATTTCTGCCTTCTTGGTAGCATGAGTAATCCTCAGAACACAGGGTGCCCAGAAATCCAGGGTTGATTAATGAAGGATGGTTCCACCAAATGCTGGCAAAACCCCTTTCACAGATATGGGATGTCAAGAGTAACCACGTTACGGTTCTTACTTTGCACGGACAACACTAGACTCATCCTCCGTGACCCTCGTTCCTGTTTCCTGTCCACAGATGAGAGCTTTCTGCCTAGAAAAAGACCCAGTGGAGAAAGCCAGCCCTTTGGTGTGGCAGATGATGTCAGGAAGTTGTGGTTGGATGTCCTCATAGCCCATGATTTGGGCCCAAGAGAGGCAACAAAAGGGGACAGAACACGTCTTTGTTCTGAAGCAGTTGTCTTGCACCCCCAGATATGTAGGCAAACTCCACTTACCTCCTTGAGGGTGGGGTGACAGGGTGCTGGGGACAGCCGTCTAGATGCACCTCCAGCCCAAGCAGTGCAGACACACCGGAATGTTGCTCAGTCTTGCGGTAAACGAAGACGAACGGGTTCTGCTGAACAGCCCCTGTGCCTTGGTGGCCTGAAACTCATCTCCTGATATGTCACCGAGTCCACACAGGCCTAGCACAGAAAATGGAGCTGCTGCTAGTTTTGCAACCAAACCCAAGTCCGCTGTCTCCCAGATGCACACAAAGCCAGTCACTGAGACATCCAGCATGGGGCAAGGAAAGGGGTTTATTTCAGAGGCAGCCCCATGAGGAGACAGGAAAGCGAGCCCTCAGTCCACCTCACCCCCGGAGAGTCAGGGAAATTTAACAGCAAACAAAGAGGGTCTGGGTAAAAAGTTGCAGCTGCTCTTCCTAGTCCCCTGCTGGGAATTAGTCCCTTAACCCTTCGGTTGCTGGTTTCACTTGGGGCAAGATTTTAAAACAATATCCTTACTATAAGCACAGAAAAGACAAGCTGACTGCTTCTTGCTGCTTGTAAGGAGGCAAACTCCATATGGGAGACATTGCTGGGCTTTTTGGGTTTTTTTTCAGCTGCCAAATCGCCATAGGACTATGACAATTGGCAAGATGTTGAAATACTTCCAGACCGATGAACACTCACTATGCCGCGCTGGGGCCCCCTGCTGCCCAGGCTGCCCCACCTCTCCCCAGGCATGCCCCCGGCCTCCATAGTCCAGCAGCTAAAACCTGAGGTCAGGCCCGCCCCGGTCTCTGGGACCCTCTCTCAGCCCCTGGACCCACAACCTGGTTCTGGTTGGGCATTGTCAGGGCTGTGCCCGCATTCTGCAAGCCCTCCAGGCGGCAACCTCCACATCTGGGGCTCCTGGCACCTGGGAGACCCTCCGTAGATATTTGTTGAGTGAATGAATGAAGCCACAACCCGCTTTTGCCTACCTTTTGGTAAGTGGGCCACAAAGCAGAGCCCAGGCCCTGCCCGAGAGCTGGCCACTCTGCCAAGGGAGGGAGCTGAACTGAGAAGGTTCATTGACTCCTGAAGACTTGAGACAACATCCCTTTGGACGGGAGGGTGCCCCGGGGCAGCCCAGGCATGAAGCACCCCAAGGAGAGCTGGGCTCCGCCTGCTCTTTATCTTGAGGTCTCAGGGGCAGGCGTGACCTCCAGGCTGAGCTCAGGATGAAAGGTGGGCCCGGACGAGGCGCTAATAACCACAAAGGCGCTGATATTAACATCCCATCCAATTAAAGTTCACTCTGTGACCATTGATATTTGCCAGGAAATGGGAAGGACTCCTGCCCCCCTCCCCATCCCTGTCTGCCCTTTTTTTCCTCTTCTTTTTCTTTTTAAAAACACATTCAGAAGTGTTTTAATGGCTGTTGAAGGAAATTATTGCTGCAGCAATCACGGCTCTCTGTGTGAAATGCCTTCAATAGGCCGCAGCCTTCCTCGTGGGGGTGGGGGGGGCATCTGGATATTAAAATGCCACTGAGCTACATCTGCTGACAAGCAGCCACTAATCATCTCTTGAGGCAGCGGGGGCCGTACCGCAGGTCCTCGACTCACCAATCCCTTCCTCAGGCAGGTTGTGGCCAGATGGTGGTTTCTCAGGCAAGGACAACAGAGAAGAACGAATAAAGGGGTGGGAAAGGATCTGGCGAGAAGCCAGCACAGAGAGGACCATTTGCTCAAACTCTGCTCGAGGTGAGAACAGACTCTCAGGCCTGGCATCCAGGAGTCCGATCTTCAGCTAAGTGGGGCCTTGGAAGATGCATGTGGCCTTCTCATTAACGGTTACAGCCATAAACTATAACCCCAGCACTGCAAGCTGGGCAGCGTCCTATGGTGGTGGTGGTGGGGGGGATATAGTCACTGGACCCGTGGGTCCTCTCCTGCTTCTTCATCCTCCTCTGTGCCCAGGAGGCCGATCGGCATCAAGGACCCCCTTTTCCCCTGCCTTCCATCAGAGTCTGGCCAATGGGAGGCAGCAGCAGGATTTAGGAGGATGGGAAGAGAGTAAGGTCAGGGAATACATTCCCCAGCTGACTCCCTAGAGAGACTTCGCCACGGTGGTGGCATCTGCCTTGGCGTTGGCTGCCATTTCTGTTGGATGGTTGTCTCTGTCATGCCACCCAGATGGAACAAGGCTTCTAGATTCTCATAACTGCCCCCTCCACTCCCCTTCAGGCCCGGGGGAGGTAAAGACTCCTTCCCCACCCTGTACACACCATTGCTAGCCAAGTACTCACTGTCCCTTGTTAGGCCCCCCATCCCTGCCACACCTTTGTAAGTTGCTCTTTATTACACTCTCTCAAAGTACTCAGCTCAAATGTACCATCGGTTTCCTGCTGGGTCCTGGCTGGCACACAGGTGCACTCAGGTCTTGTCACACGTACCTTCTCCCAGACCTTCACACCGATCCTGCAATGTTGTCCTAACAATCTTCCTTCACCGAGAGGATGCTACGTGACCCACCGGAGGCCGCTCAGCTAGAGACAGTGTGACTCCAGACATCAGAAGCATTTTGGCCTCACTTCCAGGGTTAGATGCTGCTCAGTGGCCCTTAGGGTCTCTCAGAGCTCATGGAGATCTGCCTGTGGGTCCCTAAATCCTTACCTCAATCGTTTCTGGTCTCCAGCTGCTTTATGAGCTTAACTTCGCTTACCATGCCTTTTTCAAAGCACTTCAATACCTCTGATTTCATCTGAGCCCTAGAACATGGATTTACTTGGATCCAAATCATTCCAAGGCATACTAAGAGCCTATAAATTTTAAGACCTCCAGCAAGGGGGCTGCTGACAGGGAACCAGTGGCTCTTGTATCATCCTTTGGTATATGGACACAGTTTCGCTCAGGAATGTCACGTAGAGGTGTGGTACTGTCCCCACAGCTGGAGCCAGCCTATCTACAGCAGGGGCATCGGAGGGGTCACTTTGCCTGGTGTGAAAGCCCCCTCTTCCTTGGACTAGATGGCATGAGCCATCTGTATTAGGGTAAAACACACCTCCCTAAGAAGCAATCCTAAAATGCAGTGGCTTAAGAATATGGATTTGTAAATTTCTTCTTTTACGAAACTGTCCGATTTGAATGTTCCAGGCCAACAGGCCACTCTTTTCCATGCAGCCATCGGGAACCCTGGTACCTTCCATTTTGTCTCTGCAGCCCCAAGAGCAGTGCTACTTAAAGTGCGGTCTGCAGAAAGTTCAAGTACACAAACTTCTTGGCAGCAATACCATGAACTGAGTCATGACGTTGAGAATAAGCTTTTGGAAACTTTACTGCAATTTGACATTTCCATGACATCTGAGTGTATGTATAACTAGTAAACTCCTCACTGAATAGATTGTAGAACACAACTGTGGTTGGTGGTGGATTGAGGGTGTGGTGGTATAGAAATCCACTTCTTCAACACAGGTAGTCTGAGAAGCACAAAAGGGGGAAAGAGCATGGAAGAGGTATACCCCAAGTTCTAAGGTGCCAGCCTGGGAGGGGATCACTTTCTTCTACTCACATTCCCTCAGGAGAACGTTTCAACATGGCCACCACCCCTAGCCACAAGGCAAGATGGGAGATGTAGTCCCTAAGAAGGCAGCGTGTGTCCATCTTCAACACCGTCACCATGGAAGATGAAGAGAATAGATTTTGGTGGACAACTAGTCGTTTCTGTAGCATGAACCTTCTTTATCATCCATTCCTAGAACCAATCTGCTCCATTCCCCATCAATCCCACCTTTTCTACAAGCCTGCCTAGCTGTCTGTCCTGCACGCCCAACTGTCAGTTAGACATATTGGGAAGAGCACAGCTCCACATCCAAAGACCTGCGTTCTATTACTGCCTCTGCCAAAAATGGCTCCACGACATGAAGGACGTTCCCTCACCCCTGAGCTTCAACTTCCACCACTGTCAACCAGGGCTGGTGATATTTATCAAGTAAAATAATTGTTAGCCGAGCACAGCATACATTATTTAATCATAATACTGTCATTCATGGAGTGTCTGTTATGAGCCGGGCACTGTTCGAAGTATATTACATGAGTGAATTCACTTAACCCCCAGGAAGCCTATAAGAGAGGTGCTCTTATTATCTTCATATTGCATCTGAAAAAAAAAATGTGAAGTACAGAGGAGGTAAGTAACTTGCCGTGGGTTCATAATCAAGTTCATAACCACTGCTATCCTGCTTTTTAAATAGATAGGTAAAGAGTTTTTGGAGTCGCTTATTTCGTTTTCCTTGAACTTCCTGAATCTTCACCTTAATTCATGGGCCATCTGGCCTGTCTCCCTATGAGATGAAGAATCCATTTTGGGAAGGGACCATTTATTGTTCATCCTCAGACCCCCCCGCCACCACCTACCTTCCCAGCCCAGTGCTTCCGCAGAGGAAGCACTCAGTGAATGTGAATGGATGGGTCTAGGTCGATGTAACAATGTGATTTTGATTGAATTCATAATGATCCTCATAAAAATGGCAAAAATTTGCCATCATCACACGTGGATTCAAATCCACTGTCTCCTGGGCACTAGCTGTGCTAGACTGGACAAGTGATTGATCCACTCCACCTTATGGAGCATTCATTTTGTTGCCAATAAAATGGGTGGGTTTAATAAAGAGAAGTTTATGTCTTGAAACTGAAGCTGGGCACGGTAGCTTCTTCTGCCTCTTGCAGGTGATAGAATTATTCAGAAGTAGTACTGGGGAACCGATCACGGAGCCACGCCTCCCCCAGCAGAGATCCGGGTAGCTGGGAGAAAGGGAAGACAGTGCAAAGCCAAGCTGTTTCCTCTGTGCTACTCGGAAGAGGGACCCACAGGCCTGGGCCCCTGATAAGCAAGCACGTTAAGGCCAGAGCTGAGCAGAAGTGGAGAACAAATTTCTTTTCTTTGCAAAAGTGACGGGGAATCAGGGTGGACGGTGGGGAAGGAAAGAAGGAGAGGAAAGGGGGATGAGAAAGGGGAATGAACCTGAAAAGTGAGGAGTGAGGGAGCAGTTTAGAAGAAGAGAGAGGGCTTAGCAATATGGCTGGGATGGGAAAAGGCAAAAGGGAGGGTCTTCTTATTAGAAATGGCCAAATAAATAGATACCGAGGGAGGCATAATATTTGATTTCTTTTATTACCTGCTACTGTGATGTAATCCCTTTCCATTGCTCTACCCTGTCTTCTACACACCAATGCCTTGTGTTAGTAATGGGGGGCGAGCAGGGGGTCCACACCTGGGCAATGTGATCAGTAATTCAGAGGAGCTTGAAGCCAGGGGAGAACAGGAACATGTAAGCCATCACCTCTACTCTCCACAAAGCCCCAGAGAGACTGGAGAAAGCCTGGCTGGCTGTGACCACACACAGAGCAGCATTTGGATCCATTTAATGTGGATATCACCGGAGATACAGGAGACAATGACATCCAGGAGTCCTATCTGAAAGCTTTGGCCACCTTTGTGTCTTCACACCAACCAGGAGAACTGGAGGCTGGCCTGTCCACCATCATGGTCATAGGGGGTGAATATCAGAGGGAGCTCCTCGAGGTGCAAAAGTTGCAAAAATGCAATCCCATATGTAGAAACTCGACATGTGTAAAATCTGGCATGCCTTAGGTCCTAGCGCTAATACAGGTAGGAGAGGGCCAACAGCACACACTGAGGGAGATGGAGTGGGAGAGAGGAAAGCGGAATTTGGAGAGGGGTTCTGAGTGCTGCCATCCCCCACACCAGCTGGCCCAGGGGCCCTCTAGTGGTAGAGAGAGTAAAAGGGAGGGAGCAGGGCAAGGCCTTGCGGGGAGGAGGTACCCTCTCTTAGTCCCCTGGCAGTGAGACACAAAGGTCCTTCCTACTTCTAAAGAGAAAGGTGAGGGGCACCTGGGTGGCTCAGTTGGTTAAGCGACTGCCTTCGGCTCAGGTCATGATCCTGGAGTCCCCGGATCGAGTCCCGCATCAGGCTCCCTGCTCAGCAGGGAGTCTGCTTCTCCCTCTGACCCTCCCCCCTCTCATGTGCTCTCTCTCTCTCTCTCTCATTCTCTCTCTTTCAAATAAGTAAATAAAATCTTTAAAAAAAAGAGAGAGAGAACGGTGAGCTAGACTGGGCCCCCAGCATGATACAGAGAGAAAATGGGGTGTGGGCTTTACCTCTGAAGTTAGTGTCAAGAAGTAGGAATCTCATGGCTTCAAGGTTTTTACAGCAAAAAACAATTCAAAATGGTTTAGGCAAAAAGGAAGATATATTGGCTCCCATAAATTGAAAAAATCCAAGTGTTGTGAAGTTTTCAGCCTCAGTAGTACGGGAGACTCAGACAATGTCACCCATCGCTGGGTGCCACTGTTCTCCATTTTGGCTTTGTCCTCGGGCTCCATGTGGTGACAAGATACTGGTGTCTCCTCAGGACATGCTCTTCATGGTTCCTGTCACTGGTCCATCCCTGAACCAGTCATTGTGGCCCGGGGAACTAAATATACAGGCTGACCTTGGCCTCCAACTGGCCCTTGTATCTATCATCTCTGACTTCATGTCATCCTACTCTTCCTTCTGTCTATGCTGTCCCAGCCACATTGGCTTCCTCCTTGCCCCTCGAACATGGCAGACATGCTCTACCTCAGGGCCTTTGTACATGTTTTTCCTTCTGCCTTGAGCACTTTTCCCACAGAAGTCTATGGTGCCTCCTTCCCACATCTCCTTCAGGTCTTTTCTCAAATGTCACCTGCCCAGTGAGGACCCCTGGACTTAAAAGTGAATTCACAGCCATACCACCAGTTCCACCTGCACCTGCTTACACACACCCTATCCCTTCTCCTTTCCTCTAGAGTACATTTCACCCTCAGGCTATCACAAGGAAAAAAGACAGGATGTTAGTCTTGTCCTATCCACCCCAGTGGCAAATGAAGTCCATGAGGCCAAAGATTGCTGTCTATCCTGGTCACTACTGTATCCCCAGGACCTAGAATAATGTCTGGCACATAGCAAGCTCTCAAAAAACTGTTGAACGAATGAGTAACAAGGTCACAGCCTCCAGATCCAGGATGTGGTTGGAGCCTCCCTCAAAAGCCAGTATTGGGGTCAAGGAGAAATCGTTCCCTGACTATTGGTGGGGAGAGGTAACCAGCAGGGTGGGGACTGGCAGCTTGGGAGCCTGGGGCAGGGCCATCAGGACCCCGGGACAGCAGTGGACAGGGAGGGTTCAGTCTTAATCAGATCCAACCCCTTTTCCCTCCTCCACTGCACCCCACTTCTCTTTGTGTCTTTTTCATGACAATCAGTAGAGGCCGGGCTTCGGGGAGACGATCAGAGCCCTGATTGCAACCTCTAACATTCTGATCCACAGGGTTGTGGGGAGCATTAGTACATCCCGGATAAATTAATTCAGTGTAAGTACGTGCTTGGAAGCCGGGCACATCGCTCGGCTTTTGAAGCTTAAGCCCTGTTTAGATTACTTGATTAAAGTGGGTCCAAAGCTTCAGCGATCAATATATTTTGCTTAAGAGCAATGTTGCCACAGAAGCAGATTTAATTCATCTGTGGTGCCCTGCCTTGTGGGTAGCTCTTTAGAATATGATGAGATACCACAGAGCCAAAAATCAGCACTGGGAGGGAGAGAGGAGGGACAGTCATCCAAGGCGCCACCCTGGGAATGCAAGGGGACACATATTTGCAGGATGTGTGCATAAATAATCCTTGAAAATGAGAAGTTGGAAAAAATCGAGATGACAATCGCTGCTTATAAAATCGTGGCGCATGAGACACTAGAGGGAAATCTCCATAATCTGGCTGTCTTGAGGATGGTTTCCTAGATTGCAACTGGGAATTCTATGAGGTCCTAATAATGTGACCCTTTTAGGATTACAGGCTGGCACTTAATCAAAGTCATTGTGGTTAATGACGGGGTTGGCCAGCCCGACCCTCACGGGACAGGAGACCGGCAGAATCTCTACCATCAGGGACAGTCATGCCAAGGCAGCAGCGGGAGGACTAGACTAGGAATCCAGACGGGCTGGAAAGAGAGGACACAGCATAGCCACGAACTACCTGTGTGGACATTGCCAAGTCATTTGACCAATCTGGGCCATAGTTTCCTTGCTTAAAAAATGAGGAGAACTTAAGGGTCCTTTGACTCAAAATCTTTGGTCTAGAATAACTCTGACCTGGGAGTCTGGCGACCTGGCTTCCCATCCTTGCACTGTTAGGAACCAGCCTCACGACGGGGTGAGGGATGGGGGGTGGTCATTTGTCCGCTCTGCTGAGTTTGCCCATTTACAATGTGGCGTCATCACTTTGTGATAGAAACAAAATGAGATGCCCTCTGACGTGTCATAAATACCCCGCAAACAAATCTATTTAAAATATTTAGATACAAGAAGCCCAAATTGGCTCATCTCCTTTAACGGAGCAGGAAACTCTCTGCTGTCCCAGGTTGTCAACCCAGGGCTGTGCCACGACAGTCAGAAGACTGGCTGTCTGGTGGGAAGAGCCCTCGACCCACCAACAGCTGTGGTTTGCTCCATCCTGGATGCGCTCTCTCCTCCTAGGTCCCTGGAAAAGTCACCCCTCAAAGCCAGGGAGCCTCTGACTTTTCCTTTCCCAGCCATGCCTGGCTGCCTTGGGGGTCAGGGCTGGGGGAGGAGGAGGGCATGAGGAGAAAGACCCAAACAGCCCTCCCCCACTCAGCTGCGCAAAGAGGCAGAGGGTCCAGACACCCAGCACACTCTCCCCTTCACGACCTGGGGCGGCTGACACAGTGTGGGGCTCCAGAAGCCTCCATCCCTAAGTGTCCATGTCACCTATTTTTACATATGGTACAACACGACACAGCACCTCGTGACAGGTGAATGAGACCCAGGACAGAGGCTGCAGATCCTGCAGAAGCCGAGAGCTGAGAACAAGCTTCAGAACACTCTGTGAAGAGCACATGCCCCGAGCCCCGGGGAAGCAGGGAAGGGACAGATCCCATTTGCTTTTCAGCTCCTAGGGTGGGGGTTGGGGAGCCAACCGGCATGTCCTGAGACCCCATTTACTCTTATCCAGAATCTCAAGAATGCTAGTTTTGCCCATCAAATATCTATATCCCCTTTCAAGGTCTGGGAACGCCCCCCACCTCTTTTTGGAGTATTGGAAGGAAGGAACGTTGCTTCTCGCTCCAAAAGCTACAACTGCTGGACACTTGCCTTTGCGGCCTCTCTTGCCGCGAGGACATGGGCACGTGAAATACGCTCCATTCGTCACGTGTCCCCAACCAGACACCGAATCCAGGGTTGGCCAGATCAGGACGCGAGAACAGTACTCTGTATGGGAGGACGGAGTGACGGGGACTCGGATGGGTATGGGGTGCTGTCAGGTGCTGCCAACTGTCGTGTCTGGTGCTGGGCAGTGGTGGAGGGACCCCCGCCTGGTTCTCCAGCTTCTCCAGCAGTTCTAGGACTCTCTTTTAACGCCTGCCTTTGGTTGGCATTTGCGGGACTTCCTCTTCGAAGCTCTGGCAGATGCAGAATGGAGGTCAGAAAGCTGGGCTGAGGTCCTGGCTCCGCTGAGCCTCAGTAAGATGCGGCAGGGACTGCCACACTCTGAGTCCCTTCCAGCCATGGACATGCCATGACAGACAAAGAGAACCTTGAGAACAGGGATGGGACATCCCCCGGTGTGGCACATGCAGGATCCTCAGTCAGACCCAAGGGTCAGTGTCCATCCTGCCTCTACTACCTACATCTGTGTTCCTTGGCAGTTACCTGCGTGCATAAAGCCTCAGTGTCCCCATCTTTAAAATGGAGCTAACAGCAGTGCCTTACTGCATAGAATGAGGTAAGGACTAAGTGAGATCATCCACATAAAGTGCTCACTAGTGGGCCTAAGTCAGCACAGGCTTGCATAAAGAGGGGCTCTGAACATGCTTCCCTAAAATGATTTCTTGCAAAGTAAATTAGGCTTACGTGTTTACTTAAGCCAATCATATACATGCCACCTACCTTGCGTTTAAATTACATTTTAAGGCCAGTAGAAAATTTCACATTCTTACCTTTTTTTGAGCTTTTTCAACAACCTTACGCAAAGCAAATATTCTTATCCCCATCTTCAAGAGTTGAAAGCCAGAACTTCGAAAAAAGTGACTCACCCAAGGTCAGTTAACTCAGAAAGGGCAGGGCAGGATGAGAAATCCATACATCTTTTGACTCTTTCCATCCCTGCAGAGGTATGGGCCCAAACAAGCAAAATTAGCTATTGCTTCAAAGGTCTGGCTCTCCTGGCTTCCTGGAGTCTTTGGCATCTAGTCGTGCCCGAAATCAATTTCACCCCTGGACTTCCCAGGCATGTCAGATGGAAACGTTCTGTGTCTGCTTCAGCTAGTGTAAGTTGGTTTCTGTCATTTGCCACCAAGAGTTCCAACTGGGACAGAAGTATCACCACTAATATATCATTTCCTTTAACCTCTCCCATTTGACAGACATTCACTGAATTCTTGTGATGTGCCAGGGACCATGTTGGGCTCTGGGGATGCAGCAATGAATAGAGCACCGTTCTTGCCCACCCTCAAAATACAACCACCTCATGAACTAGGGGTTGTCCAATGCTCCTACTTTTGTTTTCTAGAATAGGAATCCTAGACTCAGAGAGATTGAAGGACTTTGCTCAGGGTCATAGCTTTTTAAAGGCAGATCCAAGGAAAGAAGCCCAGCAGAGAACTTTCTACGGAGAACATTACTTCACAATTGGAGTCTGCAGCTGATGGATGAGGGCACGTCTCAACCGCAAGTCTCAGGGGTTGCCTCTATCATTTGGAATCCAATAAAGGCTGAAAGGATAAATAAGTTCCAGAAGGACTCAGAGGAGCTCACATGAACGACGGAGCCAGAAAGTTATGAAGGGGCAAGTCAGAGAGGCTTATATCCCTAACCTTTAGAAACAGATACCACTGAAGGCAGCTACTGTGTCTTTCCCTTAAAGTATCTCTTGCTAGTAAGACAGAACAAAGGGACAGACCAAACTTTATTCTCTTCTTATCTAGTGGGTTTTATATTTCAGATTTTGTTCTCTGCTGCCTTCAAGAAAATAGGGCCCAAGTGCCTCAGAACTTCTAATCAGGAAACTTAATTCCCGGAGGATAGAAGCAATAGCAGGAGGGAAAGAGATTTGCTCCTGAGGTGAGTCAAAGAAGCTCAGAAATCCCCTACATGGGCTCTTTCTTATAGCCCCAGAGGTAGTACCTTTAGTTGGGATGAGAACAAAGAAGGAGGTGGTCTCAGCACAAAGCCACACATCACACCACCTAGCCATCGCCATGGTAACGGCAAGTCCCCCTGAAACTGGGAAGAAGAAGCTGGTACCACTGCCATTTTCTGCCTCATAATCTGAATGGCAGCATCCAGGTCAGAGGAAAAACTGAGTTTTTTGTGAAGTGAAGTGAAGGCTCACTTCTGTCCTGAGGCCGCCGCCTTGTTTCCTGAAGTGTCACCTAACTGTTCCTTTTGCTCCAAACCCTCCTGCACATAATTCCCTCAAGAGAGGTCTTCTCTCTTCTCCCTCTCAGAGCCAGTCGGTAACCTACTTTGTAAACTTACCAGCTCCCAGAATGTCTGAGGTAGGGGGGGCCTTGGGTTCCAGCTATTTCAGACCCTTCCCCAGTCTTCCGAGGAGGACATGAAAGCCAGGCACATCACGTGATGTCCTGAGGTCCTCCTACATCTTGTCCCTGGACAGCTGCAACCAGCACACACTTCCTGGCCTCTGCCACGCTGTGATCAGGACCCGTGACCTCCGTGCCTCCCGTTTTTCATGCCCCCCATAAATGACTGTCAGCAGAGTTTATCTTTCCCTCCTTCTTCCCCCAGCAGGTCTCCTTGATGACCAAAGCAGAGAACCATGGCCCAAAGACCCTGGCCTCCACACAGATTCCCTGTGCCCTGAGCTGGCTCTGAAAGACCTGACTCCCATTTCCTTTCCAGGCTTCTCCTCAGCAGTGATCTTAGAAACGAAGCTCCCTGAGGAGAGCCAGCCAGATCACTGCAGAGTCACAATTTTGGAGTCTCTACAAGAACACTCTAAAAAGAAAGGCAACTGGATTTTTAAATGTCGAATCAGCTTTGAAGCATTTCCGTCTTTTAAAACTCTCCCTATATTCTCAGCTGTTTAAGAGAGTAACTGTTGCCCTTTCTTCCATCCATTTTGCATCATCCATAGAGGATCCTATAAGCAGGAGACGAGGCCACCATGTGCCTAACAGATCAAGATCTTGTGACCAGGCCCTCTCTGTGAAGGACCCTAAGAATCCATACAACAAACACAGATAGGCCTCCACAGGCCCCCCTTCCTCTCTTCCCATCAGTAATGACAAACACCTGCCCTGGATCAGCAGTTCTCAACCTTGACAGCACCTTCAAATCACCTGGACATGAGTATTTTTAAAAACTCCCCAGGTGACCCCATGGGCAGCTGAGGTTGAGTGGCGTTGCTCTAGGGGTTAGAAATGGTTCCATCAATTCCTGATTCAGGTGATGGGGAGGAGCTTGGGGGCCAACCCTCATCTGTCACATACCTCCTTTTATTACCCACGTCTCTTACAAAAGCTCCACCTACAGTGAGAATGATGTTTCTGAAGATAAATTGTTCTGTGGGAAGATTACAACGTGGCAGTCCTTTTTATTACATTCTATTATAGAGAATACAATAAATAAATGTATATTGTATCAAGTATAATAAATTATATAAATAAGTACACTAATGTATTTTACATTTGTATTATGTTTTCGTTATTTTATTGTATTGTCTTTATCACAGGCACACCTATAAATAAGTCCACATTTTTGAACTGCAGCCCTAAGACCCTATTGGAAGTGTCGGCACGAGGCTCCGTCCTGAAGTCTGTGTTGCTGGATGAGGCTCCTGCATGTCCCACAGATTGAGATCATCTGCGCAGAGCTGCTTGTTGCCTGAGAAGATACAGGAGATTGGGTGGAGCTCTACTGACTTTGGTGCTCCACTGGAAGTTTCCTTTTATTTCCACATCCCATACAGCCGCCTATTTTATTACTTATGTCTTTCTCTTGAAAGAGGACAACTGAGGGAAGTGTTTGTAGCCAAAAGTTCTGGTGCAGTCTATGCTTGGCTGCTAAAGACACAAAGATGAGTCATGGTCTACATACTCAGTCTAGAGGGAAGAACAGACATATTGAACACTCATCACGTAATTACGGAGCACACATTAGCTCATTTTATCCTCACAACAGCCCTGGGCGAAAAGTAGTAGTGTTATCCCCATCTAATAGTTGAAGAAACTGAGGCAGAGAGATGGATTAATTTGCCCAAGGTCACATAGATGGTAAGTGGAGCCGTGGGGATTGGAGGCCAGGCGGCCTTGGTGACGCATCATAAACAGAGCCTTTTCATCTAACAGGGTGTGTGACACACTGGCTTCCAAGGTGACATGTGGAGGGAAGGGGGCATGGAGTCTCAGGGTTGGAAGGGACATTTGAGAACATCTGGACCAATTTTCCACTGGGGCTCAAAGGATCCATTCAGGTGTCTTTATGAGGCAGAAGTTTTGCTTTCTATGAACTGAAAGTGCATCTCCCAGAGAGGGGTATATACTTGGGACCAAAAGTTCTGCCAAAGCAGGAAAACACCCAAGGTAGCAGGCCCAAGGCCAACCTCCCAATGAAAGCTCTGTGTTCACTCTTCTGCTCTTCTCACCACTGCTGAGAGGACAGATGTCCCTGAGCCAAGGCCCCATCTTCCCTAGGATGGCAGGTCTAACCCATCACCAGTCACTGCACACTGAAAGGATCCTGTTGAACCTCCGTCTTCCATCCTAACCTTCCACGCCAGTCTAAGACCAGCAAAGACCCAGCAAGGCAGCCAGTGCTGCTCCTGATGCACAACGAGCTCTCTCCCCTGCCAGCCCCTAGGGGTCAGACGCAGGAAATGGAGGCAGGTGAGACAGAACCAGGTCACACGGAGGATGGGCTGGAAGCCACTCAGAGACAACTGGTATACCTCCCTCCTCTGCATGGTGACCTTTCTTTCCCAGCATCCCTGGCCTTTCCCTTTGGGTGAACTCCTTGGCCATCACTGTGCTCAGTCTCCTTTACAATCCAAGAAAAATTTTGAGGAAATGTAATCCTGGACTCCCTTCTCCAGCATCCCCATGGAGGTTCCTCCAGAGCAGGGACTAAATCCTATTTACCTTTACATTTCCTAGAGTAAGTATTTATGGAACCAAATGAAATTTCTGATCTTCATTAAAAAGTGAGACACTTAGAAAGGGGAAAGGTAATATGGAAAGACATCATGAATGAAGAAGCCAAGAAAGTAGGATTTAAGACTGGGAAGAGATGTTCCAGATGTCTGGTCCAGGCATGACAGCTCTGCTGCAGGAGACTGGAGGATTTCCATGGCACACACCTGGAGTCAATTGCTGCAATTCTTCCTGAGGCAGACATTACTAGTCAATCACAGAAATCTTTCTGACTTTCCAGATTCCATTTTGTCAGCTTCTAAAATGTTCTCACCATACTACCCCACTCTAGCAGACATTTGAGTTGAAACCTAATGCCATTCCCTGATTTCTTATTCTAAAGAGGAAGAAACTGGGGCCCGGAGATCTGCTTCAGATGGTTAGCTGCCAGCTGGTCCCAGTACCTGGATGGTCTGATGACTGAATCCTCCACTCCCCCATAGTGGTTTCTAAACCTGAGGGTGGGAGGACGAGATTAGCAACAGAAGGGGCTAAGCTATTGCCTAGCACGCTAGGATGAATTTCGTTTGCTCAGAAAAATAACCACATTTATTGTTTGGGTATATGTGTTTTCAAAAGTAATTGATGGTCATTATAGAAAATTTGAAAACATAGGTAAATTAAAGGAAGAAAATAAAAGCTGTTTGTAACCCACATCTCCAAGATAACTGCTGTGAACATTTTGGGAGGGCATGTGGGTATGAGTGTGTGTATATAAACACATACATATTTTAACAAAATTGGGACATACTGATACATGTATATGTATGTGTGTGTACACAGACACATATATATCTTTGTTATCTAATTTTTTTGCTGTTTGCCCAGCATCCCTGTTGCTCATACTGAGTTACAGTGAGATGTAGGATGGGATCCAGCTTGAAGCATCAGGGAGCAAGACAGATGCATGCTACTGCTTGGTACTTTGACAGTGTTCTAACTCCCCTTTCTAGGGCTGTTGGATCAGAATCACTTCTTAACATAATATTTTAGCCCACTGGGGGCGCCTGAGTGGCTCAGTCAATTAAGTGTCCGCCTTCAGCTCAGGACATGATCCCAGGGTGCTGGGATCGAGCCCCGCATTGGATGCCCTGCGTGGTGGGGAGTCTGCTTCTCCCTCTCCCCCGCTGTGCTCTCTCTCAAATAGATAAATAAATAACTAAAATCTTAAAAAAAATATTTTAGCCCGGTAGGCCAAGATATTAAAATATCTTTAAAATACTGGCATACCCACTACGGGGAAAACCAGTGTCCTCACATTTGGCTTGAAGAAGAGCCCATTAGTGTAACTTGTCCAGAGGGATATTTGTCAGTATGGATCAAAAACCTTGAAAATGCACATTTTCTTTACTTTAGCAATTCTACTTTAAGGAAATTATTTATAGGGAATATACAACAAACATGCACGCTGAAGCAGTCATTATGACCGCAAGGCATTAGAAATAATGTAAATACCCAACTGTAAGATAGAGCACAATGCAGCCATTAAAAAGATGTTAACTAAGAATCTCTAAAGATATATGTACGACATTCTGCTAAGTTACAATCAGTAGATTACAAAGTAGTGTGTCCGGGACAATCCAGTTATTGTGTATACCTGAACGTATGTGTTTACACGGGGCTCTGTCTGTATGTATATACTGTACGTGTGTGTTTGTATGTGTGTGTATTAGGCTGGAAGTAAATGCCTCAAATGAGCAGCTTTTTCATGAACAGCATGGTGAGATTATGGATGATTGTTTTTCTTTGAGCTCTTCTGTATTTATCATATTTTCATCAATGAATATGTATTACTTTGGTAATTTGAAATAAAAAACTGTTTTAAAAAACCACCAGCCCATTTGCCACCTGACAGATGGGAAACTGCTCAAGCACAGAGAAAAACAATTGCTTTAAAGTTTTAAAATTAAAATGAATACTTTTTAAAAATCGGATTTGAGTCCAGAAAGTGAGCTGCAGACAAGATAATCAAGGTGCCCCCGTGGTTTCAAAACTCATTGTGTAGTTTTAAATAAATATCACCAACTTCAGCTCACTATTTGCTAAAATGAATGTTTTTTAAAACAAACTCTTTCGATTCCAAATCACGTTGATTCATGCAAACACCTTCGCTGTTCAGTCTGCTCTTTCACTGGGCTCCTCTCTGTGATTAGATAGGCCCCATCTGCCCTTTTGCATCAGACCAGTTTACAGGCCATTGTCTAGAAAACTTGTAAAATACCTAATAAAATTTGATTAACTGAAAACCTTAATGAATCAGACATGTGGGGCTTTGGTTTTTAGAAGAAAGATCAAGGGAAGAGAAAATAAAATATTAAGGGCTTAAAACCAACAAAAAGCCCAGCTTTGAATGTGTGCTTTGTGCTTTCTCACTTTTCAAGCTAATCTTAAAATTCGAGGAAAAGAAACCCAAAAGGCAATTAAAAGGAAATTAACATTGCCCATAATCTCCTCACTTTAATTTGGCCATGATCTGTGATTTTGTACACACGCTACCAGTTTTTGATGCATGCACAAAACACACGAATGCACATGCACACACACACGTGCACACACACACACACCCATACACACACAGTCGGTCACAGGGGACTACTGGGAATGCTCCCTTCCTCATGGAAGCCTGTAACTGCAGGAACAACATTTGAAGCGTGTTGACAGTTTTTCTTTTCTGGAAGTGGAGACATCATTTCTCCTCTAGAGCAGATTTCTAATGTTTTTAGAAAAAGTCCAGGACTGGGCTCTTGAGTGACACAAATGTAAAGGACTTAGCCAGCATACTGAGAGAAAAATGGCAGGATCACACAGCCAGGACTGAGGCTGTCCAGTATGGCATGGTTACTAATGGAAACGGGGAGATTCTGGAGTCTGTGCTTTCGATGAGTTGGAGAAATGATTTTTATCTAAATGACAATTTGGGTGGGACTGTCCGTGTTCCTTACGTTGTGTTCTTGTTATGTAACTGACTGGATTTGGGAATTGTGCTGACACCGACTGTTTTTGCTTCTTCTAGGTCAGAGAGGTCAGACCAAACCCTGTGTGCCTGAATGCACATGGGGTGTGTGTCTGTGGGCGGCGAGTGTGTACGTGTGGTATGTTTCCCTTGAAGGAAATAGATCCTCTCTCTTTCAGGCATCTGGGGTGCGCGTGAGGGTCAGCCCTTGCGCAGGGAGGGGTCCCTTCCTCACTAGGACTCGAGGAGGGCTGGGCTGGGCTGGTGTCTGCTCTGTTGGGACCCTGAGGGTGGCTTCTGGTCTGTGAGCCCAAAGGGATGTGGAGCTCTTAGCTACCAAGGCATTCACTGCACTTGACCCCGGGTTATTCCCCCAAGCATTCTGCAAAGGTTTGCTAAACACCTGAGCTTGGGTTTAGGCAGCTGGGACAGCAAAGGAAGGGAGCCTGCTTGGAGCCAGTGGCCAGGAAAGAGAGCTACTTCTCTTTTCCACTGGAGGTGACCCACAGGGCTTTTGAGCAGTACAGCGCCGCCCCCCTCCCCGCCCCGCAAAGCAAGGCTGCAGAGGGAAGAACAAGCAGGTTGAATTTGTGAAACCGCCAAGCATTCCAGGCATTTCCCAAAATGACCTTGGATGGGAGCTGGAAAAATGGGTTTCCTATGATCTTTGGGGCAGAGTCTGGAATCGTAATTTGGATATAAAAGAAAATGTAAACTTATTTTGTGCTCCAGCTGGGAAGTGGGTGGCACGTACTAATAACATGCATATTCTGATTTCCTTTAAAAAGGGAAATATAATACATTGTGTTTTATAATCTGATTGCTTCACTTAAGAATACATTATGAAAAGTTTCCTATACCATTAAATATTTTTACACAACATTTTAAACATGGCCACCACATATTCGAAATGCCTGGATGTACCGCGATTTATTTCCAGTGTCTTTATTATCAGCAATACTGTGTTGAGCATCTTGACTGCTAAATCTCTAGATACACTCATGACTATCTTTTTAGACCAAAATCCTTGCAGTAAAATTTCTAGATCAAAGGATATGGACTTTTGACATTTTGCCATGTCGTCCTGACCAACAGTTGTATTTCCACCTGCAGCCCCGAGTCCTTAGCAATACTGGAAATTATTACCCTTCAAACCAAAAACATTTGTGAGTTTTGATGGCAAAATAAAAAGGGCATCTCTTGGCGGTGGTGTACCCCTGCCCAGATGTCCTCAATCAGGTGGCGCGTCGTCGGTGGTGAGTTTTAAAACAATAGTGAAATGTACTAAAGTTGGTCTGCTTTTTATCAGCCCCACGTGTCACCAATACTAACCACTATTCGTGATAAGTAGCCCTCAAAGACAGTTTTTTGGTCTAATTTCTACACAACAGTTAGGCAGTTTTTGTTAAGTTTTAATAAGATAGATGTTATCTTAAAATTAGTGCATTTTTATTACATATCCTTTAATATAAATAGTTTTCTACATTAATTAGATAATTCAGATAAGCCCCAGTTATGGGGTCACCTTCAGTTTGGGAAACCGGCGGAGCAGCTGGTCAGGTTCCTTTCGAGGTTCACTTCCTGATGGCTTGAAGTCATCCAAGTTTTCTTGTTCAAAGTGATGGAGAATTTCAAGATGGCGGCAATAGCACAATAAACCAAGCTTGGAGTTCCTCTGAACATGGGGCCTATGTGGCTGCACAGGTCACACATGCATGAAGCTGGCCCTGGTTCTGAGTACCCAGTATGCTGGGAACATCCAGGTTGGTTCCTTTCCTTGATTACAGGTGAGGCTGCCAGATGTGCTGCCCCTCTCCCCTAACCTTCAGAGAACAGCTGCTCCAATGCCCTTCAGATTCTCCATCATCCCCCACAGAAGACATCAGCTCCACCCTCCCATGCCCAGCTGCAACCCAAGTGCTGGGACAACCATACACCTCAGTTCCCCAGAAAAGTCGATTTCCCAGAATGGCACACTCCCAGATCTTTTTGAAACAAATCATTGTTTTACCAAAAGAATAGTTCTTTATTGGAGCTCTGGAAAATCTGTTGCGTAGTTGTTTCCTTATCTGCAGTCTCTCTGGGCCTGAGATTTACGCCGAATCTGTGCTGGGTAAAGAGAGGTCAAATGTGGCCTACTCATTTCCCAGTGCACCTTCACAGGAAAACACCAGGGATGGACGCCACAGAACTGCGACTACTTGAAGATAAAGCGACGATGGTGAAGGTTGGAGATTTTTATCCAAGAGCACATTGGGTTCCATGTCCCATGGAGGGAAACAGAGGAAAAAGTACAGTCCAACCCTCCGGGACTGAGATGAGCAGAGCCTGCTCATCCAGTACCAGGGACAGCCCACCTCCAGGCAAACAGAGACTCATGAGAGAACAGATGAATGAGGTGGGTGGGGAGTGTGTGGCCTCTGCGCTGTCCCCACCAGATGGAGAGCCTGTGAGGGTGACTGTTCCTTGGCCTTCATACCCGTGTCTGTAAGAGAGGCATCTATAAAATGCTCCAAGCTTCATGGGTCGCTAGTGGGAAATAACTAAGAAGAACCCACTTGTGATTCTTAAAGTGCATTTGACACAAACTGAAACCATACAAAGGAATATGCTTCTAGGGTTTTCTTGTGAAAGGCTGGGAGTAAATGACCCACAGCCTTTGCAAAGAGGCCACCAGAGTATTTCTGAGACAAGAGTCTTGTTTTCATTCATATACATAAAGGGAACGACTCCATGAAGCCAAGAATCCCTGATGTGCTGGATCAATGGCGGCTAACGTGCCCATTTGGAGCTGGTAAGAAGTTAAACAGGGATTTCAGAAGATTTGTAATTGTAATTTAAGATAAGCCAGGGATGCAAATGAAGCTGACATTTAATTCCAAGTGGCTGACTGTGTATTGTGGTCTCGGGCACCAGCACCACACGCAAGCAGACTCCTGGCGCACCCCTGCCCTGCACAGTGCCTCGAGGATGGAGCCCCTCACAGATCTGTATGCCAACCTGGCCCTGTCCTGGGTCACAGGTGACAGACACTCTACCATTCAGATATTGGTCTGGCCCTAAGCCCAGAGCACTTCTGTTATTTGGGTGAATAGGCTCCTGCCACCATGGACTGGGGGCTAATTTCTGGAACACCTGCTCCAAGCTGAGAAATAGCTTTCCAGTGGAAGTCCTTCCAGACAGGTGAAGGCCATCAGATGTAGGGACCCTTTCTCAGTGAAGCTCATCTCTTGGCCTTGTGGGACTAAATCCGAACCACACCACCAACTACCCTGACACCTTGGCAAGTTATAGTCTAAACTTCACATTCCATGTCTTTAAAATGGGTGTAACCATAATATCTACTTCAATCTTTTTTTTTTTTAAGATTTTATTTATTTATTTGAGAGAGAGAATGAGAGAGAGAGAGCACATGAGAGGGGGGAGGGTCAGAGGGAGAAGCAGACTCCCTGCCGAGCAGGGAGCCCGATGCGGGACTCGATCCAGGGACTCCAGGATCATGACCTGAGGCGAAGGCAGTCGCTTAACCAACTGAGCCACCCAGGCGCCCACCATAATATCTACTTCAACACCTAGCACTGAGTAAGTGTTTAATAATTATTAGAAGAAAAATAAGCATTTGTTTTTCACTTAAAACTGAGACAGAGAGACTGAACTATATACTTAAAAATGGTTTCAGTGGTAAATTTTGTGTTAGGTACATGTTACCACAATAAAAAAATTTTTTTTTAATTGCAAAACTTATGGGAACTTATGCGTTCAGCTATGACAGAAGAATAGGGATTGGACTTACCCTCCTGTCTTAACTAAAACCATGAACAAAACATATGAAACAACACTTTTGAGGTGTCAGCCAGCGATGCAGGAAGTGATCCCCAAGGGAAGAGAAATAAACAAGGGGAAAGACTTTCCAGGTAGAGCACAGGGAGGGAAGGCCCCGCAGAGCCTGATGGTCTTCCTGAGTTGTGAAGACAGAGTTGAGAATTCAAGCAGGCCACAGTAGCTAGAATTCACAGGGCGGAGTATCTGTGAGAAGAGAGTTGTAGAGCAAGGAGGAAGTTACGAAGGTAGACAACACTGAAGATTTGACCTTGACTGACCACTGATGAGTGCATGCATGTAAAGAAATTACCTGGAAAAATAACCAACAAAAAGAGCAGACTGAGCAATCCAGGGGGGCTCACCCAGGGCCAGGAGTGGTTCATGTTCCCACCAGCCAAGATGGGGGAAATGTTGTAATATGCAGGGCATAGAAAAAATCCTCAGAAAGGGTTGTTCCAGCAATGGGAAAAAATTAGCCCTAGGTTAAAGGAGGCTCTGAACCCACCTAACAAAGCTTAAAAGCAAGCCTCAAAAGGATTAAAGTAATTTAATTATATCCCAGAACAAAGTTCAAGAATATGTAAAGAGAAACAAAAATATCCAGCACCCATCTGGAGCACCCATCACAGCATCTGGCATCTCCAACTTAAAAATTACCAGGTGTGCAAAGAGGCAGGAAAATATAACCCAAAATGAGGTGAAAAATCAGTCAATAGAAACAGGCCCAGACATGACATTGATGTTGTAATTAGTAGACAAGGACATTAAGACAGTTGTTTTAACTGTTTCTGTATATGTAAGGCAGGGAAAAACATGAGCATGTTAAGAAGAGACACAGAAGCTCTAAAAACAGACCCCAAAAGAACCGACCTACTAGAGATGAAAAATACAATGTCTGGGGGTGCCTGGGTGGCACAGCTGGTTAAGTATCTGACTCTTGGTTTTGGCTCAGTTAGTGATCTCAGGTTAGATCCCAAGTGAGACTGAGCCCCACATCAGACTCCACGCTCAGGGCAAAGTCTGCTGAAGATTCTCTCTCCCTCTCCCTCTGGCCCTACCTCCTGTGCACTCTCTCTCTCTAAAATAAAATAAATAAATCTTTTTAAAAGAAAATACAACATCTACAATAAAAATACACTGTGTGATGGCAACAACAGATTAAACCTGGCAGAGTGAAATATTAATGAACTTGAAGGTTGTGCAGTAGGAGTCATCCAAAATGAAACAGAGAAATAACTGGGGAAAATAAAATAAGCAGAGCACCAGTGAGCTGTGGAATGACTTCAAGTAGCTTAATATATGTGTAACTGGAGTCTCTCGAGGAGCGTGGGGAGGAACAGAAAAAAACATTTGGAGAGATGATGGCTGAGATTTTTCCAAATTTAAAGAAAATTGTAAACTCATGGATCCAAGAAGCTCAGTGAATCCCAAGCCCAATAAACATGAAGAAAACAACACCAAGGCAAATGACAATTGAATTGCTAAAAGCCAGTGATAAAGAGAACATCTGAAAGTAGGCAGAGGAAAAAAGGATACATTGCATACTGAGCAGCAAAAAGAAGAGTGGCAACAGATTTCTCACCAGAAATGATGTGAGCCAGGAGACAGTGGAGACACATCTTTAAAATAGTGAAAAAAAAAAACAAAAAAAACCCCCATGTACCTAGTATTCTATACCCAGAAGAAATATCTTTCAGTAAATGAAAGCCGACATGCTAAAGCAGAAAGAATTCATCCCCAGCAGACTGGTACAACAAGAAACATCAAAGGAAGTCCTTTGGGCAGAAGAAAAATGATACTAGATGGAAATATGCATTTATAGAAAGGAATGACAAGCACCGAAAATGGTATCTGTAACAGTGAATATAAACGGCTTTCTTCTTACTTTTTATTTATTTATTTATTTATTTATTTACTTACTTACTTACTTATTTGACAGAGAGAGACACAGCGAGAGAGGGAACACAAGCAGGGGGAGTGGGAGAGGGAGAAGCAGGCTTCCCGCTGAGCAGGAAGCCCGATGCGGGGCTTGATCCCAGGACCCCAGGATCATGACCTGAGCCGAAGGCAGATGCTTAACAACTGAGCCTAAAAATTAAAGCAGAGAGGGTGCCTGGATGGCTCCGTCGGTTAAGCATCCCACTCTGGATTTTGGCTCAGGTCATGATCTCAGGGTCGTGAGATCAAGCCCCGAGTCAGGCTCCGCACTCAGCGGGGAGTCTGCTTGAGATTCTCCCTCTCCCTCCGCCCCTCCCCCACTCAAAAGCTCTCTCTCTAGTTACATAAATAAAATCTTTAAAAAAAATTAAAGCAGAGGCTCTCCTTCTCCTGCTTTTTAAATTGTTCATTTTCTGGAGTGGAGCATTCACATGGCTGGAACTCCTGCTGTTTTGGCCTCTAGCACGTGACTGAGGCTGATTATTTGCCTCTCCAGGCCTCAGTTTCCCTCACTTGTCAAATAGGAGATATTGCGTCCCAGACTGTTTTACAGGGTGATTGTGAAGATGAATAAGCTAATAAATAACAAACGCTTTGTAAAATTAAAGCAACCTATCAACATGACTGGTCTTGCTTTAGGTTTGCAGCCCCTCCCAAGAAAGCAGCTACTCGTGGCGAGTCTGCCCCGCTGATGCCAAGGCCGAAGGCTCTATCTGCTGCAGCAGGCTCTGTCTCCTCTCTCCTTCAGGGGAGAAGCCTCCTCTATCCTTTGGGCTAGGCGCGATCGCTTGGGAACACACCTTCTCTCGCAATACACTCCCTCATTCTGGTCAAGCCCACCCAGTAGGCCTGCCCATCCAACTCCGAGGAGCAACAGGGCCCCCGTGGCTCTGGCTAGCTTTGCCCGGTAAAGGAGTTAGGTTCATGGAACAATACCGTCTCCTGTCTGGGCATGAAACAAGGACGTGAGCCTCCTTCCGAGTGGCAAGAGGCCCAGTCTCTCCGCCTGTTGACTCTTCCTGTTTGCTCAGGAGAAGGTGGCCCTGGGGTGACCCATGCGGGGGGGGTGCACCAGTGGGCAGAGGGCCCGGCCCAAGTTTGAGGTTTAAGAATGATGAGTCATCCTGGGGTCATGCCCTGGGCTGGGAGAGGTGCCCAACCCCAGCAGATTGTTCCGAGTTGCTGTCCCTTCTACTTTTGCTCCCACAGACCTTTGCTGAGCACCCACCACATACCAGATTCACTGCCAGATGGTTTCTACACACTGCTTAATTTCTTCTTCCCAACAGCCTGGTAAGGTCGGTATCGGCATGCCCATTTCACAGATAAGGAAACTGAGGTTCAGTTAGTTGATGGCACAGCTGGGTCCAAGCCCTTTGCTCCCAGAAGAAGAAGAGTAGCCACAGCCAACGTTTACTGGAAGGGCGACCGTGTGCCAGCCACAGTGCCAGCTCTTTGCGAGAGCCGCCTCATTTAATCCTCAGACTAATTCTAAGAACTAAATACTGCTTTTCTCGCATGTCATTTGCCCAGCATTGCACAGTTTAGAAGGGCTGGGCTGGGCTGGGCTTTGCAGCAGATCCATTATTTCATCCCAGAAAGGCCATGAGTCCTAGGTTGGTTCCCCCAGGAGCAGATCTGGAGACAACATAGTGTATTTGGCAGGGGATCCCAGAAAGCAGTGCGGGAGGGCAGGGGGAGCAAGACACGAAAGGGTAGGAAGTCCGTACAAGTACGGTATGGAGCAGCTTACTACTACTATGGGCCACCGGAACTTCATCCGTCTGGGGGCCCTTGGGAAGCAGCACAGGACGGTGCTTCTCAAACTTTAACTCACACACCAAACTCCTGGGACCCTGATAAAATGCAGATACTGATGCATCAGGTCGGGGTGGGACCCAAGATTCTGCACCGCCAACAAGCTGCCAACGGTTTCCCTGCTGCGGACCCGCGGACCGCACTTTGAGTAGCAAGAGTATGTATAGCACACACCTTACAATTACCCTAGCAGAAAGCAGGGTGCTGCACCCCCTACAGTCCTGTTAGCAGGGGCTGGAGTATGCATGCTGAGGGGGCCTGGGGGGGGCACCGACAGCTTCACTACACTGTCGGGTTGTCCTGATCCCACCGTCCTCCCCGCCCAGGGCTCCATCTGTGGGAGGGAAGCCTGCGTGTGCCCATGTTAAGTGCTAAGAGCATCTGAGCGAGCCAGAGGGACACCCCTCCGCAGGGGCCCTAGGCAATGTCCAGAGAACACCACTGGGCTGCTCCTAAATCCAGTCCAGACCCCCAGATCCCTGACTGGGGGTTCCTCCCCACTTCCTCAGCCACTCTTGAGCTCCAAAACTGGGGAGCAGCTTCAACAGACCCTTCACTGATGAGCAGGGGTTTGGCAGGGTCATGGCCAAGCTCTTACTGGGTCCTACGTCTGTCTTTAGCCTGGCCTGGTGGACACAGCGGCTCCTCCCACAGCTCGGGGCTCCTGAAGAGGGTGGCAGAACATATTCCGGGCATGAGACCTGCCCACGGGTCGGGGTGCAGCCACGGGCTCTCGGCAGTGCCTAGAGCGGGAGGGAGAGTTTGGGAGAGTTTCCCGAGGTGTGGGGGCTGGGACAGCAGAACTGGCAGAGGGTGGACGGAGAGGCCGGAGCTGCATGGAAGCTTCTAAGGCGCCCGTGACAAGGCAGTGGGGGTGGGGATGGAGTCTCCCTCACCGCGTCCTCGTTCTGAGAGGATGACTTGGCTGCTTTTCTTTAGATGGGCCTGGAAAGCTCTGGGTTCAAGCCTCATCTCTGCCACTTAAGCGCTGTGAGGTCCTGGGCGGGTTCCTTAAGCTTTTAGGTCTCGACGTCTTCATCTGTAAAATGGGGCTAACAGTCCCCCTCTCACAAGGTGGTGAGGCAAGGCCCCTAGCCCAGGGCCTGGTGTGTGGTAGGTGTGCCATACACATGAGCTGAGAATGTTCCTTCTCCTTCCCGCATCGTTCACTCTTCAACCTGGGGACAGAGTTCTTTAGTAAAAATGGAGTGAGTCCCCAGATTGCGAGCCTGATAAAGCCCGGGAGTTCTGCTCTGATAAGAGGTCAATATTCGCAAAAGCAGGACCTGCTTGTGGTGGAAAAGCTCCAGCAGGAAGAAAGCAGGATGCCTGGTAACGCTGGGGTGGGGGGTGGGGACCCAGGAGGGAGCCTGCGCCCCCTAGAGCGCAGGCTTCGAGGGAAGGGGAGAGGGGCCGGGACGGAGGGAGACCCCGGCTGTCCATCTGTGGGGCCTCTGCGTGACCCGAGAGGTGCAGTAACAGCAGGAGGAAAGGCAGCTGAGCGTCCTCTTTGTGCCAGAGCCGAGCTGCCTCATCCCAGCCCGGGGAGCTGGGTCAGGAGCCCCGCACCTGCGCTCAAATCCTAGCTCCCCCACGTACATCTGCCTTGTCTTGGGCAAGTCACTGGGAGTCTCTCTGCCTCCGTTTCCTCATCTGTAAAGTGGGGAGAGTAGAAGAAGCTGCCTCACACACTCGTGTACACAAAGTGCTTGCTGCGGGCCTGGTATACAGTCAGCACTCAATAAACGGGAGCTCTGCTCATGGCATACAGTCAGCACTCAATAAACGGGAGCTCTGCTTATGCTCCCTGACAGGCTTCAACACCCTGTGTCAGTTCTTCTCTCTCTCTCGTTCTCTTTTTTTTAAGATTCAGTTATTTATTTGAGAGCTGGGGGAGGGGCAGAGGGAGAGGGAGAAGCAGGCCCCCCGCTGAGCAGGGAGCCCCACATGGGGCTCCATCCCAGGACCCCGAGATCATGACCTGAGCCAAAACCCAGAGTCGGTGACTTAATCGACTGAGCCACCCAGGCGCCCCGGTAGCTCTTCTGTCTCAAATCCTTTGTCTGCCAAGAAGAGCCCCATACCCCCAGGTGAGGGAGAGTCCAGAAAACAAGAAGTGTCATTGCTTTGCACCCTTCACCCCAGGACCTGCGTGTGGATTGCCGGGAGCAGGGGTGGGGTGGGGTGGGGGGGCGGGGGGTGGCCCTTGTGCCCACGTTGGCTCGCTGAGGGCCCCTCCAATGGCAGGGACACGAGGCAGAAGAAGGGAGAGTCCTGTGGATGGAGTCGGGTCCTTCAGTGACCCCTGCCCCCCCTTCGCCCCACTGTGGAATCCCACAGAAGAGGGAGGGAAACGCTGCTACCCCGGGGACTGCACTGCACACAGGGGCCCATGCCTCGTCCCAGATGGGAAGAGCAGTGGTGTTGATCAGGATGCTGGGAGCCCAGCCTGGCCTTGCGTAAAGCTTCGGGGGCGGACTTGCTGTTTACTCTAGATGCAGAAAAGAATACGTAAGTTGATTAAGTTGGGTCCCTGCAGAACAGCCTGATTCCACATTTAGCGGAGACACAAAAACAATTGTAGAGAGGACGCAGGGCTCCCGGGGCTCCGGAGTCAGCTTGTGGTGCTTCCCCAGTGCTTGTGAACATCCCCGGCCCCCTTCCTGCCTCGATTCCTCTCAGCCTCTACCACAGGCCTGCCCTACCGTCAGCTGGAAGAGGACTGTGCTTGGTTTTGCTTTGTTTGTTTTTGTTTTTAAGACGAGGCTTCTGGTAAAATCATCTCACCCTCCCTCCCTCCCATTGCCCAAAACTTGATCGCTTTGCCTTTTTTAGCTTCTTTTCAATTTGTTGATTCATATCCTGCTTTCTTCCAAAAGAGATTTGAGGTGGCTATTGTCATAGTAAAGGAAAAATAAAACCAACATTCAATGAGCAAAACAGAAGGACAACATGCAGAAAAGGGGAAGGAGAAAACACTTACCAAGAACTCTCGGCTGAGGGAAGTCGCAGGAAGGAAATCCCACGCTTCGTTGCCGTCTGAAGAAACAGGGAAGGGTACATAGCGTGTATCTTTCATTGTATACAAGTTCATCATGTGGGAAAAAAATAAATAAGCAGAAGCCCAGCTGATTCTTCGCTCTGAGCTTTGAGACGATTTTGCCATGGGTCACCAGGGCTTTGGCTCCCGGTCCTTGAGTAACTTAAAGAACAGTATCTCCAAATGGCAGTCATAAATGCAGAAGACTTCTTGCCTTGACAGTTCCTTACATCAGTTCTCAAAACAAGATGAGTGCATAATAGAGCAAGTTTCCTTCGAGGAGTTTACAAGGCTACCTTATAATAAAGAAAGCCAAGAACTTAAATGTTTCATTTTAAAAGATTTTGTTCATAATACTAATAATGCGATTAACATTTATGAGTGATGGCCGATTATCCTCAAAACCTGAAGATTAAGGTTCCTTCCCAGAGTGAAATTAGAAAGGGTTTACCCATAATGGCAGAAAGATTCGTCGCCCATAAAGGCAGCTCTATTTGTTGGTGGTATTGGTTTCCCAGGGGTGCCTTAACAAACCACCACAAACTGGGGGGCTGGACCAACAGAAATGTATTGTCTCACAGGTCTGGAGGCTGGAGGTCCTAGATCAAGGGGTCAGCAGGGCCAGTCTCCCTCTGAAGGCCCCAGGGAAGTATCTGTTCCAGGTACTTTCTTGCCTGGTGGTAGCTTACCTCACAGTGTCTGTGTCTGAACGTCCCCTTTTTATAAAGACACCAGTCCTATTAGATTAAAGGCCCACCCTATTCCAGTATGACCCTCACCTTAACCAATCCGATTTGCAATGACCCTATTTCTAAATACAGTCACATTCTGAAGGACTGGGGAGTCAAGACTTCAATAGATGAGTGTGGGAAAGGGGGAAGCACAATTCAACCGAGAACTGGGACCAAGGACATGAGTGAAGCCTGAGATCAAGTCATGGGGACCAGTCTGTGCACTCATGGGTGGGAAAACTGACGTGTCACTGAGCTGAAACCCCATCAAATGCCTCCTGTCCAGGCTGGAGGAGAACCTTATAATCAGAACAGCACAATTCTTCTGGGAGCCTGGGAAAAGACACAGCCAAAGAATAAGAATTTGTCCATGTTTATCCAGCCCTGGCCAAGAGGGAAAGGCAGCAAATCTGGGGATGTGGGCACTCTGGCCTCCATGTAGTTACACATGGTGGCCAGGCTGGAAGCATCCACTGGGTTTTTCCATGACTTTGATAAAAATCTCCCTTCAGATTTTCTTGGTTCTAATACTGAGCTCACCAAACTGACCAATACATCTTCTCGGGAACCCTGATACTGGGAACCACCATGTACATTTGACATCATAGGACACTCTGTGTAAATGTTGTCCCCTGGCTTTGTGCATTGCACACCCCACCCTCATAGAGTATAAACCTAGGGTCAGGGCTCCCCCACTGAGGAGGGAGCATACAGTCCCCGAAAAAGACTCTCTCTGTTGTCAGTTAACCCGTGGGCACTCTGGTTTATTCATCAGTCTTTTGTGACCTTGGTTAATGGTAGTCTGCTCTGCTCCACCCAAGTGCCCGGGGAGCCAGAGAGCAGTTCCCCGGAGATGCTAATTCAGGAAGTAGGTAAGAAGAGGCCCAGTGGGAGAGGTGGGAGGAGGAGAGGAAGGATCCTAGAGAGGGAGGGTGTAGTCTTGGAGCTGGAGGAACAGTGGAGAGCAAACAAATGTCCTGTGGGCTGAAGTGGAGAGATGGTTTAGGAGTACTTGGCAGTGGGGGTGGGGAAGTGGCAAAGGAAAGGCTTCAAAATAGCATGGAGTGCAAGGAAATTGGGACAAGAGGAAATGAACTGTGAGAAGCATGAATGGTGCTTATATGTCGTTTTTCAAAGAGACACAAACTGAAGATCGAAAATTCCTGGATATTTTGTTTGTTGTTCGCCTTTTGTCGTTGTCACCGTTGATTACTTTCGGCTATTTGATGGGACTTCTTTGAGAGCAACTCCATGTAGAAAGAAGAGTGCTGTCCAAGAGACATAGAATCTGGGCTGCATATGTAATTCCAAACCTAGTAGTAGCCACTTTAGAAAAATCAAAAGAAACAGGTGCAACTAACTTTAATGATATATTTTGTTTAACCCAATATATCCAAATATTACTGCAATATGTAATCAATAGTTTCAAAGATGTTAATGAAATGTTTTACATTGTCTTTCCCATATTGAGTCTGTAAAATCCAGTATATTTAGAGCACGTCTCAATTTGGATTCTGTATTTCAACTGTTCCGCAGTGGCCATATCTGTGTGTCAGCACAGACAGAGGCTGGACTAGGCAGTTCCGGGATTCTTAAGGATAGAATGATAATAATAGTAGCAGTAGTAGTTAATAATAATGGTCATTTATTGAGCCTCTTAGATGTGACACATGTCACATGAACCCTCTTTTTCATGCATCATTACATTTAATCTTTTTTTATTTATTTATTTAAAGATTTCATTTTTTGACAGAGAGAGACAGCAAGAGCAGGAACACAAGCAGGGGGAGTGAGAGAAGGAGAAGCAGGCTTCCCGCAGAGCAGGGAGCTGGATGTGGGGCTCGATCCCAGGACCCTGGGATCATGACCTGAGCCGAAGGCAGACACTTAACCAACTGAGCCACCCAGGCGCCCCACGTTTAATCCTCTTAACAACCTTACGTGGTAGGTACTATTATTATCCCATTCTACAGATGCTGAAACAGAGCCTCAGAGAGGGTGAGTGGTTTGCCCAAGGCCACACAGCTGGTAAAGGGCCGAGTAGGGACCGGAAACCTAGTCTGCCTGACACCAGCATGTGGCCTCAATTTCTCAGGGTCAGCAAAGAGACCGGCCACCACCCCGGCTCTCCCCAGCCCCATCCAGGCTCAGGGGCGAGGATGGACTTCCTTTCCTGATTAGTGGGGTTGTCACATTGACTTAAAAAACAGACCGGAAAGAATATGAATTGTACAGCTGAGCATACCGGGTGACTGACTGAGAACAGGGCAGTAACAAGACGCTCAGACTCCCATCAGCTGGAGGAAGCTGCAAATTCAACGCCGGCGACCGGGTTCACAAAATGCAATTGTTCTCAATGACACTTACTTAGCAAAGAGCCAGGGAGAGAATTGATTGTCACTAAAAGCCGGACAAGAGCATCGATTGTCCCCCCCAGTGATGATTTGAGGATTCTGACTTAGCCATGCTGAGCGTGTCGGTGTGGACACGTTGTGATGTGACTTCCAGCACGGAAACGGGCTCCAGCGCGGCCAGGCAGTGTAACACTGGCTGGAAACTGAGGCCCGGCAAAAGACCGGGGCCGCCTAGGTCATGCCCACGCCGCCCCACGCCCCGCCTCCACCCTTAACAGCCACAGGCAGCAGGAGACAAGGATGGGCTGGCCTGAGACGTGGGAGATCTGGGGGGGCCTGCGGTAGGGGTTGTCCCTTTCTCTGGTCCCGTTTGTGCAGATGTTCTAGATGCCCTTCAAGCTGGGACATTTCTGGGGGTGGGGCTCTGTGGGAGGAGGGTGGTCCCCTCACCCTGCTGACCACAGCTGCAGCATCGTCTGAAGGTACCAAGTCCGGGCCTGGATGTGGCCTGGACAAGCCGAGCCCAAGCATCTCCTGTTCACTCCTGAACACCCAAGCAGGGTGGTGAGCGAGGCCTCACCTCCAGAAGCTTTCCTCAGCGGGAGGTGCTACTGTGTTCTCAAGTGTTCCCAAATGCATTTCCAGCTCCTCTCCCCTCCATCCTGCTCTGGCCGCAGGTGGAGCAGAGTGCGCAAGGCTCTCCCGAGGAGCATCCAGGTGCGGGGCCAAGCAACGACTTGTGCTCCTCCATCTGTCCATTCAGAAGGAGCTGAGTGACCCCTGAGCGCCGGATGCTATGGCAGGCCCCGGGGATAAAGAAATGGACGGGGCAAAACACCTGTTCTTCAGGAGAACATGGTACAGACGGACTGGGAAACGAACAGCTAGAAAGAAGCATGGTAAGTGCTAGAATACAGGAATTTTAACTACAGGTATTCTGGTAGCAGAGAGTATGGAAGTTGAACACAGAGAGACTGGGTAGGGGGACTGAGCTTTATGGGATGAAAGAACATTCCAGAAAGGCAGCAAGGACAGTCCATGCCAAGGGACAGGGGCACCAAGGGACTTCCTAGCAAGTGTAGCTGACCTCGCAGCTGGAGCTCAGAGCGGGCATGGCAGGGGGAAGGAGATCAGGCTGGGGGCAGGTGGGGGCCAGGCATGAAGGGCTCATGGGCCAGGCTGAGGAATCAGGAACCTAGGTCAGAGTTTGGGGTGCATGGGAGGATTTTAGACAGAGGGAAGTCTCAGATGGCTGTGTGGGACAGACACCCTGTGTGCAGGGGATGGGATGCACAAGAGAGGGGCAGGACCAGTGTGCTGGCCTCGGGCCTGTTGCGTCCAGTTTCATTCCTTGACCTTCCTCAGCTGAGCTCAGCCTGGTGTAGCAGGGCTAACCCCAGGCCCTGTTTCCTGCCTTCACACCAGCCGACAGAGGTGAGGAATGGAGAGATTGGGGGGGGGGGGGGGGGAGAAAAAGGCCGTACTGTTCTTTGCAACCAGTATTTTTAGGCCTGAAAAAGACCACCCACTACTGAGAAGTTTGGGGAATGATATCCCAGCTGCCAGTGAGACACCCATTAATCACCACAGCTAGATTTTGGGAGGTGATCACACCGGAAGGTAGGAACCAGATTTCTCCTCTGCATTCCCGGCACCTATCCGGATTGGCACGTAGCAGTCGCTGAAAACAAGTGTGGGCTGACTGTGAGCGCGAAGGAGAAAATCTATTTTAAAACTTTCTGAATCTATTTCTTCTTAAATTCTTCTATCCTTTCATGTTTTTGGACAGGCTTAACTGTATATGCCATGCTGGATAAGGTGTCATGTATTTAAAAATAAGTAAGTGCCAGAAGTAACCAAACTCAACTTCTGAGGTTTTTTTTGTTTTTTGTTTTTTTAAGGAAGCCCAATTATTTTAAATGCATTTGACTATATTTAAAGGCTAACTATATGGTAGATATGACAGTCTCCTAAAGAGGCTTGCACATAGACTGAAGAAATACCACTAAGCATTATGCTGGAGTTTCCTGGTTGTAAACAGGAGCAGGCTGTCTGCAAACCATATATCTATAGTCTCAGTGCTCCGCTGGGCAATATTCTTGGGTAGATTATTACAAGAATGGTTTGTAAGCTCTTGGCAAGGAAGCCAGTTTGGGCTCACTAAGATATAATAAGTGAATGAAGGAAGGAAGGAATGGATGAATAAACCATGGTTGCTTTTATGAGGGATATGTTCCCTAAGATCTCATATAATTTAATACATGCATAAATCAAGACTAATTTCCCCATAGGAATAAAGTAGGATTTACATCACTTCAAGTTTTGTACATTAAGTGAAACTTTATTCTTTACCATTGCCTTCTTTCAGATTGGCATAATTCATATTAGCATACAGTATGACTCTTATGTCCTCCTTTATAAAGGAAGACTACGGATTTATATCTGGAGATCAAGGATGTACTTGACAGTTTTGATCAGATGGAGAAGTGTAGGCTATGTTTTCATAAAGCCAAGCGCATCTGCCCTCAGAGCGTGTTGATCGGAAGGAAACTGACCGACCAGGGGTTCCCCAGAACTGTGCCGCAGGGCTCCAGCTTTGTCCTAATCAATATACAAAAGACATTCTCAGATCTGTGATCCAACAACATCTGGAGGGAAAGCAAGTGTTTCGGATGGCAAAATCAGGACCCTCACACCGCCCCCCAGTGGTAAACTCAACTAGCCTTGAATAGTGGACCAAATCTAAGGAGGTGGCATTTAAGAGAGATAAATATAAAGCCCTGCACTTTGATCCCAAATGAATATCTGGAGAAGGACACCAATGGCCGGGATTTACTTGTTTTAGTTAATAGCAGATTCAGTCTGAATCGGTGGCGTGATGAGTCTTCTGACAATAAAATTCAGCCTCTGGTTTCATGAATAGAAACAGAAGATCTAGAATGTTCCTCCTCCTCAAACTTACCTGGAATTCTGTTTTCAGCTCTCAGTTTTGATCATAAACTGGAACATGTCCAGAAGAGGGAGAGAGGAGACAGAACTTGAAATGTTTGTTCTGGAGAAGACTTAGAGAGGAAATTACTGTTTCCACACGGAGAAATGGTTGCCACATGCAAGAAGACTCAGGTTTGCATTTTTGTGGACTTCCAGGCTAGTCCAAGGTCCTTCCGGTACAAGTTTTAGGGAGTGAGATTTTTGTTTCAGTAGAAGGATAGTTAGGGGGTCTGAAGGTGAAAGGGTCACCTGAGTTCAGGTGCTGGGTTGGGTCATCTTGGCACCACTGAATGGCTCATTGGGAACATGGTACGAAAGAGTCCATGTATCTGATTTCCTTTTCTTTTGAACTCTTGGGGAGCTGGTTACAGATGATTGAGAAAAGAGAAAATAAATGACCAGAAAATTAGGAAAAACAGTTTTAAAAATTATTTTGCTAGTAATGAAATGACAATTCAAACAGTAATAACAGAGATTTTACCTGTTAGCAAAAATTGAGGAAAATAAATCGCAATACCGCTGAGGGTGTAGAGAGACTGGTGTTTTCACTCGCTGCCATTCGCACTGATGCCTCTTGGAAAGTATAGAAAGACCTGTGACATTGCTAATACTTCCGTGCCAACAGTCCAAAAGGCAAGCTAACAAAAGACAAGATGAAAAAATGCAAATGGCCACATGCCTGAAGATATCCATTGTGGTATTACTTATCATAGAGAGAAAGCCTAAGCAATGTAAACAATGAAAGGGAACAGCTGAAGATGACAGGCATTCGCTCAGTAGAACGTTACGTATCATTTAAAAAGTCATTTTCACGGTAGCTATAGGGAAAATGCACAGGACAGAACGTTATGTGTGCACCCGTGGGGGATGGCCACCTACAAAATTCCACAGATGTGATGATTATAATTGCATGACAGATGGGTATGACAAAAGATAAGAAGGACAATTTCTTCTTTTGAGTCCAGCTTCGCCACTAGCTAGTTGTGGTATCTTGGGCAAATCCCTTACTTTTTCTGTGCCTCAGCTGCCAAGTCGGTCAGACAGGGAGTTTGGACTCAGTGGTGTCTAAGGTCCTTTCCAGTTTTACGATGTGAATAGAATGGACCTAGTTCATGAAGAAACCGTATCCCAGAGGGATTAAGAAATCAGCGACTAAGTCTTGCTTTCAGATTTACCCCATCATACTCGACTTCTTCCATAGTCCATATTTTTAGAAATCAGTTTTGAAATGAGGAGATGAGAAAAAATAGAATTCCTTGATCTTTCTCAAAGAAATTAGTGCGTTTTGAAGGAAATTTAGCCATATGTTCCCTAAGTACTTCAGTGTAAAGTAGCATAACACAGTTCTCAAGTCATTAGGATACTTTATTCAAAAATGCCCAAGCATGATTTCAAATCACGAAGCTGCTGCGAGGACGTGACTTCATTCACACAAAACCAAGGGAAGGGGTGGACATTTAACAAACTGGTCTATTTACTTGTATTTGAGTCTTTTTAAAAAAAATTGTCTTTCCCCAGTTCCCTGGTTTTGTATCCCAATCCATGGGAAAATGGTCACTATGTATGTCATGCAGGGCCTTTTCATTCGTAGGGGTCTGAGAAGCAGGGTGACAGACATGAGCTTTCAACACATAATCAAAAGCGTCCTCGTCATGCCCAGACTCCCTCTGAAATTGCCCTCATCTGTTCAGAACTTTCTGGAAGGGTGGCGACTTCTGAGTTCAGACACTTCCTTTTCATCAGGCAGAGCAGTCAAGAGGAGAGGAGAGACTAGAGGAGAAACACCACTAGCAACAGCATCAACACACAGAAGGGTCCTCGGTGTCCCTGAAGTACCAGGGAGACTTTCACCGCCCCCAGGAGTAAACTTTACAGACACTGTTCTCTGATCTTTTCGGAAAAGAACCCATTTTCAATTGTCCAGGAAGAATTTTTAAACTGCAGGGACAGCCCACAACTAGATTACCTAAAAATGAGAGGAGAGCTTGTGTATTATTCAGATATGCAAATAACGCATCTATCCAGCAAATCTTTACATCTTCAAGGCAGAGTCTAGAATCTTCTAGCTTGGCTCAAAGAAGCCTTAGACATACAGCTCCCCAGCCGAATGCACAGCACAGCCCGGCAAATGCTGCAACTAAAACCAGGGCAGGAAGGACAGAAAGTCACTTACAAGTGTGAGTTTTATTAGTACCTTTGATTTCTTCTTTCTCTGCATTTATACCAAGCTGCTTTTAATAAAATACACTGATCATCCTTTGTTGGCCTCTTTTCAGGGAAGGAATTGGGGTGTGAATTGAAGAGGGAGGAAGGGGCGGCCGGGTACCATCTTGAGGGCAGAGAACCCAGATGCGGAGGCATGTGAATACACGGCAAGAAAGTGAACACACATAGGAGCAGCTTAGAGACACATGAGTGCTGTCCTTTCAAATCAGTCACCTGACAATACTCTGGACTTGTTCCAATAAGATTGCCCCTGCTTACTCCTCAGGAAGCTCTGCTCCAGAAAGACAGGCCCCAACCGCTTCGGGGTGCCATTTAAGCCTGAGCATCTGCCTTCCACGCCAACTCAGGGCTCCATTAGCTTGCAAGCCCCTTCAAGGCTGGCTCCACCTGTCCCTGTCACCCAGCAGTCACCGGGATAGAACTGTCGCTGAATGAATGCTTCTTGAATTAAAAAGGAGAAGGGGCTCGCGAGGGTAGCAGATGAATCATTACCAAAAATAATATGCAATACCTAATACGATGAATTTGACTTTGGTGGCAGTTTTTTTACTGCTGTGGTATTATTTCAATTCTTTGCTACTCATCTCCTTTCTCACACCGTATTGTAGCCCAGAGGCCTTGCGTTTTGCTCTTCACTGCAGGTCACAACTGACTACCAGATTTTCCTCCTTCCTCTCTTCTGTGGGATGGTCAGTAGCCTCTGGAGGTCAGATCAGCATCTGGGAGGTGTTATCATTTGGGCAGAGTTCCCTCTGGTATTCGGACACTCAGTCTAACTGGGCGTCTTTTCTAGCCATCTTGAGGTTCCCTTATAAAAAAGGTTTAATATGGGCTTCTTATTGAAGCCACCCACCCGTTACACTTGACCGTAAGCATACTCAACTTGGTCAACTACCTGATTCATCAGATTCGACCCAAGGGACTTTCCGCTTTTCCTCCCAACCAGGTCTCCTCAAATACTGAAGGTCTGTCACCCGGGAGGTGACACCACAGCTTCGTAAGTGATTTCAGCAGTGGGACTGACTGTAAATGGCAGCAACATCAATGTGTGGGGTCCTGGGTGACCACTTTGAGAAGTCTTAGGGGGAGGGGCCTTCTAGTAGGATCACTAGACTAGATGCGCCCCCCCCCCCCCCCCCGCCGATCTTGCAGTAACACCTCGACCACAGGAGTTACGGGCTGAGAACCTCGAAGACACCAGTGGATGTGGGGGGCCCAGCAGGACAGGGCACAGGCCAGCTCCCCTGGGGTTCCTACTGCTGCTGCTGGAATCTATAGATCTACATGGTCTGCTGAGACAAAACCATCACAAAAGAGAACACCCTTTCTGCTCCTCCAGCATGGTGACTGGTGCCCCATGAGCTATTAACCGTCTCACCACTCCTTTAGCCCATCCAGCTCCTTGCTGGACCTTGGGGTGGTATTGCAGGGGTGATGGATTGGTGATAGGTTAAATCTATAGGAGAAGTCTAAGGGTTAGGAAGTTATCACAAGAAACCCTCAGGACCTGGGATAGGTTGGCAGGCTCCAGCCCCAAAGCAGAATAATCAACTAAGTTTGCCAGCTTCCAGATGAAAGGCAAAATCTGTCTAACCACAAGCTCTAAACTCTGTGGTGGGAGGCTTGCTGTCCGACGATTCTTTAGACCAGAGCTGAGAGCCACAAGTGAGCCCAGCCTCTGGCTGGGAGTTTGCGTATTTGCAAAAGGTGTGTGATTTTTTTTTTTTTTTTTTTAAACCACAAGGGAAGCATGCATGAGGATGGGTGGGTCCAGTAAGTGCGTCTGAGACCCTAAAACTGAAGTGGAAAAAATGGAACACACACCCTAGTGCAGGTAAGAAATAGAAATGATTTTACTGCTCGGCATTTGCATATAGAGACGCGGTGCACACAGTACGACGTGGCATTGTTCGTCAATTGATGCAACTCAGTAATTTTTATTGCAACTGGAAGACAATACATCACAGAAACTTTATGGTAGGTCTGGGGGAAAGTGTTATTTACAATAAATGATGAAATAGTTTGTCTTTGGCAATATGATTACATATGAAGAATGCGAAATGCATGTATGGATGCCTCCAAAGCAACACCATCAGGTCCCTAAAGTCCGGCTGATTGTGCCTGCCTTCACAATGCTCCTGCAGGGAACACAGATGCAACTGAACGTCACTTTCTTTCTCCTTTATGGTTCTCCCTTTCTATTCATGATATTATTGGCAGTTTCATACAGAAAATACAGAAAAAAAAATTGGCTTTTGAGAAATTATTACTCTAGTAAATTAGAATTTGGCCATGTAGGTCTATTGGCCAGCAAAGGTCAGACGACCCTAAGCATCGATAGTAAACCTCTTGGTCTTCTGATTGCTTTATCACTGTTATTTTTTTTTTTTTTTTTCTTAAAAAAAAAAACCAAACTAAAATGTTTACAGAATCAGAGTATAAAAAAATGTACAAGTGTCTAATGCTTCCCAGACACACCCGGATACTCCCCCCCCCCCCCCCCCCTTTTCACCATGGCAGTAATAAGTAGTAAGTGTGAATAAAACAGCATGAAACTGGTTACTGAATCAGCTATGAGCTTCAATGGCCTCAACACACGTACTCAAGAAATGCTCCATGTTTAAATAACTGAACTTGTGCTAAGTTTCATCTAAAAAAAGGAGGTGGAGGTCGGGGAACTCAGGCCACAGTAATGAAAGGATGAAATACAATTTGTACGTTTGACAGGCTCACCATATCGAAGTCTGTGCGAATCCAATATGGAATATCAGTTATTTGCAAAAGGTAGGGAAGGCTGTTCTCAACTTTTGCAAATGAAATACAGTGGGAAAAACACTGTTGAATATATTCCAAATAAATAGTCTTGATTTCAACGCTAACAAAACGAACAGGAAGGGTACTTGTGAGCATATCACAGTAGAGTCAGAAGTGATCTTTCACCTAGGTCTGATTTCAAAAGTAGGACAGACAGCAAAATGCAGCACCATAGACACATCGGTTTTGGCCGTTAAAAGATGGATCACTTTGAAAATCGTATTTTCCTTCCTTAATTTTTGGTCAGTGAAGCTAGCACTTGTTTGCTGAACTGTGGAAGAATTTCAAGGTCACACACATTATTCATGATAAAGCAACCGAGCTGACGAGTCTGTGCTTAATTCAAGAATAACCAGTAGAAGAGAGAGAAAACAAGGAGTTAACCACCTCCGGTGCTCTCTCAAAGGAAGAGGGGTTAACAGATGAACTCACAAAGGTAGGCGGGTCTATACAGAACACTGAATGCCATGTGTAAATCCTCATGAAACTCCAGAAATAGGAACACCACACAATGTATATACTTCGATTTACACATTCCGTTACAAAGAAAAAAAGACACCATTACAACTTTGTAACTGTGTTAACTGCAATATAAACCAAAGTCCCGAGTTTGGCAGATAACTAAAAGAGGGTTATCACTTAGGTTATATAGCAAAAGTGTTGATGCATATTATATATAGTAGTATAAATAATAAAAAAGTATTATTTAAATTAGATCACAGTGCTGCATTATGTGCATAACAGTGTTTGATATAGTATTGGAGGGCTGGGACCTACGACACTACGGATTTAACTGTCAACACTGGTTAAGTCACAATCAAGAGGGGACACAGAGTTCGAATGTGTTCTTTTGGTGGCAAAAATCCTGAAGATGAAAGGAAAACACTTCTCTACAGAAACATAAAAATAAATTGCAACATCTGGGCAGCTGTGATCCACCAGAAAGAAACCGAGTCCCAACCTGAATCAAGTTTAAAGGGAAAAGAGGAGTCACATTGAATTTAACCCAATCCCGTATGGAAAACCCTCCCATGTAGGTCACTTGTACAGAACTCTGATTCCTTCTCCAAAAGCCCTTCGAACGAGAGGCTAAGAGCCCACATGCATAGTGTGGGGGGTCACTGAAACGTGAGTTGGTAGCACTTGGTGCCGGGCAGTCCCAGTGTGTCCCAGCACTGAGCTGGGCACAAAAGCCATCTGGACGGTTTTCACAGCCCACAGCCTGAAGTCCCTGGGGCAGGAATGCCATTCGTGTGCAACGGCAGCTTCTAGAATGCCCTGTGGTAGCTACTGCCGCACCCAGCAAGGACCAGACACGCTGAATGCCTCTCCGAGAAAAAATCAGCTCTTGGGAAAAGCCTCTGACACATCCCTTCTTAAAGACTCAGCCCCAAGACTGAAACCTGCAGCAGTCGTCTTGGCCATCTCAAACCACCACCTAAACGTGGGTTTGGTTCATCTGAGTTTCAAATAGACAGCTTTATTTACCAAAGAACTCTTAAAAGTATATTGATTAGAGAGGGAAGGGAAGTAGGAGCTTATGGTATATAATAAGGCTGGGAAAAATCTATGATGCAGACCCTTTCCACGTAGTACTAGATAAAGATAAAAGACAATTAGAGTAGCATAAAAATAACTGTCTATGTGTATATCATTTAAGAAAAAAGAGCTACAGTCTCTTTCTCTTAAATGTGTCCGAGGGCCAACAGCAAGTAATTGTAGATGTCACGGTGCTGATGTGTTCATGGTTGTTTTCCAAAGCATCTTTAAATATTGCTATAGTTCCCCATCTCCCCCCCCCCCCCACCCCACGTGAGTATGTGAGATACTGGAATGACACATGAAAACACCCCTTCTCCCAGCAGGAGAAATGAAAGCAAAAACACCACACCCCTTGAACGGTGCTCAGGCGATCTGTCAGACTCATGAATACATATGCTAGTTTGGAAGCTAAAAGAACACCTGACATTTGGGAAGTAATTCCAAGACTAAAGTGAATTACATTTGAGCAAAATAGTCTTTCACAAATAGGCTTGTGCTTAAATCCTCTACTGCTCTTGGAGGAGGGAGTGAGAGAGGGTGCCTCCCGCCCCTTGGCTTGGCAAGGACACGGACAACCTCATTCTGCCATGAATTCACTACAAACGGCCACATACACATCAATACTTTTTTTTTTTTTCTCAACAATCAAAATACAAAGTTAAACACAATTGAGCCATTGTTTTGGTTATGCATAATGTGTATGCCTCCAAAAACAGAAGAAAAATAGAAAAAAGTACCCTCACTGAAGTTTCCCCTAGAAGTCACCCAGCAGGCTTCTACACGGGTGCTGAGGGAGACTCAGGAAAATAACACTTAGAAAGCTGCCCGATGAGGTATTTATGCAAAAAGAGTGGTTCTGGAGTTAAGAACACACTTTTATAAGATATTTATCTATTTCTCAAAGAGATCAGAAAAGTAAATCACACACATTGCATTTTATTATTTTCTAAAAGACACCTTTGCTCCTTTAGAAAAACGAAATGAGGGGAGACAGCCCACCGCGGGGGTTTTGACTGGAAGAAGTCCCCGCCAGAAACAGTCCTGGATGTCTGCCTCTGCCTTTCGGGAGGGAAGCCTGAACTTTATCCTGGGGGGGAGGGAGTGGGGGGGCGGAGCCGAAGGGGGTGTCTTCCGGGTTTCGTCAGGCGACAACACGTATCAAAGTGTTGCTCAGGCTCCGCAACTGACACAGCTTTTGGGGTGTCAGATACTTGGGGAGATGGAGGGAACAGGGCACTTCGGTAATACATCCTTTTCCCATCTACACCCGGGACAAATGTGCTGGAAGTATTCAGGTTCAGGTCCTGAACTTGACCTGTCATATGGGCGTAGACTTTTCCCCCCCCGCCAGGTTCTCTTACCAGCAACCCACAGGAAGGAAAGCGCGGCGTCCGCGCCAGTTCATTCCCTTCGTCCTGGCTGCTGCTGGCCACTGGGCTCCACGACGGCCCCCGACTGTCCCGTCTTTAAACATCACCGTCTCCCCAGTGCCCCCCGCTCTCCCTCACCACCACATCCTGAGCCCTGGTAGTGGGTGTTCCTGTTTGTGTTTTAAAATTCCCCTCCATGTGGGTGGAAGATCATATTCTTTCAGAGATTTCTCTCTGGATCTCTCAAGATAATTTCTTTTAGGCAAAGGTAACAGGAGTTTCTGGTCTGCGTGACATCGTCCGGTTGTCTAAATTCAGCTCTCATAATCTAGGTGGGCTTAATTCCAGGTTGGTTCGTGTGCTCAGGTGGCAGAGGTGGCCGGCCCCTCCTTCCCACTGCGAGATGGCATCACAGGGAAACTGTCTGGGGCTGGTCCTTCCAACATCCGTGTCACTTCCTCCTTCGCGTGCACCCTAACTCACACCCTCATCCAATAAGGCCCATTAGCGTGCTTTCCCTTCTTCCGGCGAATTTGCATAATTATTCACTGCCTTTTTGCTAGGACCAAATCACGGTAATGGTTTTCTCAAGTCAGCGTCCCGTAATTCTCTTGATTCTATCATACACACTCACTACTAAGTTTGCCCTCAAATTATTGCGTCATGGTAAACATGGACAGACAAAGAGAAAGGACACACTTTTCAACAGAGAACCAGGGGGTCGGGGGCTGAAGTGCAGACAAGGCAGTTAGAGCTCCGCCATCCAGGCCCTACCAGAACACGAAGATATTTTATATTGCAGAGTAAGATTCCCCAACAGTCAGAATTTGTCCCTGAAGAAGGTTAAACCTTAAACACCTGCTTCAAAAAACCAAAACAAAATAATTGGGGAAAAAAAAAACAAAACAACAGAAAAAAAATTAAAGAAAGAAAGAAAGAAAGAAAAAAAAAAAGAGAAAACCAAAAGAAACTCTAAGCCTAAGGGCTTAAAAATTAGAGGCATAGCCTTTTCTCTATTTTCTATATTTATATGAAAATAATTCATGCTTCATGCTAAATACATTATTTACCTTACAAGAACTTTGTTATTTTTGAATAAAAAAAAGTTTGTGTTTTGTGATTTTTTTTTCCTTTTTTATCTTTTTTCCTTTTTTTTCTTTTTTCAAAGGAATCCATGCATTGTGGATCAGAAATTTCTGCTGGCTACACTGGCTGAACGTGGAAATCACTGATTTTGCAAAGATGAATCCTGATATTAACTGCAAACTCCATTTTGAGGGCAGTATAGGACTTTTTGTTTTTGTACTTTTTTTTGCCATGTTTTTACTTTTGTTTGTCCATCAATCTGCCTTTAATCTTTTAGAAATACACCACAATACTAATGGCGGGTTCTGTAGCTTTTTGTTTTCTCACTCGGATCAAACAGTTTTGACAGACAGAAAAAGATCTGTACCATTATTTTCTTCCTTGACAGCTACTGTAATTTCCTGGACTTGATTTTCACTTGGGCAGTTAAGAAGACACAGCTTGTTTTCTGCATTAGTTCTCGCTCTCTCTCTCTATCTCTCGTGTGTGTGCGCGTGTGTGTGCAGGGCCAACCTTCAGGCTTATGGCTTGTGGAACATTCTCTTAATACAGAACAAAATTCAATGATGAGCACCATCACTAAAAACTGACCCAGTTTCTTCTCATTGTCATTGACACCTGGTGTAAAAGGAGTGGTCCAGTATGTCCCCCTCCTAAGATGCTACTAGACTTTCCAGCGAAGAAGCACAAAGGACTGGAGAACGCCCCCCACTCTGTCCAACCACCCCTGCACACTTCATGGCAATGACACCCATGGCAAGGCCAAGAGTTTTCCTGGCACAGCTGGATGCCCCGCACTACGAGCCTGGGTCTGCTCCCAGGGGACCAGGGTTCTTCCTTGTCCCCAGTCGCCTTGTACGCATTCACTCAGTGACCCCAACTGGGGGGCCATCCTGACCTTTTAAACCTGAGGGTTGGGCCTGATGGATGATTACTTTGCACACGTGCCGAATGTGTGTTCCCGTGGCATGACCGCTGGCGTCCCTGCGGATTCAGCCACGTGTTTCTGACAGAGCTGGAGGAAGCAATGGTAATTTTGGCTTTTTCGGTTTTGTCTTCAGATAATGAAAAGCTTTTGTAAAACAGCTGAGTGTCAATATGAGTTCTATGGCTTCAATCTCCTTTAAAATAAAATTCTTAAGGGTCCAAAACAAAGGAGGGGCAAATTAAAAAAAAAAAAAAAAAAGAAAAAAAAAAAAAAAAAAAAAACCAATACCAAAAAAAAAAAAAGAAAAAGAAAAAAGAAAAACAAAATTGCTGATATTGCCACAAATCATTAGAAATCTCCTGACATGCTAAAACCAAATGGCCGAAAGTTCAAAACAAATCAGTGACTTGTTTTTAATTTTTTGTGGTTTCCTTTTGCTCTTTCTGCCCCTTTGCCGTCCGATTGGTGATGTTATTCAAACAGGACCGAATCCCTGCCAAGTGCAGGAGCGAGCCCGCCGCCTCTTTCATCTCCTCGTCGTCGCTCTCGGGGGGCTTCTCCGTGCGTCTCTTTTTGAGGGGCAGCGTGTCGCTGGGCACCTTCCGGGCCTTGGCGAAGTGCTGGCGCTTCTTGTGCTGGGCTGCGTAGCCGCTGTCCCCCAGGGCGTCCTTGACCTCCTTGGGGCTGTGTTTGCGGTCATCCTCCTCCGTGTCGCTGTGGCTCTCGTGGCTCTGGAAGCTGCCCTCGCTGCCCTCGCTGCCCTCCTGGCTCCCCTTGGGGGCAAACTCGTAGTGGTCGTCGGCCGAGGAGGAGGAGACCGAGTCGCTGGCTGGCGAGGTGCTCCTGGCGTTGGACTTGGCACTGCTGTAGTTGTGGTCCTCCTTGGGGTCGCCGCTGACCACCGGGGAGCCGCACGATGGCTCGCTCTCAGTCCGCAGCCGGCAGCTGCCCAGGCCGTTCCTGCGGACGGGGCGGCGGGGAGGGGACACAGAGAGGACACAGGTTAGCCCCCCGCGCTCATGCCTGCAGCCCCCTGACCCGCAGCCCGGCGCTCTGCCCGCCTGGGGCCCTGCAGGCGGCCCTGCTCTGCGGACAGCGCCCCAAATCCCGACCCCCGGCCTCCCCGCTCATCCGCATTCTCCCTCGGCTTGGGCAGAGACGGCAAACCACTCTCTTCTGCGGTGACAGCGGTGGAGGGCCACCTCTTACATTAAACCAGAAAAATCAAGCCGGGCTTGGTTTCGTACGCCCGCCAACACCATGCGGTAGGCTCTGCCAGCCTGCCTGGGTACTTCAGGGGGACAAGCCCGCTCTCTGCCAGAGCTGCGACATTAGGAGCCTCTTGTCAGGAGATGAAACCCAGGGTTCAGCAGAAAGGGCCACCTGCTGTGTGGTGACAGCTATTCACTCGCGCCTTCCCTCCCTCCCTCCCTCGTTCATCCTGCAAATATTCGCTGAACACCCCACATGCAGATGCATGGTCTTAGGGAGGGTCCCCAGGAGGCATCCGTGGTGGGATCAGATACAGACACTGTCGCAAAGATGCTTAAAGTTGAACAGAGAAGCAAGTCGTGGTCACATCACAGGTGAGAGAGCAGTAAGCTGCCACCTACTATACTCACCACCTGCCAAATGCCATGTGCCATCTGCAAGGATGGCTGCATTTAACTCTGTAAAGCGGGTGCGAGCATCCCTATTTTACTGACGTTGGAAGAAGGGTCTGGAAAGCCACACAGCTAATACGTAGCAGAGATGGGATTAAGACCAAAGTCTGATTCTTTTTTTTTTTTTTTAAAGATTTTATTTATTTATTTGAGAGAATGAGAAAGAGAGAGACAGCATGAGAGGGGGGAGGGTCAGAGGGAGAAGCAGACTCCCCGCTGAGCAGGTAGCCCGATGCGGGACTCGATCCCGGGACTCCAGGATCATGACCCGAAGGCAGTCGCTTAGCCAACTGAGCCACCCAGGCGCCCCAAACAAAGTCTGATTGTCAAGATGGGCTCTTAGTGCAATCTGACGGACTCGCTGTTTTTCTGATTTCCCTATAACTAGGTCCCTTCCAAACACTCCCATCAGAAGCCCACACCACTTACCACACCACGGATTACTGTCTCGTGTCTTTACGCCTGAGTGATGAACTGAGCTCCCTCTGCTTCCATACTGGCAAAGGGGAGGGTAACTGCACCCACTTCGTTGTGGGGCTGAGGACGGGGGACCAGTGCCTGGCCCAAGGGTGAGGACTATGATGTTCATTCCTGCTTCGGCCACACATTCCCAGGGGTGGGCACTGAGAGGACACAGTAGGCGCTCAGAAGAGGTGGTGATGAGAGAGGAATATGCACAGGAGAAAAAGGGTATTTGCAGCTGGAGGGGATAGACGGAGGGCAAGAAAAAGGTCTGCGGAAGACACGGCATCTGACTTGGACATGAGGGCTGAAGGTTCTGGGCAGGGAGGAGAGGTGTTCTATTGCACATGTTGGCCCCGTGTCCTGTAAGCCTATCCACCCGATGATGCACTTCTAGGAGCTCTGGGGAACATGAGCACACTTTTCCTTCCTTCCTTCCTACACACCCCCAGCTCTACGCTCTCCTACCATGTGCCCTCCACAGACAGCACGTCCCACCATCTGTATGAGCTGTGTGATGCCTTGTTCAATGTCTGTGTGCTTCCCATTGGAGTGTTAGCTCCACAAGACAGGGCCCAGTCATGACATGTCCCCCAGCGCCAGGCGCAGAGTGGACACATGAGATAGACTGAGCAAGGGTAGGAGCAGATGGAATTGTGTGGCAGAGAGCATGAAGCTTGGGAAGATACTGTGGGTCTCCCCCAACATGCCTTACTGGACACTCCCCGAACATATGGCATCTATGGAAAGCCTATGGGGTTGGGCCCAACGAGAAGATTCGGTCACGAGCTGTTACCCTCTCTTTCCTGCCATCTCTATGGGCCCTGAGGCTCAAGAAGACCCTGGTTGCAGCCCAGGGAGAAGGTGAAAGGGGAGGAGAGTCCTTGGTGTAAATGGTGTAGCAGGGGAGTGGAGCCAAGGAGTCTCCCTCCTGGTGTTCGAGGCCCTGCAGTGGGTGCTCTGCTAAATGTAAGCGGGTGGTGAGAATTCCCACTGAAATATGCACCAGCAAAATGCATGAGGGCCATTATCCAAACCCAACCTTTGCTACATGCCTGGAGATCATCAAAATCAACCCCAGAAATGACAGTGCTGCCCAACAACAATTAATTCGCACAATGAAGTCCTAGCAGTCTCCAGAACGGCCCCAGGCTGTGTCCTGCATGCTGTGATCCCAGAATCCACAGCACCTCCGCCCAGCCCTTCTGGAAAGAGCCTGGCTCTCAAGACAGACAGGCTTCTGTTCACAGCCCAGCCCTGTTTATTAGTGACCTGCCGTGGGCTCATCTCCCTTACAGGGCGGGGTGATGATGAAATGAAAAGTTCCGAGCGCAGAGGATGGCTTCTTCAGTGGTGCTTGAGAATTCTGCCTTGGTTTCCTCTGTTGCCATCAGACGGCTCACCACTGCTTCTTATGGCTGTGACATGCTTACCTGAGCACTCGTTTTCTTTCTATTCTGGGTTGGGAGGCTTATGGGAACACGGCATAAAGGAAGAGGAAAGAGGACCCGAGAGAGGGATGCCTCAGGGGCTTGCCTATAAACACAGCCCCTGAGCTTTGGGGAATGGCCCCTGCGATATCTATTTTCTGCAGACTTTCTGTTTCTTGGCTCTGTCTTGGGTGCATAGAAGTGGCTAGGAAAAGATTACTTTGAGGTGTTTCCAAATTTGAAACTCAATAAATGTAACTAATTGCACAGGTAGCTATTAATAGTTATGAAACAAATGAAATTGAAAGTCTCAGATAATGGTTCTCTTGATCTTTGTTGTTTCAGGTAACTGCTGTAAAATGCAAAATAATCGGTCTACTGAACTAGCATAAAACAGTCTCAGAGCGAAGCCCACGACACTTGGATGAGTAAACTGGGCTATGGCTGGCTTTTAGAAAATCAATTTAGTTCTGAATCCTCATTTGTTAACAACATGGGGCTTATAATTCACTTCACTACCACAGTTAAGCAGAACAGGCTACCTCGGAACACAGAGAGAAAGAGAGAGGGGGAGAGAATCATGGGAGCAAGAGTATGAAATTTGGCAAAAATTAGACAAAAGCTAATTCTTACTGAATCTAGGTGAAAGGCATATGGTGTTCATTGTGCTTTTCCTCTTTCCCACAGGTTAAGACATTTTTTTGAGTAAAAAGTTTGGAGTAGGGCGTGGGAGATATAGGAGATATATGCTAGAATGACAGCAAGGACAGAACATTCTAGTTCCAGACTATTACAAGAGGAAAGGTTCTGGGCCTGAGAACTTCTCTTTCTTAAAGGAGATAAACAAGCCTGAGAGAAGTACTAAAGACACACTACAGTCAAATGGAGAACAGAAGAGAAAATCACTTTGACAGTCCATGAATTAAATGTTATGTAGGGCAAGGTCTCTGGTACCACTTGGAATCATGCTGCACGCCAACAGGGATTCCATAAGCCACACGCTGGAACACTGGCCTAACTCAACGAACCGTTTTGCAGATTAAATAAACAGAAACTAAGGAAGTCCCCTGACTGGTCCACGGTGCCCCAGCTAGTTCTCAAAGACAGCTCAAGCAGGAATTTGAAATATCTTTCTGTCTCTCTCAGGTGAGGAAACCAATACACCCATTGACCGTATTTCTGGATAAAAACAGGTATGCAGACGTTAAGTTCAGGGAGCAGGGATTAAAATATAAACGTATCTCTCTCAGTGGATAAAATTAACTTTCCCTGAGATTGCAGCATGGGCGCATAATCCACAAATTGCACACAACTCGGCAGGGAGTGACAAGCTCCTTCAATTATGAATAACCTGATGCGATGTTCGTGGTGGCACAAGGCTGCCAGGGGCCGTCATCACGGGGCGCCACATACTTAGAAGGAACCAGTCATCCCGAACATGCTGGAAGGTAAGTAGCTAACCACCTCTTCAAAACTCATTCATTGAAATGAACATGGGATACATGAGAAATGCCTGCCATCCTTCAGGTGTAGCTGAGCTTGCATGTACCACCACTCACAGCAGTCATGTTAATTTCAAAACCCTGGTATTCATTCTCTCGTCAAACCGATGGGCAACAGCAAACATAAAAGGTGAGAAATCACATTAGTTCAGGCCGAGAATGAGCAGTGCTTGCAACTAACAAGTCAAAGTACGGCGTCTAATGAGACATGGCCATTTTGCGGTCTCCTCTCTTGGTTCATTATTGGTCTAACCGTACGTATCACCTCCACCTTGCACCTGGGCCCAAGGGTTTTCTCTGGAACTGATGGTTTTAAACCTAGAGACCAACATTTAGGGTGAAGTGGTCCTCTCAAGGGACTGACTTGAGAACTCTGGACTTTTGTCAAGCGTGCAGTTAATGGGATCCTGAATCAAGGCTAGAACTGAAGCCAGTGCAGGGCTTCTGTCCAAAACCAAACACAGGTAGAAAGACAACGGAAGACAAGAGATGGCTGGGGGCTTTCACTTCCAGCTGGCTGGGGGTTTTCACTTCCAGCCGGGAGGCAGAGAAAACATCTGGAAGGCACTCTTCCGACTATCACACAAAAGATCTTGGACGAAGTACAGCAACACAGTTTTAAGTCACTGCTGTGTTCCCAGTGAAGCCTTCACTGGAAAAGGGGACTCTTAGAAACCCATGCAAACACACGTGTACCAAGAGAATGTCACATACACACAAAGTTAAAAAATAAAGGGACAAAATCTGAAATGGGAGCAGTAGGCAACCAAGAGAGCCAGGGTTTCCCCAGAGCAGACGCCAGCACTGTGACAAGGGCCCGAACTTATGGTGATGGGGACAGAGCGGCAGAAGATTGACTCTGGCAGCTGCTGTGGCTCCTCAAAGGGGATTAAGGTGGCCTCAGGTGGTGTACTGGGCCCTAGGCACCCAGCGTAAGTTTTGAAAGCAAATCCTCTCTTCAAGAACACAACCTGAATTTCAGCCATCAGGATTCCCCCATATTACGGTTAATCAAATATTCACGTAGAAAACTCATAACCTAAAATCATCAAACATACCAGCAAGCAGGCGACTAGGAATGTATAAATGTAAAAATGTCATGTAAATGAAAAAGCTAAGACGTCTGAATAATGATAATCTCAATGAGGTCCTAGGGAAAAGTAACTTGCCCATCACAGGCAGACAATGGGGCTAAAAGCCAGCCTAAACCTCCACTCCAGATGGGACGCAAAATAAGAAAAGCATCCCCTGAGATTTTTTAACCACAAGCCTTGAGTCTTGTGGGGATGAGGCCAGAATTTGGGTCCACTGTGTGGACCCAAAGGCTTTAAACTAAATTTAATTGAAAGTGCCCGATGGTGCCTACTAGAAGAAAATACAAATCCTTTCTGGAAGAACAGTCTTTAATCTCAGGCCACAATGAATTCCCACAGATAAGACTTTAAGGAACATAGGTTCATAATAATAATAATAAAAAAAACAATTAAACACAAATAAGCCACCATAAGGCAGAAGCAACAGAAAAACCAACTATAGAATCTGAACTGTAAAGCTGACAAATATTGAAGTAAGTAGGTACACGATGTCAAGCATGTGTACAGAAATAAAAGAGGGAACTGAAAATATCAGAAAGGAAGAATAGATTATGAAATCTAAGTAGACAGATTTTGGAAAGCATCAGAGTTGCCTGAGATGAAAAAAGTATAATCCCTGAAATTAACCTCAATGAAGCTGAAGGAGAAAAATTAGTTAAAAAAAAAAAAAAAGAACAGTGAATTGGAAGATGAATCTGAAGAGACTATATACCATGCAGCAGAGACAAAGAGAAATACGGAAGGCTGGGCAATGTGGAATACAGTAAGAAGACCCAATGTAAATACAACTAGAGTTCCAGAATGAAACAGAACATGGGGGCAAACCCAACGCCTGAAGAGAAAACGGGCTGAGAATTTTCTCATTTTGATGAAAGGTACCAATCTTCAGATTTAACCAACAAATCCCACAGAAGATAAGTAAAAAGAAATGTGTATCTGGACACATCATAGTCGAACTGTAGACATTTAAAAAAGGGAGAGAGAAGACTTAAAAGTAGCAGAAAGAAAACACATCACCTAAAGAGGAGCATCAGTGGGGAGCCTGGGTGGCTCAGTCAGTTGAGCCTCTGACTCTGGATTTCGGCTCAGGCTGTGATTGCAGGATCCTGGGACTGAGCCCTGAGGTGGGGCTGAGCCCTGGAGGTGGGGCTCTGTGCTCAGGGGAGCATCTGCTCAGGATTTTCTCTCTCCCTCTGCCCCTCCCCCCATGCATGCACTCTCTCTCTTTCTAAAATAATAAAAATAAATAAATCTTTAAAAAAAATAAAGAAGAGTATCAGTTAAGATAAAACAAGCAAAACAGATGAAAGTGGAAAAATATTCTCAAAGTGAGAGAGGAAGGAAAGAATGGTCAAACTAGAACTGTATGCACTGTAACATTATCTTCTAAGAAAGAAGGCAAAATAAGTATGTTTTCAGACAAGATGTCATTAGTGCTTTAACTAAAAGCAGATACTCAGTATAAGGAACTTCTTAAGAATATATTTCAGGAAAAAAGGAAAATGAAGGTCTGAGACGCAAGAAGAAATGATAAGCAAAGAAAATGTAATCAAGTATTGACTGAACAGCATAATGATGATGATAATGACTAAGTGACTTAAAAAAAAAAACTGAAATAGAACCAAAGTACTGGACAAATGTAACACATCATTTGGGAGGCAGAGAAGAACAGTTAAAGCATTCCAAGGGCCTTGTATTGATCAGGAGGTTAAAAGTATTGATTAACTTTAAACATTTTAAAATATTCATGTTACAAGTTCTGGGATCAACACTAAAAGAAAAGAAACAAAATGTATAATTTCTAAACCATTAGAAGGGAAAAAAAATGAGGAATGGGAGACTCTTGATCAATTTAAAATAATGCAAGAAATGAAAAAGAATCTGGAAATAGCAGAGCAAACAAATACAAAATGATAGAAATAAATCCAAATATGTTATTAAAAAGGGGCTAAAAATCTTCACTAAATGGTAAAGATCATTAACACAGAATAAAAAAAAAAAGCTGTTTCTAAGAGAAAAACCTAAAACACAAAGACAAAAAAAGGTTAAAAGTAAAAGGATGGAAAATGTTGTCTCATGCCATGCTGGTGTAGCTATATTAAAACCAGAGAAGACAGATTTTTAAGGCAAAAATCATTACTACAGATAAAGAGAGTCATAAAACATTCATAAAGGTTCAGTTTACCAGGAAGATACAACAGTTCTTTTTTTTTTTTTTTTTGAAGATTTTATTTATTTATTTGACAGAGAGAGATACAGCGAGAGAGGGAACACAAGCAGGGGGAGGGGGAGAGGGAGAAGCAGGCTTCCCGCGGAGCAGGGAGTCCGATGCGGGGCTCGATCCCAGGGCCCTGGGATCATGACCCAAGCCGAAGGCAGAACCTAATGACTGAGCCACCCAGGCGCCTGAGATACAACAGTTCTAAACATGGATACCTCCACTAAGATAGCTTCAAAATATACACAGCCCAAACTCTAAGAGCTACAAGGAGAAACGGTCAAAATCCACACTGTAATGGGAGATTTTAAATACATCATTCTCAGTATTCAATTGATCAAGTGTGCTCCCCCCACAACAGGGTTAGTAATGCAGACTTGATCTAACGGACATATACAGAACATGTGTTAGTAATGAAGATGACATATTATTTTGAAGCACACATAGAATATTTATAAAAACCAATGTATACTAGATCATATAGCAAGTCTCCCCAAATTTTGAAGAAGCGGTATCTTACAGATCAACTCCCTGACCACAAATGCCTGGTAGTTAAGAATCAGTGTTGAAGAGGTAACTAAAAACCAAAATAAGAAACAATCACCTTCTCCTCAGTTTGAAAATTTAAAAACATGCTTCCAAAAATACCTGTGAGTCAAAGAAATCAAAATGGAAATTAAAAATACTTTGCACTGTTAATAATGAAAATAAAAGATATCAAAACTCATGGGATACAACTAGGCAGTAGTTTCAAGGAAATTATAACCTTAAACTTTTATAGAAAAGGAAGAAAAGTTTAAAAATGAAAGTAACCAATCCAGACAAAGAGAAAAAGAATAAACCTACAAAAAGAAAGCCAATTATAAATGAAGGAAAAAAAACCAAAAACAAACAAAAAAACCCAAAACCCCAAACCAAAAAACCCAAAAGTTGACTTTGAGAGGAAAGCCAAAAAACTATGGCAAGATTAAGCAAGAAGAGTGATGTTAAAATGAAATAAGGAATGAAAAAGGAGCATAACTACAAAAGTATTTTAAAAGACGGCAGACACGTTATGAATAACTTTCCACCAATAGACCTGAAAACTTTGGTGAAGTGGACAAATCCCTACAGTTACCATAATGAATTCAGAAAGAAATTAAAAATAAGCCATACTCTTCTTGTGGCATTTCCTTCTCTCCCTCCTACCATAAAGCATAACCTATTTCTGAGTTTCAGAATTGCCTTCAAAGAACATGATTTCAGAAGATGGAAGCTGACAGGTGCATGGTCTTTAAAAACAAAACAAAACATAATACAAAAAGACCAATAGCAGGCACTGCATCGGGAATATAGTCAATGTATTGTGACAGCACCGTATGAGGATAGATGGTAGCTATCTATGTCTGTTGTGAGCACAGCATAATATATAGACTTGTCTAATCACTACGTTGTACACCTGTAACTAATGCAAAATTGTGTGTCAACTATACTTCAATTAAAAAAAGAAAGCCCAGGGGCACCTGGCTGGCTCAGTCAGTACCGCATGCCCCTCTTGATCCTGGGGTTGTAAATCCGAGCCCCATGTTGGGTGTGGGGATTACTTAAAAAATAAAGAAGGGGAAAGATTTGTCTCCTTAAAAAAAAAAAAACAAAAAACCAAATCTCAAAAAAGAAAAAAGAAAAAGAAAGACCGGTGGCAAATCTTCCCTCAAGTTCTGTCGTTAGACTACACTCTATCTTAAAATTGAACGTTGTCAGCTTCCTGAACTCCTGTGACAAACATCTTCTCAAAGGGGAAAGACAAAGTTAGGTGACCAGGAGCAGATCTTAGGCTGAGAGGAGTTTTCCTGATGACTCTATTCTGACAGCACCTTAGGTATTAATGCTCTGTATTACAGTAAGACCATTAATTCCTGACTCGCTTCATGTTCCATGGGAACTGCAGTTTTCACTTGAGGTCCAAATAAAATTAAGTAGCTTTAGCTGGTGACTAGATGGAACTTTCTTATAATTTTATAAACTGCTGAGGTTCAGATGACTGCCCCCACTCCTTAAAACCAATGGCTTGGGCAGATGTACACTGTGCTGAGGGGGCATAAAAAGCTTAATCTAAGCCTTTTCCTGGGGTTTGGGGCTAAGCTTCAGGTGCTCAGAAAGGGGACCTGGGAAGGTGTGTGGAGGGCAAGCTAGATGAATCCAAGGCTCCCCACATTATTAATCTTATTTTTGTTTCCAATTGGCTTTACTATGGTAAAATACACAAACATGAAAAACTTACCATCTTAACCATTTTTAATTGTATAGGTCAGTGGTATTGAATGCATTCATAATTATTGTGCAGCCATCACCACCGTCCAACTCTAGAACTCTTCATTTTATAAAACTACAACTCTGTCCCCAATAAATACTCACTCTCCACTCCTTCCTCCCCTTAGCCATTGGCAACCACCCTTCTACTTCCTGTCTCTAGGATTTTGACTACCCTAAATACCTCATATAAGTGGAACATAGAGTTTGTCTTTTTGTGACTGGATTATTTCACTTAATGTAATCTCAAGGTTTATCCGTACCGTACGTAGCATGTGTCTGTCTTTCCTTTTTGAGGCTGAATGGGATTCCATTGTGTGTATATACCACATGTTGCTTATTCATTCATCTGTTGACGAAACCTTGGGTTGCTTAAACATTTTAGCTGTTGTGAATAGTGCTGCTATGAACACAGATGGACGAAAATCCCTTCAAGACCCTACTTTTGGGTGCCTGGGTGGCTCAGTTGGTTAAGCGACTGCCTTCGGCTCAGGTCATGATCCTGGAGTCCCCGGATCGAGTCCCGCATCAGGCTCCCTGCTCAGCAGGGATTCTGCTTCTCCCTCTGACTCTCCCCCTCTCATGCTCTCTATCACTATCTCTCTCAATAAATAAATAAAAATCTTAAAAAAAAAAAAAAAGACCCTACTTTTGGTTCTTTTGGGTACAAACCCAGAAGTGGAACTGCTGGACCATATGGTAATTTGATTTTTAATTTTTTGAGGAACCGCCATACTGTTTTCTACAACAGCTCCACCATGTTACATCCCTACCCATAGCATACAAGGGTTCCAAGTCTTCCACATCCTCCTCAACACTTGTTAGTTTCTGCTGTTGCTACGAGTCATCCTAATGGGTGTGAGGTGGTATCTCATAGTTTTGATTTGCATTTCCCTAATGATTAGCGATGCTGAGCATCTTTTCATGAGCTTTGGCCATTTGTATATCTTCTTGGGAGAAATATCTATTCAAGTCCTTTGCCCATTTCTGAATTGGGTTGTTTATTTTTCCACATTATTTATCAAGCACCTACTTAACACGTATCATATGCCAGGCACATAACTCTGCATTACCCTAATAACCCGTAAGACTGGTTTACTCATGAGAAGCCCAGGCACACACATACAACCACGGGATAAGGACTGGGGAAACTTGGTTCCTGAGTTCTCATACGTAATTTCTGGCCCTGCTGCCTTATGAAGGACCCCCACCCCCTCAGCAGTTTTCTCCCAGTCCTCTTTGGCAAGCCTTGGACATTTAATTCTTCTCAACCACCTGAATGATCACTTGCAGTCAAAAGAGCCCTCAGAGTTGAAAGCAAGGGGGCCCAGATCCCAGAGAGCTGCTATGGCCCCTACCTGGGAGGCAGCCCATAATGCTATAAATGTGAGAAATTTGGGGCTCCTGTTTCCCAAGAGAGCCAGGAACAGTTCTCCTAGGGGTATAATCGTTTGTTCCATTCAATGTATTCTCTGCAAAGAATGTCTCTGGGAAAACCGAAGACACAGGCATGAAACTTTCGTGTGGGAGTCATTTTGAGGATGATGTGTCTTGAGGACTCTATGCCCAGGCAAATTTAAAAATAAGCAGGTTTCCAATGACTAAGGATGGGCCAATCTCTGAGGTTACTGAGTAAAAAGTCAACACTGTAAAGTCAATTACACTATTGACAGATACTCTTACAAGGAGATTTCACATCATAATTATATGCAAAGGAACCCAGCAAATACAAGCTGTGTAATGATCAGCTAATAAAAGTAACACTTCATCTATGTCAATAACAGTTTCAGAGTTAAGACAAACAAACATGGCCTTTGCCACTCAGTGGTGGGGAAAAAAAAAAATCCCTGAAAGACAAATATTTTCACTTAAGGAGAAGTCACTTAGACTCACACAGAAAACCTGCCACACAAAGCAGAGTAGGAAATTGGTCTTTAGTGGGTGCTAATGACTCTCTGGCCCTCCCTCCATCCCCCGCTGCACTGATCGGGGGTGGGGGGCAGTGGTGGGAACACGAACACCCTCAGAAACCCTTGGTCACCAACACGGGGGCTGGCCAACATCTGCTGTTGTTCTGTTCTCCTGTGGACTGTTTTCCTTTTAACCTCAGATACATGGTCAAATTTTTAAAAATTTTAAATTACAATGAGTGTGAAAGAGCAAAACAAGATCCTCCCACCCAAAGACTTATTAATGGGTTTTACATAGACAATGGTTCTGCAAACACCCCCGTGGCTATGTTTATGTTTATTCTTTCTGAAAGCATCTCAGTACCTATTATTTGCCAGGCATTTGGGGCAGGAAGAAGGCAAAGTATTCTGAACAAGGGTCCTTGACCTTACAGAGCTTGCAATACTCCTCTCCCCTAATTTCTCTTAAAACTGAGCTGGAAGGTGCCGAACTTGTATTTGGAGAATGCACTGCTAATGCACAATGGTTTTCTTGACTGGTTCTCGCTTATTTATGCAGATGGAAACCTGTCTAGTTTTGCAAACCAGCAGTTGTGCATTTCACCGAAAACTTCTCTGATGCTGACGAAGGTCACTCTTAGACTATGTGTGCTTTCACAGTGGACAGACATTAAGCAAGTGGTGCCATTTTGAAACTACTGTCACTCAGCTCCAAACCCACCCTTCCACAGTGCTTTGCAGGCTGGGGCTGGGGCTGGGCTGTGCAAGCCCCACGTCTACTGCACCATCTGGCTCCATGTTAGGCTCAAACAACACGAGATGCCACGGAAAGACTGGGAAGGGGGAGGAGGAAGAAAGGACACGCCCCTTCCTGGGTGTATCCTGTTCACCTGAGGCCACAGCTCATTCCTGTAGAAGCTGTTGAATCCAGCTCATGGTCCCTCTGATGCTTACAGAACCAACTTCTTCACGTTCCCCTACAGGGCTTGCACCAGCAGGAGATCTGAGATCCCTCTGGTCCTTCCACAGGTCCCTCCTCTGAGCTCAGAGACTCCAGCACCCTGGGGAGGGGTACCCGTCAAAGGTCTGGATCCCCGCCCCCGGCTCCTCTTCCGAGGTCTGAGCCCCACCTCTGCAGGGCAACCATCACAACCTCTCCCCTTTCTCTTAGCCTGAGGGGATGTGGCTGCTTCCAGCAACTGCTCTCGCCATGATGCCTGGAGTTCTCTTTTTACCCTTCCAGTTACTTGGTTCATAACTTCCTACCTGGTTGACGGTTCTTTACATGAAAGTCTCCCTGCTCGAACACCTAGTATGCTTTCTGTCTCCTGACTGCACCTGAAACCTGTTTTGTGGTCTTTCACTGTGGCAGAGCCAAAGTGAGGTGCTCCCTTCACTGGGGAAGTGGCAACTCTTTAATGAGAGACAAGACTTCACTGTTTTGTGGTGGTGCTTTGTTATCGCCCCAACCAGAACATAACCAGGAGGAAAAAAAAAAAAGGAAATCAATATTTTAAATGATCCTCTAGGGAGTACTAATCAGTAGAATGTATGATAATGGGAAATGATATACGCTACAAGGATAATAATTAAAATTAGGGGATGGCTCCTGCCGAAGGCCAACCTGGTCTTACATCTATCTCCCCGTGCGCCAGGCTCTCCTGTGCTCTGCTCCGAAGAATGGCCGGAGCCACATCCAGATCCATCCTGGAAAGGGCTGAAAGGAATGCTCAAGATGTCAAACTGAAATCTATACTTGGAATCTGCTAATGAACATAGATTGTTGTTCCACGAGAAACAGTCTACAGTCTCAAAGTCCTGTCAGCCAAAAAGTAAGGTGGGAGGTGAGGCTGAAAAGATTTTAAGTAAGAACAGAAAATGGAGTATGTCTCTCTCATAATGTGACGCAAAGGCACTGATACTTTGGCTTCATGGAAGAGGCTTTTCATTTATGAACTCAGGAATTACTGATCTACAGATAACCATGGAAGATACTGGAGAAATACAAGAGAGAGACCCATCCCCCCATCTATTTTTGGAAAGTATCACCATATTGGGTTAGCGGAAATGCTATGTGGTTTTCTAACTTTATTACTATTCTAATTCCAACCAAATTCCCTCCTCATCAGATCCTAGACACCAGTGTCTGCCCTGAAGATTGGGGGACTTCCACCTTGGTAAGAGTAGGTTGGTTTGCCAGAAGAGTGGCAAGACACAATTGAGCGGGAAAGCTTCACATGGTTCCTTCACACGAGGGAGCTCGACCTTGCATCTTCCCTCAGGCCCCCAACAGACCTTCTGGGGTGGTTTCCTTTGGGACATGAGACACTATGAAAGGAAAATGGCCTTCAGATGCGAGCTTGATCCAAAAGTGCAGAGTGAGCAAGGAGAGGATGCTATGGAGGGGTACAGCTCAGTGTGACGGGCCTTCCAAGTGAGAGCCTGGGCCCGACACTGCAAACGTGAGGAGTCATCAGCCATCAGCCAAGTGAGTGAGAGCCAGCCCTATCTATAGCAAGTGAACCGGAGAGCAGAGTGGGACACACAGAGGAATTTTACCACACAGGGTCACCCATCAAAGGGCCGCAACCAAAGCATGGGGCTTTCAAAGGAAAGAGAACTCCATCCAGGGTGGCTCAGAGGCCACGTTCCCAAAAGCTTTGTGAAGTAATCGTTTTTGTGACGGACCTTGAAGGAGGTGCCGATTTGCACGCGGAGGCTGAGGGAAGCCTACACAGAGGCAACAGAATGGATAAGATGGGCCAACACTGGGGAACAAGTTTGGCTCAAGGAGACAGAAGGAATGGGGTGATGTCAGGCTGATATGTGGGAGGCAGTGGGCAGAGAAGCAGCAGGAAAATAGGAGGTGACATCCACACTGGCCCCTTTGAGGGGTCAAAGCTAGTGAGAGACCCTAACCCAGGGCTGGCAATGGAGTAAGAAGGATGGAGGGAAGCAATTTCCCAAGGAAGAGTTCATGTGGCTTGGGCAACTGACCTGATTCTTGGAAGCAGGGGGAATGATGCCACCTTTATTTATATCCCACTTACCAAGGCACTTTTCACACAGGATGTTGCGGTTCATTCTAGAGGTAGACCAGTTGGCCTAGAATCTAATGAACAACTTGCTCACCACTTCCTTCTGCCTTCCTTGCCCCACCTTCTTAGAACAAAAACACTTAATTTGTCTTCATCTCCTTATCTGCAACGGGACTGAGATAATTTGAGCCCAGAAGGCGAAGCTGGCACGTGGACTGGGGTCCCTGGGAATTACTTTGACTTTTCTGAACACCCAAACCAGGTTTACGGTCTTCACTGTTTAGAGGCTGGGCCTCTCCAACCCACGTGACCCTGTGGGACACATGATGATGCCCTTCCCACTTCTTAGGCAGGCTCTGCCCAGAGAGTGTCTCCCTTACCTCACAGCTGCCGTCATTCCAATGGGAGTGATTGGCAAAGGCCGAACTCCAGGAAACAGCCCACGGCTCAGAACCCGTGCTCCATTTTGTATCACTCCTGGAGGAACTGGAAAAGCAAAAAGGAAAGATACCACACATGAGTTCAACTTCTAAGATTTCTGTTGAGTCAGAAATTCTGGATACACCAAAGAAGAGAGAGAGAGAGAGAGTGAAAAGAGAGAGAAAGTATTACTGGCATAGAGAGTGAACAGAGAGAGAAATACGCGTGTGCACGTGCACACACACGCGTACACGCATGCACACCGAGAGGGAAAGAAAGATACCATGCCTCAAGAAAGAGGTTCAGTCAGCCGCAGACCATTACCTTACAATCAAATTATTGATGCACTGGTTTAAAAAAGGGTGAGTATTAAAAAAATGGGCTTCAAACATTATTTGCTTGCGCTTATTAAATACAAGCTTTTATTTCCAGTCAGACCCTAACAAGATCTCAAGAACACTGACAGAAGTCTGATAGCAATGACCGAACAAAAGCATTTCCTCATGCTTCTCCGATCATGGTCAGAAGCTGAGAACACCTTCCTGTTTGTCCTTAATCCAACAAGGGAAAAAGAGAGCCAAAATAATAACAAAGCTGATTTTACAAAAAGCCTCCTGGCACCTCAGTGCTCACAACACAGTTCGTGCTCACAGTGATTTCTGCTGCCGAGGAGAGACCCTTCCTCAGTGTGGCGGGGTAGAGGGTTGGCAGGGAAGCTCTGGCTCCTGCCTCAGAATCATGCAGAGCCCGCCCTGGAGGGCCCACTTCCTCCTTTCTCGAAGCTTCCCCCCAAGCAAATCTCCAGAGAGTTCTCTCACCATCCTGCCTTCTCCTAAATACCCTCGTCCCTGGAGCAACGGTAAGCCAACCTTTTTGCCAGTGAACGTCAGATCCCGTCCGTTTCCATACAATCCCACAGGAGCCTCACACCCGTCTGAGGAGTCACACAACAGGGGAACCACAGGAAATCCGCAAGGGTCCATCTTTCTTGACCTCCCAAATAGCAGTTTCGTTTGGTTCAAGCCAATACTCTTCCTGTACTACCAATTCTCCTCCATGCGTCCACGGGGCCAGGCGTGCTTCATGAAGTGAGAGCCCTGATGCGGGGCTTGGAGTCTTAGCTTTAATCTTAATTCCTCTTGTGTGACTTTATGCAAGTTACCGAAAGCTCTTCTTCCTTCTCTGAACAGCATCCTGAGTCCCCCGAGCTCTGGCTGTGTTCATACAGCACCCCCCCCCCCGTCTCATCCAGAGGCAAAGTGGATAAATCAGGCTTTCTCAAACAAATGCCATACCAAAAAGGCTCCAGAAAATCATACATTCAAAAATGAAAACCCTTCTGGATATTAAGTTTTTAACGTCCATATTGAGTAGAATACTCTGTACAAAACACAAACATTACTTTCATTCATTCATTCATTCATTCATTCATTCATTCATTTATTTGACAGAGAGAGAGATAGAGAGAGCAGGAACACAAGCAGAGGGAGTGGGAGAGGGAGAAGCAGGCTTCCCGCCAAGCAGGAAGCCCGATGTGGGGCTCGATCCCAGGACCCTGGGATCATGACCTGAGCCGAAGGCAGACGCTTAATGACTGAGCCACCCAGGCGCCCCAACATTACTTTCTATCCTGTAAATTTTAGACTTCTAAGAGCATGTTTACATAAATATTCCAAACCTTTAACAAGAGGTCCCTCATATAGGATGAATGTCCACTCCTGAATATAGGATAATGTTATATAGACTGATTCCTCGAGAATTCTGTGGCTCTTGCTAATATTTTTGCTACCTTTTTTTCTAGGTCTGTGTAAAGCCCTTGCCACTGGGTTTTCTAAAAGGTGGATGGGAGACAGAATTAAAACCAGTGCCCAAAGTCAGTACTGCCAATGCAGTCCAGTGGTCCAGAATCTTCCCATTCTCATACCATATTTAACTGTGACAGTAGGCTGAACTAGATCAGAAACTCTTAACCCGTGTGTCCCTTACTCTCAGCCTGATTTCAGACAGCAGATCATCTGAGACAGGAGACTTACCAACTATCTTAGAAGCATGAAGCCTGTATAATGTGATACTCTGGGTACGTATCCTATTTTGCTTAGTTGATAAGTTCTAAGGAAGAGTACCTAAAATTTATATTAACTGACTTACATTACTGATTTCAAGATTTCCTATAGAGCTACGAGACAGAGTGGGATTAGTGTCAGTAGAGACATACAGATCAGGAAGAACACAGAATTCAGAAATATACCCACAAATACATGGCCAACTTGATTTTTGGTGGAGGTAACAAGACAACACAATGGGGGAAACAGAGTTAGAACAACTGGAGATCCGTTTGGGAAGAAATGAACCTTGGTCCTTACCTCATGCCATACATGAAAGTTAATTAGAAACGGATCATGGACATAAACACAGGAACTAAAATTATAAAACTTTTAAAAGAAAAACACAGGAGGAAAAATGCCCATAATTCCCCAGGACAGACACGCAAAAATCAGGAGAACTCTGGAGTTTGTAGACAGGTGCTTCGGGTTGTTTGAAAAGAGAGGCTTTGGTTTGTCTGTTTTGGGGACTGTGGCAAAAGGTTTTTCAGTTATTTTGCCGTATGGTAGTCTCTTTGAAATGGCCTGACAGCCACAGGCTCAGTTAAATTCTGATAATACTGTTGAAGACATCGGTTACTAGGGATCTCATCCAGAACAGCAAGCAAATCTGATAGAAATGACTACTTGTTAAAATAACTTAAAAATTTAAAATCGATACCACAGTTATAATTCTCACCAGCAAAACTATTATAGTCCCATATACAGATTGTATCGATTAACAGATTAACATACCAAGTACCTGCTCAGGTATTAGATGAAGGGGACATGGGGTTGCCACAGTTAAGCGGGACAGAGAGAGAATTAAAGTGACAAGGGAAATATACTATAGTAAGTGCTGGGGCAGGGGGTCTATAGACACGGAAGGATGGAGACACCTGACCTGAAGTAAAGGGTCCCTGGGAAGGCTTCCTGTAGAAAGTGCCATCGAAGTTGGCATTAAGAGGCAGAGGAATGGCACATACAGGGCCTGGAAGTAATAATAACCACAACGTGCACAAGAACAAAAAGTAATTTTGCTGAAGCATATGATCCCCTGCAGGAATGAGGTGCTTTTGGGCTTCGCCCCATGGGTACTGGGAAAACCATTAAAGGGTTCTGAGCAGGGAAGTGGTGCAGAGTTTAGTAATGGCTGCGAGCCAGACTCTGGTGCTGGAAGGCCCTGAGTCTGTGTTCCATCTCTGTCATTTACTGCCTATGTTGCCTGAGCGAGCCACTTCAGTAAGAGGAGGGGGACAGAAATGGGATTTAGCTCAGAGTGGAGATTTAACTGAGTTAATAAAGGCACTACTGTTTAGAAAAATACAGCTTAGTCATCAATACCACCACCAACATCCTCAGAGCATCCTGAGGCCACCTGTGCTGTCTCCATTCCAGGCGAGCCAAAAGTCCGTAAGGACTGAGGGAGACAAACCCAAACCGTGCTGGAAGAACTTAGCCGTCTTCCTGGTCACAGAGTGCAGCTGGAGGAGCAATGGCTGCTCTTAACGGCACTTCTGCTCCCATCGTGCAAATCGTGTCAGAGTCGCCCCTGGCGGGGCGGGGAATGCCTAAAACACCTAAAATCTTGGGACAAAGACTGGGGTGCCCTGGAAAGTGAAGACAGCAGATGGGAGTCCTAGAGCACAGGTTCTCCGGACCTGGCATGGCCAGTGAGTCATCTGCCAGTCAAAGGAGAAAAGCAACCCCAAGGTGACTGCCCCAAGCCCAGAGTCCTCTGCCCAAGTGCCTAGAACCTTTAAGCCCCAGGGGCATGGCCAACAGGGAGCGGAACAAAGAAAGGAAGCCAGTCCTCGGTGCACACAGCCTGGAGACCAGGGTCCACTGATGTGCCTCACCTCATTTAGGCCTCCAGGGAAGAAGTGTTCTGCAGTGGATGAGAGTACAAGCCCGGGGCAACATGGCCTCCGTCCCCGCCAAAGTCTTATCCCACCACTAGCTCTGCAGCTTTGGACAAGTGCCTTAACCTTCCTGTGCCTCAGTTTCCCACAGCTCCCAGGACTGTTTTGAGTATTAAATAGGAAGACCGATGTAAATTGGTCCATTCTGTAAGCTCATCATCACCATCTTGTTCATCCCTCCACCATCGCATCCCATCTCTCTAGCATCTTCTTACCAATTATCTGTAAGGAACAGGACCTGTTGGGGGGGGGGGGGATGGTGCGTCAAGACAGGGGGAAATTCTTCCAGCCTTTTATGCTTTTTGTAGTTCTCCCCAACTCTGCATTCACCCCCTAAAACATCTTCCTGATTAATGAAGTGTATTCACTTCAAAGAGAATCTCATGGACAAAGCTATCCCGCAGCATTAGAAGGCTTTCCCCGAGCTATTTCCTGAACCTCCCGAACCAAGACTCCTGGCACATAAACTAGGCTCTTCTCCTGACTCCTGGAGTTTGCTCTCAAATGAGCTGCAACTGAATGCTGCTTCTGCCAACCCTGGCACTTCCCAGTCCTCCTCACTGGCAACGCTCTCCATGTTGGGATGGCGATGTGTTCGTATTTGCTCACGGGCTGCCAGAAGCCAGCTGTGACACTTAACTATTCTCCCATCTTTCCTCCTTCCTGTCTCCATCCCCAACCGTCAGGAACGAGGCTTGAGAAACGAATCACAGCCAGTCTAAAATGTCCGTGAAAAGCATTCCGAGGTCCATATTTAACTAGTCCTGGATGTGGAGGACTCCGAAGGAGCATGAATGCATTCCTCAGCCCTTTTCCTGCCAGCATGCCTCTCTTTGCCTTCCTCTGCCTCTGTATCACCCTCAGGGTAGACCAGAACACCTACAGACCAACCCCTTTACAACCAGCCTTCCCCTCCCAATGCACTGAGATTGGTACCTCGGCTCCAGCTGGGAAGGGCTGTATGTAGTGAGAAACTGGACATGTCTGTGCTCTCACTGCAAAAGGCACAGGCCTCCAGCACCATCCTGTTCTGTTAGATCAAGTCAATGTTCAGCTTTTATCCGCAAGAAGACACACGTCTGAAATTCTCGATTTGCCGGGATGAGGGGCCAAGGGCAGGAGCCACAGAGCGCCCAGTTCTTGCTGATCGACCACTTTCTCTTATGCTACAGAGCGACTCTAAACTTCCTTATTTTTAACCAGGAAGACAGGAACACACACAGAGTTGAGCCAGGCAGCACTGCTCACCGGGATCTAAATGCGATCACCTTGAGAACCTAAAAAAATGTCGATGGCACAAGACAAACTTCCCTCCGGGCTCCGCCACCCTCAGCACTTCCCCATCCCAGTTTCCTCAGCTTCCCTCCTGATGCTCAGCTTCCTTGATTTTCACAGCTTCTAAAATTAACCTCTGAGCTCCTACTGCTGCCTTTGGAGGGCAGCCCTGGCTAACGCTACCAGAGGCCATAAGCTGAGCAGCAAGTGATTCCGATAATCCTTCCCTTTCCCGAAGTCGGCCTTTCCACCTGCTTACTTGGAAGAATGCTGGGGAGGGGGCTGGAATGGGGGAGCCTACGTGCCAGTTGCCTTTCTTCTCCAGTGCCCGGCGTGTTGGATACATATCCCACTTCGAGGCAGGGTGCAGAATGCCACCTCCATCCCCCCCCCCCCCCCGCTGTCCCATTTTGTTGTTTTGTTTATGATCAGAGTTCCTCTCTGGGAACATTCCAACTAGGGATTATATAAGCCTTTGAAGATGAGTAATGGTGATCTGACTTCATAACAATCTCCCCATTGGGGTTAAAGATGACTCCCAGCGCTTGTCAAAGGGGAACTGCAAAGCAGGTACTTAAGTAGACTCTAGAAGCTGGAATTAAGTCTCCGTAGCCACTTTTATGGGAGGACGGGGTGGGGCGGGGAGGATAGGTGGATGGGACTAGGAGCATAATCCAAAGTTCAAGAGATAAGGAGGCAGCAATGTCCTGTGCTGATTTTTCTGGAAGTAGCATCCTAGAGCGCATGCAAGACAGAATGGCACATCTTGTAGAATGTTCCCCATGCTGCAAAGTGGCAAAGTCTGGAAAAGGGAACATCATCACTGGTGCTGCTGGGAGAGGGGACAAAACACTGAAGCCTGTGGTTTGGATTAGATGCACACAGCTGCCTCATCGAAAGCGAAGCATCAGGTCACCAGGGGAGGCTGAGGGGACCCACAGGGAGTCCAGCTCAAGCAATACACGGGGCCGGGGGGTGGGGAGCTGAGCTCCCATGGGGCAGTGTGGGACCCCTCAAAGATAAAGGGGCTTGGCTGACTGGAATTCTCACCAGCTTCTTGAGGAGCTTACTTTGTACGATCTACTCAGCTTGTGGATGGTGGCTGGTCTGCCAGCCCCGAGCTAGCTTTGCAGAGGCTGGGCCCCGGGAGGATGAGAGGAAACCATCTAAGTGGCTGCCATCTGGTAACCTTAATTGGAGCGGCTACGGAGGTCAATGGCAAAGGAAGAGCCTTTCAAGCCACCCGGGCCAGCCTCTTACGGCTGGAAATGACCGCGGCAGACAGACTAGGCTGGTGGCCTCGGTTCAAACAGGGCATTGCACAGCCCAGGAGGGGAAAACAAGGGAGTATAAATAGCAGGATACAAGGAGGCTCTGTCAACAGAGCTCGGCCTCAGCCCCGCCCGGGGGCTGAACACACACACACACACACACACACACACACACACACGTCCACACCGGGACAAATGCACACCACCACCACCAGGCGGGCCGCCCATCCCCCAGCACTGCGGCTGGGGCCTGCTGCCTCGGAACCTTTTGGGTGAGGAATCACCTCCTACTTTTTCCAGGCCTTGGGCGAAGCTGGCAAGGCAGGGGGTTAGCGGCCACACAAGGCACTCACCGAATCTCAGGAAAAGACACATGATACAAGTAAAATGAAAACAAGGGGAGGGAGGGGAAGAGTGAAGCCAAGAAATGCTAAGAGAAGACCAAGGCCCCGGGGCGTGGAGACACACACCTCTGACTGGTTTACCAAGAGGCTGACCAGCAGCTGGCCACCTGGCTTCCCAAGTGCACACAGCGGACACTCAATCCAAGTTCACTTCCTTCCTGCAGTCCTAGTCCCATTTTTAGGGGCTTTACTCTGGCCTGTTGACCAGGCTCTAGCTGGACCACTTGGGGATTTTACTAGAGACTGGGGCCAGACGGGAAGGTGAATACAAAGATGGTGCTCCTAGCCTCTCCCCTGTCTTAATATCAATTTCTTGGCTGCTCCTGCCAATGGGCCTCTCCTTCCATGACTTTTGGGGGCCTCCTGGTTCCTTCCTTCCTGGAAGGACCCTGGAGCCCCCCTTCTTGGTGTGGCACCTTCCCAAAGGCCGAGGCTGGATTTCTCACAGTGGTTAAGACCGAGGTGGGAAGAAAGACTTCTAAAAACGACCCTATAGCTTCAACACATAAACACTGAGCTTTCAAAACTCGAGTTCAGTATTTTCATGTTAAGTAAGACTATGGATACCTTAAAAAAATAATTATTTATAGTTTGAGTGTTATAGTGAGGGAGTGGGGAGAAGTTCATTGAGCCACGAGAACATTAAAAACCATTAATTTGTCAACTAATCAAGATCAATCCTGTTTCTCTTCTACCTGTGCTCAAGAATTCAGTAATAATGGGCTTTTATGGGAGCTGCTGGGAATCCCTTAATGACCAATCCCCCTGCCTCTTTCTCTCTTAACTCCATTATTCTGGTTCATCAAAAGCATCTCTCGAAGCCAATGATCACTGTGTACAGTGGCCGGGAGCTAAGATGCTGCTGAATCTTGCACAGCTCTGATGAAAAAAGTATGCTTTCCTCATGACAAGTTATGCAGCCTGATTTTGGAAGCCCTTTCAGACCATAACTTGGTTACAATCTGGTCTGTACTCTTCCTGTCATGTCATCTGAGAACAGAGTTTTTTGTTTTGTTTTGAATTTCTCTGTCACTTCAAACATCATTTAAAAACCACATCACAGGGCGCCTGGGTGGCTTAGTTGGTTAAGCGACTGCCTTCGGCTCAGGTCATGATCCTGGAGTCCTGGGATCGAGTCCCACATCGGGCTCCCTGCTCAGCAGGGAGTCTGCTTCTCCCTCTGACCCTCCCCCTCTCATGTGCTCTCTCTCTCAAATAAATTAAAAAAAAAAAAAAAAAAAAAACCACATCACAGGGTAACTGCTAGTTACTGGACTGTACTAATTATACCAGCGCTTAGCAGTGGTGTTTGCTTTTTGGCGGGGTGGGCAGCCTAACACTTCAATTGCTGGTTATCTGAGTTTAGATCAGGAGAAAGAACAGGAACTTGGCACCTTTTGGAGCAGGTAATGGTAGCCCCTGCCAGAAGGATGAGTCTCTCCTGAGAATGTGTGGCCGCATCTCTTGGGTCTTTTAAAAGAAGGAAGGAGAAAGGATAGAGTCAAATTTCCTAAAGCTCTGGGGAAGGCTGTGACCCGCGGAGGGCTATGAAGGATGCTGTGGAATTCCATTATCAGTCCGCTATTCACAAAAGCACCCAAGAACAGATGTTCTCCAACATGGGGGATCTCCCTGACTCAGGAGGCCAGGCAGCCCTCAGGGAGCCAGAGGCCGCAACGAGCTGAAGACCCAGCCCTAAGAATGAGCCAGGCAGGCACCAGCCCCTGGAGGGTGTCGTGGTGGGGTCTGCCGTGTCACTTTATCATCTCCGACCAGTGTGTTCGTCAACGGGAGGCTGCGATGCAGCGAGGTCCTGAGCAGACTCTGGCAAGTGAGCTGGCCATCCGCCAACGGGGTTCTGGCTGGGGGTGAAGTGCGGGCAGAGGAACTAGATTCAAGTCAGTAGGAGGAGGGGACAGATCTCTCCATTTAAAGTCATCACTCGGGAAGAAGACCTTTCTAAAATCACGGTAATCTAGCTCCAGAGGTGGGAAAAAAACGTGAGGCGGTGGATAGAAGAGAAGTTCAAGGGAGGAAGAACGCGGTCTCAAGCTTGACATTGCTCAATGGCCAACAGAAGGTGAAGACAGGAGCCCTGCTTAGCTAAGTGAAGCCTGCCCTTCTCTATGACAGCGTGGAAGGCTGGTGGGGAGGACACCTGGGGACCCATGGTCCATTTCAAGGCCACTCTGAGCTCCTGCACACCCACCTTGCCAGCTCTCTCCTCTAGCTATAAAATGGTAGCCTGCTATTAATGAGGCCCCAGAAGGGAAAGAAATTTCTAGAAACTGTTAAGCTGGCCCCATATAGCCTCGTCTAGCAGAAACTACCAACTCACAGGAACTACTAGTGCAGGAGAAAGCAAGTTCTCTCCACTGGGACTCATTATGGGGTCTGCTTCCCTTCCTCCCAAGTCTTAAGCCCTGAGATTACAGAAAACCTTTGTCGTCTTGGAAACACACCTATGCATTCATTCACACATATGCATGGCTGCATGTTTGTATGCATATGCATGTAATCGTGCACGGACGTAGTTTTAAAGTAATTCTACCAGGGAAGTTCTACTTGAGCATTAGTTCTTCCTATGGCCCGGTATATAAGTGAGAAGGTTAAGTTCACGAACTACGGTGCCGTAGGCTACAGACATATCTACTCACAACCTGCTTGTATCTCAGGGGGAGCATTCAAAAGCATCATGGCACCAGCAGCGTCAATGTCAGGATCTGGAAAAATCAACCAATAAACAACATTATTTACAACGGGGCCGGTGTGTGTGTGTTTCCCCCTGCAAGTCACAGTTTATGAAAGCAACAGAGAAAAAAAAAAAAAAAATCCAGGAACCAGATGAGCTAATCCCAAAGGTGACTTTCTTCCCATTTGGATTTGGGAGGAAGAAAGGTATTCTAGAATGAGATTTAAGGGGCAGGTTGGTAAGTTTTTCAGACAAAGCATGGTCCCTCCTCATTTTGCTAATTTCATAACTGGCACTGTATGTTCCTGATAAGCTGCTGACCTGGGCAGCCCCGTGCTTGCTCCCCTGGGAGTAGGGGAGTGGGGTGACAACAGGAAGTTTAGCTCTAGGAATCTTTGATGAACTGGGGAAGCTCACAGCACCAACAAGAGACAGCCCTAAATATACCTGCATCTAGTAAGATACACACAAGACGTCGGGGTATTTCCATCTGTCAGCAGAATGTAAATTATGTTTTCTGAGACTGTGTGTGCGTGCGCAATATTGGTAGAGGTGGTGAAGGCATTAAAAAAAAAAAGGCATTTAAAATATAAAGAAAAAAATTAAAGTTACGATGTCGAGGGCACAATGTTGGCTTTCGCATCTATTACTGCTTTTAATATGGGACCAAAAAAAAAAAAAAATACTCCTCACTCTGTTGCTCTAATTCTTAATAGGTTTATGAATCCTTACTGATCCACGAGTTGACAGATGGCAGGTTATATAGAGACAGAGAAAAATATTATCCTTTTATAACTAAATTCATTTTCCTCTGAGAAACAGCAGTGCCGCTGCCATGGAAATGAGAGTTGCCACGGCAACAGTAAACAACCCCCAAGAATGGTCACTGAATAGGCTGAAAAGAACATCTGCCCCAGTGCGGCGTCCCAGCTGCCCCGGGGCGAAATTCGCTTATAGTGTGGTGCTGCTTCGTGACAGAAGCTGCCGCCTGTGCCCCGTCCAAATAAATGAAGTGTGCAATTGAAGTCGACATCAAAATGCCCGCCCTTGCAGACTACTACCTCGGTGTCCGCTAAACCCAGTGACTAACGATGGGGGGACAGGGGGGCTCACACTTGTCACTTTTTGTACAAATTACACACCAAAAAATTCAATTTACTACTAATGGCTCCATGGCACTTTACTTTGGGTATTATGCGAGGAAATGACTTTTTTACTGTTTAAAAAAGTACATTTTTCATACTTTATATGTGCAGTTTAATTCCAAGGGAGTAACGTGATGCAGTATAAAGCCCCACAAGCGATTAATAATAAGGATGACGGTCGTTCTAGAAGACAGTGTCTCAAAAACAGGTGATGGGGCTGAGGGGGAGGAACTTTACTCCACAGGCCTTTTTGGATTTTGCCTGCAGGAGGTCCGTTACTTACACTCAATGATGGAGTGAAGGTTTGTTTTAATAGTATACTGTGTGAGAAACAGGTAAATTAACTTATTTGGCAACTCCCGGGGTGAAATTCCTAAAACAGTCATCGCTCCCCACTGATATTAAAATATATATATACATGTTAGTTGAACTGAAAGACTTAAGGCCCCTCTCACGGCTCCCAGGGTTCCTGCTATTCCTGTGCCTTTGTCCCCCACACGGCCTGTGGCCAAGAAGCAGGGCTCATAGCTTCTGGAAGATGCTGTGGAGGGACTGAGGCCTTCTCCCACTCCCTCTTTTTGGAAAGACTCCCTTCCCCTCTCAGGACTGAGAAAACACACCTGGCTCTCGGCAGAGCAAAGGTTCCTTACCGTCTTCAAGAACACAAGTATGGCGGGCAACCCAGGGTTGGCCTGGCTGCATGGCCCCCGCCTCCCCAGGTGACTCTTACCCAGACTTTCCCTCAACCACCAGGAGGCTCGATGGGGATAGAACAAGAGGAAATACAGGTTAAAAAAAAAAAAAAAAAATCAGGAGTCTTCTCCTATTTATTTCCCCAGAAAATGAAACAAAGTGGTTCTTTATTCTTCAAAAACACACGGGACCATAGGAGGAAGGTGCAAAGGGCCACAGACAGACATAAGGAAAGAAAGGAGAAAGAAGGAAGAGAAAGAGAACCTTCAAAGGAAAAGAGCACCATCAACACCCACATGAATTTCGCAGAACCTAAGGGGCAACACAGAAAGTGCTTCAGACCCACAAAACATCACCACGACCACTTCCCCCATCCCAGCTGAGCCAGATCAACACATCAACTAAGTGAAAACAGGACGTTTTAGGACAAGTCCCCCAATCCTTCCTTCCTTCCACCAGACCAGACCTGCCATGCCTAGGCCTCCACAGACAAACATTCCCACGCCACCCCAGCCCTCCTGCTGGTCTCCAGGCATTTAGCAAAGGTGCCACACCCAGACTTGTCGTGTTCTCGTTCATGATCAATTCCTACGGCCCTATTCTTCATTGTGCATGGACCAGTTCCTGTGTGGTATACGCCCAAACATTCAGCCCTGTGGGCAGAATGGAAGGGGCAAGGCATGGAATGCCCTCCTCTTGACACCTTGGCAGTTGGAATTAGCAAACACGTGTAGTGTAATGGTCTGAGAAAATGTCCTTCTATGTTCATTGTGTGCATGCTGACACCACGGAGGGGCTGCCCAGTCCCCAGGGAGACACAGGGAGCGCCTTCCCGGGTATACAGTTTGATGAATTTTATACCAGGGTTACCATCACCAGAATGAAGACAGCACAACCAAGATACAGATTTCCATCACCCCAAAGTTTCCTTGTACCCCTTGCAGTCCTACCTGCCCTTGCCCGGGGCAAATCCTGGTTTGCTTTCTTTCTCTCTCTGATGGGGCACCAGCAGCTCATTCCTTATTCCTTCCATTATTGAGCCATATTCTGCTGTCTAGACAGAACTATGCTTTGTTTACCCGTGCACCTATAGATGGACGTTTTGGCTGTTTCCAGCTTGGGATCTTATAGAAGCCCCTATGAGCTTCTGCATCTATCTTTGGTGAACATGTTTTCACTTCCCTTGGGTAACTGCTGGGAAGAGCATGTTTAACTTTCCAGGGGCCCAACGAACTCTCTTCCAAGGAGGCTGGACCATGTATGAGAATTCCAGTTGTTCCACACTTTTGTCAATACTTGAAACTGTCAAGCTTTTAAAATCTTCCCCATTCTCACAGCTGTGTAGTGGTCATTCACTGTGGTTTTAATCTTTATTTCCCTAATGACAAATGATGTTGAGCATCTCTTAATGTGCTTAATGGCCATGGGTGTATCTTCTTTGGTGAACATTCTGTTCAAGTTTGTGACCACTGCTTAATTGGGTTCTTTAACCCAATTGTAAAGTTGTAAAGTTCCTTAAACATTCTGGATAGAAGTCCTTTGTGAGATATATTTTTTTCTCAGCCCATGGCTTATCTATTCAGCTTCTTAATAGTGTCTTTTAATAAGCTGAGTTTTACATTTTTATGAAGTCCAATTTATGAATTTCTTTTACAACTCAATTGGGTTTTGTTTGCCCCAACTAAGAAATCTTAGCCTACCCCAAAGTTGCAAAGATTTCCCTCCTGAGCATCTTCTTTTTGAGTCTCATGCGTTAGTGTAACATTATCTGGGTTCCATACTCAGATTTACAGGTAAATGAAAATGGAACTCATTAACCAGAACTTTCTTCATCCAGTAGGCTGGTGAAGCACAGACCTAGAACTGTACAGATCAACACCAGAAAGACCTGCCTGGGCTACAGGTGGGTTGGGGGAACACCAGGCAGCCTGAGAGATTTGGTCAGCCACGTTTCTATGGAAAAAGCTCTCTAGGACCTGCTGCTAAACACCTGCCGTGTCCTTATATTCACCACACCCTGATGTCCTGTGTGTGCTTGAGCTGACAATCTGCTGTCTCTCCTCTCCAAAGAGATGCTACAGTGCTTATTCATCTACCTATTATTTCTTAGTTTTCTTCCCTTTTTAAGAAAATATGAAGGTAGTGAGTTAAAAAAAATATACATGAGGTAGATATAATTTGAGAAATAAACGTCTTCCCCACAGACCCATTCCCAGATTCACATTTTCTCCTACAGATGTCCAGGAGTTGACTATACAAATACAGACATTTAGGGGAGCTCACCAATGGGAGGTATTTATACTCATGCACATGTACCGACTCTTTAAAAAAGGGGTTTATGGGGAAAATACTTTTCTGCATTTTTTTTTCTTCAAGTTTTCACTAGATAAGACATCTTGGCAACCTTTCAGATTCGTGCACGTTGTCTAAAGTTTTTCTGTAGTGACTTTTTCATGCATAAAAACAAGCCACACTGTTTGGACTGACATTCTCTTTTCTTTAGGCTGCAGACTACTGGGAGAGCAAAGACGAAACATCCGGAACCTGTGCCCAGCACGCTGCTGTTCCCTACCAAACTTGAGCCCCTGAAGACACGGCCTCAGCACAGCAACCCCCCTTCTCCTTCCCCGCGTCCCCCTCCCTCAGAGGATGCAGCGTGGCCCATTCCCTCCCTTCTCTGCCTGCTCACAGCTCTTACTTCCTCAGCCTCTCTGGGGCTCACCCCTACTTGCTATTTTTTGTGAGCACACCTGAAAGAGTCCTTTCTCCATGGTCAGGAGAGGCCAGTGTTGGCTTACATCTTTAGGCATGAGAGAGGCTTTCTGATGGAAACTTTTGAATAGGACACTTTTGATCAAGGACACTGGTCGTGGAGTTTTTTGGCCGGAGGGGTTTTAGGAGACGAGGCAACTGTTTGGGGGCGAGGGGTTGCTTCTGCTCTGGAGGCACGGCTGATTCTTAAGGAAAAAGGTCCAGGACTAGATGCAGGGGAGGGTGAGCAGTGGGATGACTGCACGGGATTCTCTGCGGGCTTAAAAGAGAGGTTTTCTTCCCCCCAAATTGTTCGATCCAGCTTATCAGCACAAGAGGAAGATATTTTGGTCAGGAACTCTTTCTAGGAATGAAGATCCACCCGGCAGGAGTATCCTTCACATGTTGCCTCCCTGGGGAACTGGGGTGAGGGGTACAGGAGAATAAAGAAGCATTACCCTCTTTATTTTTGGAGAGGAGAGTCTTCCCAAAGTACCTAACTCAGCATCCTCATACAGAAACCCCAAGTCATTTACCACTGCTTAATTCAGTAGAACAAGTATGCCATCACGGATGCTTCGTGAAGTTAGGACCATCCTTAAAATGGAGCCAGTCTCAAACCCGGATTAAAAAAATTTCCTCCTCTGCTCATGCTTCAGTAACAAATGTTACTTCTCCTCTGGACCAGTTCCCAGCATCCCATTTCAATTTTCGTCTTTAATGTGGTTGTCTTATCACATTGCCTCCTCTCGGCAGTACAAGACTAAAAAAAAGGCCACACATCGCAAAAATGCTTTCAAATCCTCTTCTCGTGAAGGTACATACACAATTACATTACGCTATAGTGAGAGGAGTAGGTAACAAAGTTTCTAGAATCAATGGTTCAGCTTTTTAGATGAAAAGATATATACTGCACTTCATTTTCCCAAAATGTAGAGATGGGTTTCTTTGGGGCACAGGGATGGGGTCGAGGTGAGGTGGGAAGAGGCCTTCTGTCTGGGGGTGTGATGGGAAAAGAACTGGTCAAGGCACGAGGATTCTTGGGGTCAAGTCTTGGGTCTGTGGCTAATTAACGGGTGACTTTAATTTTGCTGGGATGGAATTCATTTCTTTTAAAATGGTGGGGGGTGGCTGCAGACTTGGGAGGGGACAGATGGGTTTTTTTTACCGCATTCCACATAGTTACTCGGCCTCTAAAGTCCCCCGACTTCCTCTTCCCTTTCCAGCTAGTGGCTGCCAGAACTATGGACTCCAAGGAGCACCTACCAAATGGTGTTATTTGTTCCAACGCCTTTGGAGAAAGCGAACGCTCTTAGTAAGGCTGGAGGAATACCCTACTGTTTCTGGAAAGCCATGACCTGTCATTCTGGGCATCTGCGGGGTCTGCTTTGAGCAATCCATCCGGCCTGATGTGGGCATCTGGTGGATTCCTAGTGCGGCTGCTGTCTGCATTCACTCTCCTTCCTCTGGGATGTGGGGTCATAGGGAAGTGACTGCCAAGACCACCTTATCCTGACAAACTAAGAACATAAAGGACAGGTGGAAGCCCCTGGTTCGTGGCCCTAGACTGCTGCAAAATGTGAGCACCATCCTTAGCATCACTGAACTGACCGATATAACAGAATGATAACAGATTCCAATATGGGAAGCCTGAGAATTACAACCAATGATTCTCTTAGAAATGGTTTGATTGTCCATAGGTCTAACGTGTTTATTTCTGTCTGCTACATCCCCATCATACCTGAAATGTTTTACAGGAAGGTGAAAGATCTTTATATAATTAAATAAAATAGATTCAAGAAGCATAAGAAACCACCGAACAATAGATGACACACAAATGGACAGAAATTATGGGACAGAAGGACCCGATGCTCCTTCAATCAAGTACACACACCAAAGTATTCATATTCTCTTGCATTCTCAACCAGGAAGTGAGCCCTACTGCAGGACTCACCCTCTGCAGCCTGTATTCCCAGCACCTGAAACAGCACCTGGAACATAGGGGTGCCAGATAAATAGCTGTTGAACAAATGAATGCATGACTTATACAACAGCTGTCTGAGGCTGCTGCTGCTGCTGATTACAGGGCATAAGCCTCCTTTTTTTTTTTTTTTTAAAGAAAGTTAACACTTTTGTAAAAATCATTCATTTTTAAGTAAGCTCTAGGCCCAATGTGGGACTTGAACTTATGACCCTGAGATCAAGAGTGGCATGCTCTACCAATTGAGCCAGCCAGGTGCCCCAGGCCATAAACCTCTTATGTGCGGTGGAATCCCCTGGAAACTCCAGAAAACCGTAAGTCAGGCCCCACCCCAGATGACACAGGGAGTTTTGCAAAAATTCACCAGAGGAGTCTGTTGTGTAGGAAAGGTGAAGAACCACTTTAGTTTAGTAGTAGCAAGTCAAGGGCATATGGATGCCATCCAAAGAAGTCCACTGAGGATGACCGTGCTCCCCAGAAGTCTGTTATCACCTGTAACATCACTAGATCTCTCTGCTTTGAAATATCTTTATCCACTTTCTGCAACTCTGCATGAGTGACACATCCGAAAGTATTTGGTTAATCCATGAAAATGGAGAAAAAATACTTGGGATAACTTTTAGGGCCAAGGAGACAAGAAATAGATGAAAATAAACAAGCAAGCAAAAAAAAAAAAAATCCCAATAAGGTATACATTTCGGGGGGGGGGGGCAGGGCGCGGATTCTGGATCTGCCTGATTTCATTTATGCACACGCCATATACTAAGTAAGTGGTTCTCCATCAGGGACAATTTTGAACCTCTTCCTTCCCAGGGCATATGGCAGTGTCTGGAGACATTTTTGATTGTCATGACTGGGCGGGAGTCGCATCTCGTGGGTAGAGCCCAGGGATGCTGCTACTCAATGTCCTACAGCGTACAGGACAGCCCCCCACATGAAGAATTATCCAGTCCAAGATGTAAGCAGGGCTGAGGTTGACAAACCCTGTACTAAGCTTACATGTACATGTGCTGTGGTCAAGAAAAGCAGGTTTTTTGAATCAAATGATCTCAAACAGTACACATCAAAAATAAATGGATATGAAATTTATTTTGTTGTTGCTTTTTTCTTTTTTCCTTTTTGCAAAGGCCCTAGGCCTAGGTGAAGAGAAAGGATATCCATGTTTGTGGCTCTGAAACCACCGAAGTAGGGCGTGGCACTCTTTGGCCACTGTTGCAATCAATCAAGGAATCTCCAACAGCAGCTTCTGATCTCAACGGTAGCAGCTCAGGGAAGCACTGGCAGATCTACTGAGATCATTTACCCCGAATATTTCTCTCACTTCCCTGTTGGCCAAAGGTACTTTTTTTTTTAAAGATTTTATTTATTTATTCATAAGAGACAGAGAGAGAGAGGCAAAGGGAGAGGCAGGCTCCCCGCTGAGCAGGGAGCCTGATGCGGGACTTGATCCCAGGACCCTGGGATCATGACCTGAGCCAAAGGCAGATGCCCAACCATCTGAGCCACCCAGGCGCCCCTGGCCAAAGGTTCTTAAGACGCAGTATTCACCATGGGTAGAAAATGCTAACATTTGAGGGGTTCACACAGACAGATGGGGCGTGGGGAAGTGGCACCACAAAGCCCAATGGACAACCTTCACAACGGATGGGATTTTAGGGAATAAAAACCTCAAGCAAAGATTGACTCCAAGTGGTGACTTTAAAAATCATCTTGATGATGGAAGTCTGAGCTAGAGAACACCAAGAGTGTCCCTTCTCCAAAAAACGGGAGTCCAAGAAAACCCCAAACTCCTGCTACTCTGAAGAAATGAGGCAAGTTGAAACTAACAAGCAAGTTGAACCTAAGAGTTGTTTTCGCAACAAAAGAGAATCTAAATTAAGCTGAGGGGGGAGGGGATGAATGATCAATAAGTGCATCTGAAGTATTATTAGGCTCCCATTCACACATCTTCTGATTCTCAGCTTAAAAGCAGTGACTGGTGAACTCTAGAGGAGGGATGTATCAGCTCTGAGGAGCAGCGTCACGTCACCATCAACTCTGCGAATTAGGAACGCATTTATCCAAGTCAGCTCTCTTTCTAACTTGTGTAAATTGCCCATTTATTGCCCCTAATTCCATTTCATGAGGAAGGGGATTTGAGGAAAAGGTTCTGGATGATTAAGTACAGAGCTCAGGGTGCACCCTGGGCTGGGAGTCAGATGACAAGGATTCTCTCTGAGTCAATCACTGAAAAGTAAAAGCAAGCTCACTGACACTCCGCCTGGCAGATGCTTCCTGCGTGTTTTCTCCGGACAACAAGAAACGCTTTAACTTGGATGTCTGCTGGGTGTCTTCATTCAAATGTCCCCTTTGCTCCTGCGCTCCTGAGAGGTCTGCGTTTCATCGTCTACCTTTCCAAATCTGTGCTTCCAAGCCCTTTCCTGGGGGCACAGGAGGGTCCACCCCGTCCCTCTGGCAACCACCACTCCAATACCTCTTTTATCCAACACTCTGAATTTCCCTACTGAATGCATGTTTACTTCTTTAATGTCTGTGACCGGTTGCTGGGAGTTTTTCTAGCAGCTACCTGGGAGCAAATGGAAAGGAACCATATGGATCCAGGACAACAGTACAAAGGGTCTAAAATTCTAGAACTTGAACACCAGGGTAAAGGTGACAGGAGACCCAGAACAGGGTATGACTTCTGTCCTAGGAGTCAGAACCATTTTTTAAGAGGCAAGGAAGGAGTTCTGGTTTGGTTCTGTTTGGCTGATTAATCTGTGCTGCAACTGCTTGTCTGTGATGGGGTAAAAAAAAAAAAAAAATTTTTTTTTTTTAACTTCTTGCAGGTGAATGAGAAACTGCATATTCCTTGCAGGTGCCTTTCCCTTGGCACCTCATTCAGTTGTAGGTCCACTTACTGCGTTCTGCGATTTTTGCCTCCCTGGAGAGGCAGAGAGGCTGTAACCCACAGCCAGGGGCAGAGGAGACATCCGGGGACTTTGGAAAGGGGCTTCCGACACTGGGAGTGAGGAGTACAGGGAATTAATGCTGAAGCCCTCTAGACTCTGGTTTGATAACCTCCTGCTTGGTCCTGGCTTCTTGAACCAGGGATGGAGCCAAAGTCCACCACTGAGCTGGCACCTGGAACGGGGGCTCTTACGAGAGACCTGAGACATGGCCACACTCATGTCTCAGTTAAGAAGGATGTCAGAGGAGAAGCCCGTGACAGAACCAGGCCCAGAGATCCCCAAGGCAGGAACCAAAAGCCGGCGGGGCAGTCAGAGCACCAGAGGACAGACAGGGCACGCCACTGGCAAGAGCCCTGGGGGGCACCAGGGCACCCATCTCTAGCCCTCTTTTCCCTCTCCACACTGTTAGCTCATCTTTCTCAACCACCAGTTCTCCCCACCGAGGGGAAGATCCATTCCTGCCCAGTCCCCACCCTGAAAGCCACTCCCTTCCTCCAGTCAAGGTCACAGGGCTGCAGGCAACCCCAGCAGGCTCTCTCCCACAGCTCCAGCTGTTCTCCGGGCAGCCTGGCCCCCACCCGGCGGCGCAGGCTTGCTGGTGCTGACAAGTGAATATTTCCACTTGCACGGCATCTTCCATGAGGTCTGTCTTCAACTGGGTAGACGTGCAAAGCCTCTTTTTCCAGAAGCAAAGATCCCATCTCGGAGTGACACTGGCAGGTGTGTTAGTGACAGTAACGATCACTCAGGACCCTGACATCAGAATTCCAAGGCGCAAATCAGCTGCTTGCCTGCCTTGCAGTTACCTTCTTCCCTAAGACACAAGCAACAAAGAACTGGAGGGGAGAACTCCTAACACAAGGCTCAGTTTGTCTGGGAATGTATGTATTACGCTGACTGACGAGAATTTCACAAGGGGCCACGGAAGCATTGGTTTTCCCAGGTCTGACAGTAGACGGTCATCAGACAGACACGTTAGAACTGAAGCTTAGTCCGTGCCTTCTGCACAAACGTCTGCCATATTGAATCAGACACACGGCCCCAGAACGGCTCTCCCCACCCCCGTGCCCTGTGTCTGTGGCCAACAGGGGGAGACCAGTCTGCCAGGTTTGCACGTGTAGGGAGACGGAGGGCAGCAGAACCAGCACCTGGCCCACAGTGCGGTGTGAGAAAACGGACAATGAAGCCAACCCACAGGATGTCATACTCTGGGGAGGCCGAGTACGATAGGGAGGTGAAGGGCAGGGCAGGATGGCTGAAGGCTCACATCACTGTCTTCAGGTTTTTCTCTGGCTAGTCAGGAGGTCTCTGCCCGTCCAGAGAGCCCCAGGGCGGGAAGCTGATCAAGAGTGCACCAGGGAGGCAGGGGACTTCTGTATGCCTTTAGGTCTCAGAAAGCAAGTGGCTTTCTGGCCACCCTGCTCCCAATGAAAGTCAGAATTTACTACTAAAACATAGTTATTTAAATCCTGCTTGGGGCATCTTATCAAGAGATCAGAAGGAAATACAGATACAACCAGGCTCCCTTCCCTACATGCATGCACGTGTGCACACACATACACACACACACAATCCCACTGATACCTGCGGGCAAGTGGGGCCTTGAAAGCCAACTCTTTCTCCCTTAGAGACCTGAGCTTCAGATACAAAGAGGAACCAAAGGAGTCAGAAGCACATTTCCCATCACAGACTTGGAGGTCCTAATTCTTACTGCAGTCCATATATGCTTCACTGGAGGACCCCGGCCCTGCCTTTGGGCAGCTGGAGCATGGTCCTTGATAGGGAATGATGTTCAATGCTGCCAGTCCATCCCCTTGGCTATTCTTCCAAAGTGAACTGTGGCTGCTGATTCTTAGGATTACTGCTCACTGAGCTCTGTCTGGGCCTCAGTTTTAATGCTTAGTCTTTTATGCTTTCTGGTCTAATCCTCTCCACCCCGCCCCCGAAATACATTAGGAAAAAAAAAAGATTAAAGCAAATCTGGTGCTTGGTATTTTTTTTTTTAACCTTTGTGTAGTTCTCTGAAACACATTTATTCAGAAACAACCTACATTATGAAATATATCAGTTGAAAAATAAAAATAAAGCACCAACAAAGCACTTTTCCTTTATCCTACAGGGTAACTTCCTCTGTCTGTCTCAAACCTGGCTCCCGGGATGTCCTGAACCTTTTAGGGGTTACGGAGTCAGTGGGTACACTGAGGAGGCTGTAATATTATAATGGCTATTAATTCTGTTTCCACTGAATAGTGCATACTCAGTTGCCTACAAAGACACATGGGCATCATCCATCCATTGTTGAGAACAAAAAGTATCATTAAGCTGATAATCAGCAATTCCTTTCAGATCCAGTTCAAAATGGACATACAGATTCAAGATTAAGGCTGTAAGTAAAGGTATCACCAACATAAAAGGATTAAGTTTCCCACTCAACAAAATTTAAGCACACCATGGTGCTACTGGAAGAGAAATGCGGAGGAGCCCAGCCTGCCCCAATCCTGAAGGACATACCAACATTCTCTAAGGGTGGAAGAGCCCTAAACTCAAAGGTAAGGAGGTTGGGAATGATTAGCTTGGGTTTAAAATTCAGTCTAACCATAAAGCAATAAGCTGATCTTCTGGTGGGCGAATGGGAAATCTGTTCTGAAGACAAACCCCACAAAAGTCTCCAGAACAGTTTCTAGGAACGGCTGCAACCCTGAAATAAGTACTGTGGTTGTAAGGAGTCTACTTTGAAGGGTTCCCCTTTCTGGGGGTGAGGGGGGTGGGGGGGTGTTTAATAAAAAAAATTTTGAGCTTTACTTTCCAGCCCCATAGCATAAGTGGTTAAAACACCTCGTACATAAAAATACTAAGTGAGTATAATGTGGACTAAAGTAGGCCCAAGTGCTGAGGGCAAGAGCTTGGTCAGGGAAGCATGCTTTTAAAAGAGGTGAGTTCAGACCAAACCTGATGTCCTCTTGTGGATGCTATGTACTCATTCCAGAACTGCAAATGCTAAGCCAAGTAAAGGTTTTCAGTGTGTGTCTGGGGCACACCTGTTTTTGAAAAAAAAAAAATCAAGAGAGATGACAATCACCAGACAGTACGATTAACAGACCTGGGTAGACTCTTAAGGTAAAAGTGACAAAAGGCGACGGTGTGGTCGGGGAAGGTCGGCTCCCACTGGGGCTGCAGCAAGGACAAACCTATCTGGAGACAGCTTTGCAGGCCAGCCCAACAAGCTGGTGGATCAGGTTACTTCGTGAGAGCAACTGAGTTCATTCCCTTACCATGAGAGGCATATTTCATTTTTCAATAGGACGAAAGTTCCAGCAAGGATGATGCAAGCAAAACCGCACAAAGACCATCGGAAGATAGAAGAGGAAAGAAAGGTCTATCGACTGCCAGCAAGCTGGCACCTGGGGCTCTTCCACTTGCAAGACTCTTCTAGGAAGGGGTTCAGCATATTCTCACTAAGCCCGAGGCCTGCCTGGGAGTCTTCAGGCTCCGGGTGTGCCAGAGAGCAGAGTGGCCACTGTCCTTTCAAAGTAAGGGCTTTGGGGAGGGTCGAGGAGGAGAGGGGAAATCAAACTGACGATCTGTTTTTAAGCATATCCAGTCTTTCCCAGTTCATATTCTGAAGAAACCCAAAAAGCCTATTTCTGCAAGCTCTTACCACTAAGAGACTCCTGGCGACGGGCATTCGGCCCACCCTTAGAGGCCAGGCGGGCACAGCTAAGCCAGTGCCACCAGCCCGCTGTCCTCCCAGATGATTACCGCTCCGGGGAATGTGCGTGTGCAGGGAGGCAAGCCAGGGTGCACAAGAGACACCCCAGAAATCTGGGCTTTGGCTCGAATTATGATGGAGAGAAAATGCTGGGAGGCCTTCGTCCCTCCCCTTCCCCCGTATTTATTTCTCACTCTGCTCCTCCTAGGTAAGAAAAAGAACTGGTTTTTAAAAGGTTCATGCTGGGCGCCTGGGTGGCTCAGTTGGTTGGGCGACTGCCTTCGGCTCAGGTCATGATCCTGGAGTCCCGGGATCGAGTCCCGCATCGGGCTCCCTGCTCGGCAGGGAGTCTGCTTCTCCCTCTGACCCTCCTGCCTCTCATGCTCTCTATCTCTCATTCTCTCTGTCTCAAATAAATAAGTAAAATCTTTAAAAAATAATAATAATAAAATAAAAGGTTCGTGCTTTTTAAACAGAAATGCTCTTCACAGAGCCAATCTCACCTGCAACTAAACCCACATATTCAACACAGTCTTCTTAGAAAGTTATTTTTCATGCAGTCTGCTGTATTCTGCACGTAGATGATAGAATCGATGGCAAAATGGGCTGAAGGAACTAAAACTCCACGTATCCCCCTTCTGAGCAGCGCTCCTCGCCCCTCTGAGAGCACCTACCTGGTGCCTCCTGGCCGAGAAGCCTCCAAATCACTTTTAGAACTAGTCATCTGGTACTGTACTCATCGGGTGGGGGTTCGTGGGGTGCTGGCAGCTACGCCCAAGTGCGTGGGGACAGGCAGTGTCTGGCTCTGCCAAATTCAACTCCGCCGTGAAGCCTCCTCTGCAAACCGCCCCAATGGTCTCTCCCTCCCCGGACACCCAGAGCTCCCACTGTGCCTGGTAACCCACCTTGGGTTATCTTCTAATCATTTGTGCATACATAGCGTCTTGTCAAAGAGATGACCTCCCTTGTCAGTAGGGGCACTCTTACCCCTCTCTGTAGTCCCTGTGGGAGGCTGGTGATCATTCACCTTCTGGAACAAGATCTCTCTTCTAACAAGCCTGCCTTACTTGCATTCTGGGAAAAAGGAGGAATTCTTCTTGTCACTGAATTCTCAGTTTAGGAAGGATGCTGGCTTCAAGAGCAGAAGATACATGGAGGGCCGCCGGTGGCCACATGTTCTACAGAGTGAGCCACAACTTCAGATATCCGAGTAGAATGAAAAGGAACCGGGAAGAACCTCTTCTCGCTTGTTGCGCTGCCACAGAGGGTTGGCAAAGTATAAAGACGGTGACTCTACCAGACTGTCAAGACCTGATCAATCAAGGGTGTTCTGGTCCTCAAGAAATGGGCTTTCAAGGATGTCTCATTCATGCCTAGGTAACTGATAAGTTTCTAGGCTCTGTTACTTCTAGAACCTACCACACAATCAACCACAAAGGCCTCCTTATGGTTAGCTCAGGCTTAATATTTCCATATACTGTGGTCTAGCCTGCAACACTAACTTCAAAAGCCAAAGAAACATTAGTCTTAGTCTCCAGAGGGGCTTAGGGTTATAGGCAAACAGGATGTACTTCTGAGTAGTCTGTAAACTCATCTAAGAAGCTATACATACTATCAGGGTGCTACAAATATTTGGGTAGAGTCTGAGATCCACAGCAAACACAAGAACTACATGGTTAAAATTACTAGTGGCAACAGACTGTAGTCTCTACCATTTCCCACTTAAAAGAAACTGGTCTGGAGCAGGAAATATACATAATAAGCCCAGAGCACCTTGTTGCACTAGAAAATAAGGACACTATCGAAGTCTACAGACTTCATGTCTAAAGGACTTAGGAACCTACTTGCGGGCCCTCCATTGGGTTTGAATTCCTATGAAGGTGGTAACTGCATTAAATTGAAATACATCAAAAATGCTTCCACCCGATAGTTTGTAATGATATTTAAAAAACCTGTGGGAATTGCTAGGGAACTGACTCATTCTTTGAAAACTGATGAAAGCAAGAAACAAGCAATTGCTCTGCCTTTCTTATATGAAATATACCTGAACGAGCTAAGTGATTGAGGAGATATTTCTCTATATAGCCTGAGTGGCTCAGTTGGCTGAGCGTCTGACTCTTGGTTTTGGCTCAGATCATGTTCTCAAGGTCATGAGATCAAGCCTCAAGTCAGGCTCTGCGCTAAGCACAGAGTCGGCTTGAGATTCTCTCCCTTGGCACTCCCTTGGGGGCACATGCTCTCTCTCTCTCTCTCCCTCTCTAAAATAAATAGATAAATCTTTTTTAAAAAAGTATTCTAGATAATACATGAGAAAGGAATGATTAAGCCCCTAATGAATTAATTTATCTAAGCAGTGATAACCAATAGCTGTTAAAATCACAAAAAAAAAGAGGGGCGCCTCGGTGGCTCAGTCGTTAAGCATCTGCCTTCAGCTCAGGTCATGATCCCAGGGTCCTGGGATCGAGCCCCGCGTCGGGCTCCCTGCTCGGCGGGAAGCCTGCTTCTCCCTCTCCCACTCCCCCTGCTTGTGTTCCCTCTCTCGCTGTCTCTCTCTGTCAAATAAATAAAATCTTTAAAAAAAAAAAAAATCACCAAAAAACAAACAAGCAGATACAATGTATCACCTGACAGAGGTATAAACCCCACTTAGAAGTAATCTTCCCCCCTAAAAAGTGTTCCATCTGGAGACACCTGGCAATGTCTGGAGGTATTTCAATTGTTGTGACTGGTGTCTGGGTCTGTACACCACCAGCATCTAGTCTGTAAAGCCCAGAAACGCTGCTCAACGTCCTATCATGTATAGGACGGCCCCCCACAGCAAAGAATTATCTGGCCCTAAACATCAGTTGCCAAGGTTGAAAAACCCTGCTCTGGATTTAATACCCAATTTATAGGAAATCCACGGGACAAAGGAACAAGTTAAATGACAACACAAGTTGAACCCACAGAATTCAGACTGTAGGAAACTCTACAGAATAACCCAAATTCTTATACAGCAGCAGCGGCGAGAAAAAAATGACAGACCAGACAGTTAAGTATGGAAGGGAGTCAACAGACTGAAAGAGACATAAGGGATAGACCAAGGCTCAGGTCATGATCTCAGGGTTGTGGGATCAAGCCCCGTGTTGGGCTCTGCACTCAGCATGGAGTCTGCTTAAGATTCTTTCTCCCTCTCCCTCTGTCCCTCCCACTTGTGCGCACGCATGCTCTCTTTCCCTCAAATAAATAAATAAATCTTAAAAAATAAAAAAACCCTACAAGCAACTGGGGAAAAGTAAACACTGATGAATTACTAAGGAATTATTTTCCCCCAGTTTTGAGATACAACTGACTTACACATTGTTGTGTAAGTTTAAAGTATACAACGTGTTTTGATATATACTGCAAAATAATGAAAAATAAACTTACCACAGTAAATTAACATCCATCACCTCACACAGTTATAATTTTTTTCCCTTGTGATGAGAACTTTTAAGATCTAAGCAATTTATTACAAACTTTAAAGTGTGTTATTGATACTGTGACTGTGCTTTTTTTTTTAAGAAAGACTTTATTTGGGAGACAGAGTGCGTGCACACACGAGCGGGGATGGGGGGTGTTGTGGAGGAGCAAGGGAGAGGGAGAGGCAGACTCCCCACCAGCAGAGAGCCCAGCACCCTGGGATCACAATCTGAGCCAAAGGCAGATGGTTAACCAACTGAGCCACCCAGGCGCCCCTTGACCGTTTTTTTTTTCTTTTTAAATATATATTTCTTGTCTTTTTGAGCTATATACTGAAATATATACAGAAGAAATGATACAATATCTACGGATATCCAGAATCCCATTACTTGGGGGTGGAAGGTGGTGGAAGAAGTACAGATGTGACACATCTGGCCAGGATTTACTGATCGTCGGGTAAAAGGTGGCAGAGGTTTATTGTTTTATTCTTTGCAATGTATATTGAAATGTTCCAAATAAAAAGTTTAAATAGTTAGAAAAAACCCCCAAAACAATGGCAAAATGTACCAGACCAACTGCAGCAGATGTGGAACATGCTCTTTTATGAACAAAAATATGGCCCATGACATGGAGCTCCAGGTGATGCTGGGCTCCCAGAAGGTCACCGGGGAATCCAGGCTAAGTCTAGACTCACTGAAGTTTCATTTCCCTCTTGAACACGAGTTAAATTTGACCTTCCGCAGGACTAAGAGTTAAACAGTGCTTAAACCTGATGCTTAAACAGCGTGATAAAGCACAGCAGGCCCAATTTACTTTGTCTTATGGTGCATGCCTGGTTGAGGTTGGGAGGTGTGTGAGCGGGGTGGGGAAAGGGGTCAGCACCCTCCTGACCCCTAAAGGCAATTAACTTATACTTCCAAGCAGGAGGCGCCATTATCTTTAACTCAGCAGGCATAACTGTACATAATTAGAGGTCATAATTACGGTTCTCTTTTTAAAATGTGACCATAGTATCCAAACTGACCTCTTGCAGCAGCACTGCCTACACGCTGGGAAAAGCACATACAAGGCGGGTACAGGCCCAACCCGTTGTCACGGTGATGGGCAGCCAGAGTCCCCAGGCAGTTTGCGAGGTCAGGCATCCATGCTCATTCCCTGTTGAACTCCGATCTGTTTGGGGTTTACTAATTATCATTTTTCACTGAGAAACGTTTTATTTCTTTAAGTAGACACGGACTAGCCAGAGCTTTTACACTGTCTCTCTGACCACGGCAAAGAGGCAAAAGCAACCACTCGAATGAAAATGCTAGGAATGATGCGCATCTCCTGTCTAATTAGCCATGTAAGGACAAAGTGGAGAAGATCAATTCCGGATCATTTTTTCACTTGGGTGTTTTGTAAAGTTGCTGCAGAGAGACTCAACTCTACTTTAAAAATTTGGATTTATTGCTATTTTATTAGACCTCCTAACTGGCCTCACCTAGCAATATTTCTAGCTTAGATAGCCCGAATCATTATACGTAACAAATCGTCTTGCGGGGAAATAAAACCCACCGGGACTGCTTTCAGTTCTCCGTGCTGAATAATAGAATTCTTGAGCTGAAAGAGACCCTCGGAAATCATCCTACAGATGGAAGGCCTGAGGCAGGTCCAGATAGAGGGGAAACAGAAGCAATGGCAGAAAATCATGGGGTGAGGAACTCACAGGAACATTTTATGACCAACTTGTGGTTAGCGCCTTACTTGGTGGCCACGTTAATTTCAGTTCCTGCTTCCAACACAAAGCCCAAGCAGCTAATCTGTGTCTCTCATACTCCTCAGGAGCATAGCTTCTTCACTTTCCAGCAGGAGTCATTAAATAACCCTGACAAACAGCCAAGTTCCTTCCAACAGTATTTTAAATCCCCAGCCAATGCTTGAAAAATTGGAAAGATGGTACAGCACCAGCTATCTTTTCCTGGCAGTAAAAAGGGGTCGAAAATTCCAAAGTTTGATAAAAGTAGTTTCAAATGGATAAGACAGCGTCAAGTCACAACATTTACACAGCCGAGTGACGATTCTCGCTTGGAAGCATGAGCTTCACATAAATGGCCCTGAGAAATAGAGTGTTGTTGTTTTTAAACCAATGTAGTTTTCTTGAATTGAACAGCCTGGGAGTGAATTATGGTTCTCTATATTTGTAAAAGCTCCTCTATTCAGAAAAGAAAAACTTAACGACTATTCAGAGGTGTCCAAAACCAGAGTTAAATAAAAGAATAATTGCCTTCCTGTTTTTATAGGCACGTCACTAGGAAGAAATACTACTTTACTACTTTATTTTCTTTTGGTTCAGTAAGAGAAGTCAAAGGAACAAGTCTAAATACATCACAACAAAGGTATTTAATTGAGACCAGTTCATTTGCATCTCAATGTAAAGTCACTGCGTGATATACCAACGCAAATGTATTGATAAAAGTTTATTCTACCACTGTCATGAGTGAGGGGGAATGTTTCAGTGGTAAATTCTTCAAGTTTACATTATTTCTTGAAACACTGCACGCAGCTACTTGGCTCAGAAACTCCAATTCCATGCTTCACAGGGATTTTGCAAAATACTTGCCCTTATGTCACAGATCCAGAACTGTGGCTTGACACAGCACCTAGCAGAGCCTTGTCAACTCAAACATCCTAGTCACATAAAATGGCTCGGTTCCTAGAGCTTTGCTTCCCCGCTCAGTACATCAGCCTCCACGATATTTATCCCCAAGTGTTATTTGCTACATTAATTTATATAACAAGCCACAAATGAAATACCATCAGTTCCTAAATTTTGGTTCTGAACTGCTCACTTCATTTAGCTGTGCATTCGCCATGGCCCCAGCACCTGGTGATGGAAAGGGTTAAAAAGAGGGGTGCTGTGAGCTCAGCCCCTTCCTGTGGTGGTTCATCAGACTGAGCATGTTTAAAAGCAAAACATTCCTTCCACATCACAAAACCCTGGCATCTGCTGAGTGGCCAATTCGGCTTACTCCGTTTTGTTTCATTATATTCTCCAAAGAAACCATACAGTTTGGACCACAGAACACAATTAAGTTTTACATATCTTCACACTCTCTAGTTGCCTATTTTCTCCATCTAAGCACTTTGCAAAAAGCCAAAACCCCAAACAGAACAGCTAATGAATCCAAAGTGGGCTTAATTTTATTGATTCCATTTCACATAAAATTGTTAATTCATCTGATTCTTTCCTTTATTTCATTACCTTTCATCTGGAATATCCCATGTCCCACCCAGTCAGCTGATACCATTCGGCACGTATCTCTCTCTGCAGTTTTCAGTGCTGGAAGGATGAGAATCCAAACTTGAAGCAAGTCTGGAGATTAAGCTTCCCGAGCAAATTCATTTTTATCACAATCTTCAATGTTCCAAAGTGGCCAAGTCATCTTGGTCATGTTTATTAACTAAAGGTAATAGGAAAGATCCCAATCAGAGCTTCGGTGTACACAACCGCACAAACCAATTCTCTCTCAGTGAACGCAGACAGACGGTTCTGAGCTCCAGCCACTGAATCTCATTTATTGCCCTGGGACCTGATCAGCAACACCTTGGCTTCTGGATGACCACCCAACACAAGCAGTTGTGAGGAAGGAAAGAGCTGCTCACACTGAACCCTGAACAAGAACCATCCAGAGGAGGGGCAGTCCCTAGGAAGGTTGAATGCAGAAAGTGCACGCAAACACTGGTATTTTGTGACATTCCTAGAAAGGTCCATAGCTTTTATCCAGCTCCCTCTGGGGTGGATTATACAGAACAGGGTAAGAATCACAGGCTTTACACCCACCCATAAGAGATGGAAGTCTCACCCCAGAGTGCATCATTAGGACAGGACTAAAAGCTCTCCCCTTCCTCTAAGAAAGAATTATGATTCTTTGGTTTGAAATAATTTTGAAGCTTTTGCAATGCTAAGAAAAATGCTTGTTTGTTAAGAACTGAATGTATGTATCCCCTCCGCCCCAAGATTTCTATGTTGAAGCCCTAAACCCCCATGTAATGGTATTTGGAGATGCGGCCTTTGTGAAAGAATGAGGGTTAGATTAGGGCATGAGAGTGGAGCCCCCGTGATGGAATTAGTGGTCCTAGAAGAATAGGAAGAGAGATAAGAAAAACTGTCCTATGCCCCTATGCCCAGGAGCACAGGGGAAAGGCCACAGGAGGATTCAGTGAGGGGTGGCCCTCTGCAGACCAGGAAGTGAGCTCTTACTAGAAACCAAACCCCACTGGACCCCACAGTTGCAGTGACAGCAGCCTCTGGTGGTTAGTTTTATAGGATTCTGGAAATCATTTCTGAAAGGCCAGCCTGGCTTCTCCTCTTCCGGTTCTTTCAACAATTTTTTAAGTCCTTAATTCCCTGTATGACCTCCCTTTCTCTTTTAACCACTTAGAACACTTGCCATCCCCTGCCCTGCATCCCAGACCACAGAACCAGGACATCACTGAAGAGGACCGAGGGAGCTGTTTCCCTCCCATGGTCGGGTGAAGGGACAGTTGGTTAAATGAGAACCAGCCTGAAGCAGTTACATTCTGTAGCTCTGTTTTTAAAGAGAGAAACCAGGAAGCTCAGATCTATTTAACTGATACAATTTCAGGGCACCTGACTCAGTTGGTAGAGCGTGTGACTACTGATCTCAGGGTTTAGAGTTCGAGTCCCATGTTGGGTGTGGAGATTACTTAAAAAATAAAATCTTTAACTGATACAATTTCAGAAAGATATTCAAAGATGGACCAGGCTTCTATGTTTTATGGGGCTGGCGGGAGGAGGAGGCTCTCCTCAGTCCCTTTTTGCCTGAGCATCTAAGTATGTCCTGGATGAGGGAGCCAGCTCCTGTGTATCCGGCTGAGCCGCGCAGTGTCTTCCACAGAGAGGCATGTCTCCTTTTACGGTGCTTCACAGTTACTGCTGCTTTTTTTTTTTTTTTTAACAAATTGAAGGTCTGTGGCAACCCTGAGTTAAGCAATTTATCAGTGCCATTTTCCCAACAGCATTTGGTCACTTCGTGTTTTTGTGTCACATTCTGGTAATTCTCTCAGTATTTCAAACATTTTCATCATTATTCTATTTGCCATGGTGATCTCTGATCAGTGATGATGACTCACTAAAAGCTCAGAGGATGGTTAGCGTTTTTAGCAATTAAATATTTTTAAAATTAAGGCATATACGTTGTTTTTCTTAAGACATAATGCTTTTGCCTACTTAGCAGACTACAGTATAGTGTAAATGTAACCTTTATATGCATTGGGAAACCCCAAAATTCATCTGAGTCACTTTGTTGAAATACTTGATTGCAGTGGTCTGGAACGTTCAGAACCTGCAGTATCTCTGAGGTGTAGCTGTGCACAGGAAGAGTAGGAGTCAGAGTAGATTCAAGCAATGTGACCATACACCCGTGACTCCATCGCTCCCCTTCTTCCACACAGCATGGCCTAGGGATAACGTTTTTCCTTTCTTTTTCTCTTTTCTTTTCTTTCTTCTTCCTTTTTTGGTGGTTTCCTCTGTATTGATGTGCCTCTTACCTTCCCTCCCACAATTTCAGTCCCTTCCATCTACTCCCCCCAAAACAAGGGAATGTTGGGGTTCTGAGCCCCTGGGGCAATGAACAGAAAGCAAAACAACCACTGGATGTGACAGAGACTGACAATCAAGAAGTCTAAGGCAGAGCGGTGCCTAGGTGGCTCAGTTGGGTAAGTGTCCGACTCTTGATTTTGGCTCAGGTCATGAGATCGAGCCCCACATTGGGTTCCATGCTGGGCGTGGAGCCTGGTTGGGTTTCTCTCTCTCCCTCTGCCCCTCCCCACCTAAAAAAAAAAAAGGAGAAGTCTAAAGCAGAGTGGGGAAGGTAAGAAAGAGGAGAAAGGAGAGATACTAGAGGCCACCTCCCGCATTAACCCTCCTGCTAAGAGGGGCTGGAGGAGAGTCTCAATCATGAGGAAGTACAGGTCCTGAAGAAGGGACATGGTGGTTGAGCCTGAGGAGGAGTAGGTCAAGGAAGGGGACCTCCCCCCCAATCTCAGGGGCAGCAACTTCATAAACTGAAGATGCTTTCATCCCTATAGACGATGTAGAGAAAGAAGTCGTCTTCGCGGTGCTCCTGGTGCAGCTGACCCACTGTGGCACTGGGGGCTGGAATGACATTGTTGACAAAGAAAAACAAGGCATCCTCCGCTTGCAGGTGAACTTACTTCCAGATCAAGAAGTAGAACTGACCAACTGTGAGATCAGAAGGCACCAGATAATTCTTTTTGTCCAGGTCTCTCTGAGCTTTGGGAGCTTTCCTTCCACATAGCAACCTTAGCAATGAGTCCTTCCTTTTCACCAAGGGCTTTATAAGAAAAGGGTATGCATGACACTTTTGCAGCTGTCGTTAAATTCTGTTAAAGGCACTATTTCTTATTCCTCTCAAATAAAGCCCTGAGATTGCCCTTGTTCTCAGAGCCAGGCCACTCAATGGTATGTGTAATTATACTAGAAATGAGAGCAGTGTGCACCAGATTTCTCTCTTTGCCTTTGCCGCTAGGGAACTCGGAGCTGGGTTTTCAATCAATTGCTGTCATTCTCTCAGCCTGGACCCCTGAAAGATAGCCGCTGCAGAGCGCCCTTCTCTCCCTTTCCTTCCCACAGAGCTATTAAAAAAAAAAAAAATCCTACATTAAGCACTGTTGACATTGTCGTTTCTTGCACTTTTATCATTTTGGGTCACTTCTTTTTTTGGAGATAGGTGAGGTATATACAGATAAATAAAACCTACGTTTTGGGTAAGCCACTGGTCTGACGGTAGGACCCTTCCTAAGTGGAAAATACTGAAGAAGAAGGAGGAGAAGTAAGGCCTTTTCCTTTTGTTGTAGATGAGACAGGAAGACTGCCACCCAGAGGAAATTTGACAACTGTGTTTTTAGGGGGAAAAAAAAAAAAAAAAAAGCAAGCAATTCCAAAAACTGTGGTGTAATTGCTCATGGACATATAATAATTTAGTAAGCTACTGCTTCTTCTAAATTTTATACTTGCTTTGACAGTATCAAGCATGATCAGGCTATCACCGTGCTTTTTTACTCATGGGTCTTTCCTCTATGATCGTTCTCACGATCCTTGAAGATTGAAAAAACTTGTCTCCTGGGGCAACACGCAAGCAAAAAAGTTATCCCAACATTCTCCAAGAAGTTAGAAAACCCCCACAGATTAATAAATCAGTGTATGCTCTCAACGTTGATGATGTATCTTCTTTTTACTATCTACCAACTGGTCTCAGGTAGGTTACTTAGCACAAAGGGCTTGTGTGTCCTTATCTATTAAATGAGGGCGTTTCCTTATCTGTAAAATAAGGAGGTTGGACTGAAACTCTAAAACAGATTCTATCACCTATGAAGCACGCTCAGGTCCTGCTCACTTCATCCAGTGTGGAGAAAGGAAGGGGTCTGTCACTGGAAGGCTCTACAGGAGAGCCAGACCCCGGGCCTTGTCCACTCCGCACCCACAGGTTGTGCCTTCCCGGCGGGACAGGAAGGGCCACCTGCCCGAGCTGGGCCTTCTCGGTTAGTTTAATCTCCTCACATCTATTTGCTCTGCTGCCCCAGACAACCCCACAGCAAACAAAGGCCTGGGCCCATGCCACCCGTTGCAGTGGCTCCAAATTGGGAACCTGCCTATTTTGTTTGCTCTGGGGCAGAAGGAGGGAGCAAAGAGCAGCTTTTGTAAGTCAAGCTGGTTATATTCTTCACTCAATTAGGGCTGAGAAAAGATGGAGGGATGCAAAGGACCCTTCCCAGAGCAGACACTTCATGCTGACCCACCTCTCAGAAGTGCCCTTTCACTGGATTTGCCCCCCCCAGATGTGATTCAACTTTGATGGGAACTAACCATATTTTCTGTATTTTGTTAGATGGTTTTCCTCCAGCCTAGTGGGGAGCAGGTAACGTGAACGCCTTCTATCTAAGCACTTTCTTTAAAGAAAAAAAACACAGGCTCCTTGGGAGTAACACAATTCCATTTTCTGATCCGTATCAGAGGCCCAGACGCTGCTTCTGACTGTAAATTGTTTATCGGGTAAGGTGAGGCAAAGCCAAGCCCTTTAAAAAAGCAAGAGAATTAAAAGAATTTGCTTTCAGATGGTTAACAAGGGAACGTACATGAGAATAGCAGCGTAATTCTATGGAAAATTATTTTGCAAGGCGTCTAAACCAGATAAAAACAGGATTGGTCGGTTAATTATGTAATTAAACTGCAGTCAGCAACGGGAAGGGTCTTCTGTCTTTCAAAACCCAAACTAGTTATTCAAGCTTTCACTGGGTACAGTTTAGAGATTCTATTTGGGGAAGGCGCCCAATTTTTCTTGTCTGGATTAGAGTTAAAAAAAAAAAAAAGTGCTGCTTTGCAAATCTGGCTTCTAGTCTTGAAGATAAAACAATCACAACCCCTCCTCCTTCCTCAAATACCTTTTTGCTTCATTTCTTCAGAGGTAGGAGAATAAATAGAGGGTGTTGTGTTTTGTTTTTTGGGCAGAAAGCCAAAGTAATATCCCAGCAAGATATCTGACTTCTTTACAGAAACACATACTGTTTCATGTTTGATTTTGATTTTCAAAAGCAGAACAATTTTCACATCATTATATAAAAGGCTTCCACTATTTAAAATGTCGTTTCTAAATTAATTTTATACCCCCCAAGGCAGAAGGCATCTGACCAGACTGAATTCTAGCCATTCAATAAGGTGAGAAAAGTTCAGGGACGGGAACTTAGTGAAAAAGACAGTAAAGGGGCGCCTGGGTGGCTCAGTCTTAAGCGTCTGCCTTCGGCTCAGGTCATGATCTTGGGGTCCTGGGATCGAGCCCCGCATCGGGCTCTCTGTTCAGAAGGAAGCCCGCTTCTCCCTCTCCCATTCCCCCTGCCTGTGTTCCCTCTCTCGCTGTGTCTCTCTCTGTCAAATAAATAAATAAAATCTTAAAAAAAAAAAAAAGTAAAAACTTTCAGTCTAGAAGTAAAGGTCAGTTGCCTCTGGAAGCGTGGTTTTGGTTCTTCCCAGGACATGTCGCCGGTTGTTAATCCCCGCCTGTCCAAGTGCAGAAGAAAAGTGGCTTCTCTGTGCAACTGCTGTTGTACGGGAGTCAAGAGAATTTGCTAGACCAAGAGACCTATAGTGAGTGACATTCGATACGGGAGTCTGGTGGCTGGTGGCGACACAGCTGAAAAATCTGATGACTGGCTATGTTAAAATTTTAACATCTGGACAGATGCAGACATAATGGCTCCTCGTATCTAAAACTCTTTATTTCACCTTGAATGTGGACCAGGTACTTCTTAATAAAGTAACCTTAGTCCCTCAGGATAAGGTTTACAAACTTGCTGAGAATCGCTAGAGACGTGCTCACCTGTTCTGATCAAAAGTCAGAAATAGGACATTTTTGCCAATGAGCAGAGGTCAGGCGAGCAGCCCACATGCCTTACTGGGCTGGGCCACCAGGGGTGCCTCCACTGATAGGAAACTTAGTTATTACCAGGCTTGTGCAAAAGATTCCGTGTGGACAGACACACAAGCGGAGTCTGTAAGCAGGGTGTGGCTGTGTGTGTGTGTGATAGCATAGGGAGCAATAACACTGGAGTAATAAAAGACATTATGACCTGATTAGGCATAAAGTTCCCATCATCCCTGCTGGATAAAAACAGAAAATAAAATTGTGTGTGTGTTAAAAAAAACAAAATTTTTTTTTAAAACCCAAATTTTACCCCAAACAGAATAACCTGCAAAAGACGGGTCAAGGTGGGAAACATGCTGGCGGGTAAGGAGTTTCCAACACAATCAGATGAGAGTGCAGCCAGGCCACTAACTCACACCCTCAACCTCTGGCCCGAGCTCTCTCCCTGCTCAATCCCTGTCCACATGGCACCAGCCTCAAGAGCCCTCTGCCTTCTAAGCCTCTACCAGCTCTTTGCCATCCTAGAAGACCTGATCCAACCTTCCCATCTGGCATTCAAATCGAAATGGTTGACCACTCTCCTTGCAGCAGCCCCACCCCGCCAGCCAGCTTCGGCTCCCCTCGTGGGCGTTTTAATTCATGTCACGGCCAGCCTGGAGTCCCATCCCCATCCTTTCTTCCTAAGGAAACCATACCCACCACTTAATGAAAACCCACCTTCCACACACTGTTCCCTGTTGTGTGGAACGGCCACGACACCTTGCGTGACGATTTGCTTTTCAACCTTTACCCTGTGACCAGGCCAGACACTTCTTGCAGGTTAAGGAATGCTGAGTTCACATCTTGCTATTCTTTGTATCTACCCTTCTCCAGCTCAGACCTGCGCTGCCCTGATTTTAAAAGAATACCTCAATTTAGCTTTAAAAGGCTCCTGAGAAATGGGATGCAGTTCCTGGAAACTGCTCAAAAGAGGAGTGGGTGTCTTAAGAAAAGGGCAGGAGTGTGAGATCTCAAAATGGTTTTGTGCAGTCTACCTCCCGAACCCTCAATGGTTGGTGAGAAGGGCACCAAAAAAAAAAAATCAGAGTTCTGGAGCCAGATGCATCTGGGTTCTAATTCACCATTCAGTTGCTGTGTGACTTTGGGTAAGTCACTTTACCTCCCTGAGCCTCAATTTCCTTTCCAAAGCCAGGCACCCTAGTTTATAAGATGGTTTATTAATAAATGAAACCAAAAAGGTAAAATAAAAAATATATTAAAAAAAAATTTTTTTGGTTAGTTGCTTTAGAAACATTGGCTTCCCACTCTGACCCATCAGTCCCAACAAACTACTGATGGAAATGTACAAAGTCCAGCCCAGTAAACTTTGAAGGGGCCTATGTCCCCTCTCCTCCGCAGGACCCTCCGGCATGCTGAGCCTGCAGAACTGCTGCCGGGCCCGGCTCACTGTGCGGGTGGCTCCCCAAGGTGCCGAGGCACTCAGGCAAAATGAATCTAACATCTGTATTCTATTTGCTAATGAGCAATCATCATTTGTACCTTTCTCCAGCCTGGGATTCAGCTGCTTGGAATACTAATGCCATTAGAAACTGGAGTGTTTTTTGAAAAACACACATTAATTTAGCAAAACCCTGTTTAACTCATCGGCATTTGTATGGTTCCCGGGATTCCTTGGCAATACATGGCTGGTTACGAGGCTCTGGAGTCCCCTCCACCCCAGTATATTTTGGTGCTTGAGTGGGGACTGGGAGCCAGGCTTGCCTTGCCTTTTCTACTAACTCAATGTGTACCATCAGACAAGCTAATTGTCCTTTTTCTTAAAAACTTAATTTTGCGGGGGGCGCCTGGGTGGCTCAGTTGGGTAAGCATCTGCCTTTGGCTCGGGTCATGATCCCGGGGTCCTGGGATCGAGCCCCGCATTGGGCTCCCTGCTCAGTGGGGAGCCTGCTTCTCCCTCTCCCTCTCCCACTCCCCGCTGCTTGTGTTCCTGCTCTCGCTATCTCTCTCTCTGTCAAATAAATAAAATCTAAAAAATGAAACAAAACCTTAATTTTTAATCACATGACCAATGCAAGAATACAGTCGCTTATTTTAAAAAGTAGCCAGGACCAAGAAACGCTGCCCGATCCTATTGCCCTGCCCTTCTCAGGAGGTAACCTTCTCTGCAAGAGCAGTATGGGTCCAGAGCTTTTTCTCTCAGACAAGCAGACAAGAACTTGGATCTTTGAAACTATTTATAGTGTTTTTGTCTTACATAAATGCATAAATGGAGACAAATGTATACATTGCTTTGCAACTTGTTTTGTTCATTCAGCATTAAATCTTCGCCTCTATTCATCTGGGGTACAGATGGATGGAGCTCATCCCTGGGCATCTTGTTTACAGTGTAAAAGTCCAATTTTGGACTTTTACAAAGAAAGCTCCAGCAAGCATGTGTGGGACTGCTCTCCCAGGATGCATCTCAGAGAAACTTTCTGGGCCTTGCTTTCCTTGTCTGCAAAGCGAGAGGGTCTGAACAGTCCACTGGGACTGTACTTCCATTCAACATTTTGTGTCACTAGGGCCATCATGAGAAGGCTCCGTCTCCACACGTGGCTCTTTTCCCAGTCCACCCCCAGTTTAGACTTTAGACTCTCCCTGTGCTTCCAAGGTCGTCCAGAATCTGAGCTCATTTATTCCTACTTCCTGTTTTTGTCCAAGACGTCTAGGTATTCCAGATCTTACATCTTTGTGAACTCCTTCCTCCTCCTACGAAATTCCTGCCTCCCCTTAACACTTGACAGGCATCCTCAGAGCTTCTAACTTGTGAGTGTGTGTGCATTCGTGTGAATGGCAGCCCCACGAGGGAGAGGCCTTGTCTGTTTGCTCATCACCATACCCCAGGAGCCGAGGGCATGCGGCACACACAGTGGGCTCGCCTCAAATACCCCATGAACGGATGACTGACAGCCCGGCCACGAACTCGGAGTGTAGCCTGGGTGAGCAGATGCTCTGTGCCTCAGTTTCCTCAGCTGGAAAATGTGATAACAGGACCTCCCTCCCTTATGGGGTTGCCGTGCAGATCAAACAAGGTGATACACGCAAAGCCCTCAGAGTAACGCCTGGTACATCGAAACGGCCCATTACCGTTGGCTGCTACAACAGTCATCTTTATAACCTGTGTGATGTGCAATATTCCACTGACTCAATGGGGTGGTGTATTCAGGGGTGCCCGACATTGCTGGGGTGCAGCGCTGAGATATCCCTGAGACAGCGATGTCAGAAACCGTAAGCAGTCTAACGCAGGGTCCTCTCCATTCACGGTACTAATAATCAGCTTGCAGCTGGCTCTCCTTCTTTATTGTACTAATGTCTGATTCCGTACGGAGAACCACCTCCGAGCGAACTCCTGTTTGTTCTGGCCTGTCACCTATGTTTGTACAAGTTACGCTTTCTCCCGAGTTTCAAAGTCCCGTCTTCCTCCTTTGCCATCGCCCCATTTTTCTCCTTCTTCACCCAGATCCCAGAGGTTCTCCCCAGAGGAGCCAAGTGCCCTGCATGCATTTGGGGCCTGCCTTGGTTCCAATTCAGATTCCGGGGAGCGGCAGAGCGGTGTGCAACAGGCTCTGGACCAGCTCCTGCACCTACCATTAGGGTGCTCTCAGTCTAGATACTTCACCCCTCTTTGCATCAGCTTCCTGATGCACGAATGGCTGCAGTCAGGATTAAACGAGCTGACGTGTGTCGAGCAAGGAGGAGAGAACGTGGCGATCACTAATTGCTGATCATTGTTATCAGACCAAAATGATGCCACCGCAGCACATTACCTTAAGGACCTGCGGTTCAAGCTGTTTTCAGCTGGTACGATGGATTCCTCTGGGCTGTGGACACATACAACCCTTGCTGCACTACCTACCCCACACTCTGCCGGATCACGAATGTGTATTCATGGGCTGGACGATCAGGAGGGGTGCAGCCGTGGCGAAGTGACCGATCTGCACCCAAATGGTACTCCTGACCTTGGCTGGCCCTCTAAGAACTCTCTGGAGCTAACCTGCCCAGGCAACTGAACAGAAGAGGAACTGCCCTCCACTGTATCCAAGCGCATACTCTGAAAGACAGAACCCGACTCACCGGAGGCTCCACCACCACAGGAGGACAGCCTCTAGAACCACCCAAAAGCAAAGATTAGCTTCAGGGTCGAGGGTTCTACTGGAAGAGCTGTTCAGTCAAGATCTAACCAGATCAGACAAGAACTGAAAAACAACCAAGGGGAGGCAACCCTGAGGGCAAAGAGAGACACAGAAATTAATTATGGGCTCTACAGAGGTGTTCAAACCCTGAAGCTTATGGAGTTGGGCCAGTGGCTGAAAGTGAGCTCAGGGAGGCGTTGAAAACATAATCTTTTTTTACAACAATGAGGAGCACATGCAAAAGGTACAAAACTCTCAAATGAAGGTAGAAGCTTCTGTGTGTGTAATACAAACCCCGGGATGGCCGTCAGGGCCACTCGGAATTATCGCTAAGAAAAAAAACAAGCATGCCTTTTACTATTTGACAATAAATACAGTGCTAACAATGATCATTTTGTTGTAACCGTAGTTCTATTCTAGCGAGTGTCTTACGACAGCTTTCTTCCTTTCTCTGGGATGGTGTTCTATTGCTATGACAACCAGTAACATTTTGCACACCGCAGAGCACTATATCATATATCACCATGGCAGAAAAGGAAATGCCATACTGTACTTAAAAGGCACATTCTTTTCTCTCTCGCTCTCTTTTAAAGGCTGTTATCACTACCCATGCATTATTCACCACACCATATTATATATAACCTTTGGTTACAGTCAGGCTCGTGATATATGTAGCGAAAGCCAGGAAGCCTTGCAAATCCCTTAACATCTTATAACAAATAAATGATAACAGAATTGCATTATTCTGGCTTTTCTTCAATGCAGTTATAAAGAACTTGCTTTTACCAACTTCCTCATTGGATCAAGAGCCTTTGTCAGACTTTTACAAATGTTTGTCTCATACAGCAAGAACTCTCTTAGCCACATTGTTGGGAAATACAGTGTTCCCTTGAAGACAATTTTCCAGGACGTGAAGCAGTACCTCTTGAAATATTTATTTTCTTTTCATTTTAAGTATTTTAATAAATTTTAAAAATCATATCATATACTTCCCTGTCTATATAATCTTTGCTTTAGGACTTAGCTGTCACCATGGAAACTCATCACTGGGCATTGCTATAACACATGATGGTTTCCAGGGCTAATGTCACTTATGGAATAGCCGGCTGGGGGGGATGGGAGCTCCAGCTAGCCAAAGGTAAGAATCCACAGGCCCACGTGAACATGTGGCATTATATGAAGATCATGCACAATCCCATAGACTTGCAAGGTCTCTGGGCTCTCATGGAAAGACATCTCCAGTATGTAAGATTTAGAAAACGTAAAATCCATTCTAGGGACAGCCAGAGGTTAGTGGATACAGACCTCTGTGAGTGGACAGAAGAATCTGGTAATGTTTGCCTTGAATCTAGGGCATGTGGGCCAAGGGACACCTGATTCTTTAGGTTGTGGCCACATTTACAAAGTGACTGAAAAAAGGCAGGCTCGGCCCAGCAGTCAGGGGCACAGATACTTAACTGATTGTAGGCCAATCCCCACCGGTCATGATGAAATCCTAGCAAGCTGAGAAGGCCACCCCTCCTCCACCCCCCAAAACTCATAGGAAGGCAATGCCCCAAATTATCTGAGGTGACCTCAAAAAACAATTAATTGTCGTTCAGTCAAAAATAAGCATCTCTTCCTTCCTTTTTTCTTTTTAAGAAAATGTAGGCAACTGTTTATTTTTATAACTTGTTACTTAGGGGCAAAAGTTCTGATGCAAATATGTGAACAATGGAATGCACCCTTCGTGTTTCTGCAGGGTAAGAAAGTATCTGGGCTCAAATTTTTAAAAATATGAACCAGAGAGCCAGATTTGGCCTGACATTTCCAGTAATTCGAGTGATTTTAATGGTTCTGATCCAGGCCCGCATTCTGAATCCAACCTCTGGCCACTGCGTCCTAGATTCTTCTCTGAGAGGGAGAAAGATGGGGGACGCTGGTCAAAAAGGAAGCTGGTGAGCCTGTGGTGGGTGGTCCTGACGTCAAGTCTACAGTGGAGAAAGCACTGGGTGGGAGAGATAGATCACTGACGGTGGTGCCACGGCCGGACCCCCACTGTCTTCCGTCTGCTGGAGTCCACCGTGAAGGCAGTCATAAAGATGAACGGTGGGATGTCTCGGGAGGGGTCAAGGCACAAGTACTGATGGCTCCCCAGCACTTCACGTAGGGCTTGTCTGTCCACCTGTGAGAACTTCTTCAGGGTAAGGAGGATTTAGAGTCTGAGGGCTGAACTGTGCTCCCAGGCAGCCTCCGGATACCTCAAATTGCTCAGACTTTCTCAAAGCTGCCAAAAGCACCTGCTAGGTCCCTTCAAGGAACACCTGACAGGGATTTGTGCCCATTCTCCCATTGGACAGTCAAGGGCAGAAGGGGGGCATTAGTGGGTGATGGTGAATAGAAGTGTCCAAAGATCCCTGATATTTCAAATGTTCTGGAGGGCAGAGGGGAGAGGTGTCCTTTCCCCTGGACAATTTGAGTGAGCCCCTTTTAACCCAAGGAAGATTTAGAATAAAGCACAGAAATGTGTAAGAAAATTAGATATATAGGGGCGCCTGGGTGGCTCAGTTGGTTAAGCAACTGCCTTCGGCTCAGGTCATGATCCTGGAGTCCCGGGATCGAGTCCCACATCGGGCTCCCTGCTCAGTGGGGGGTTTGCTTCTCCCTCTGACCGTCCCCCTCTCATGCTCTCTGTCTCCCATTCTCTCTCTCAGATAAATAAATAAAAATCTTTAGAAAAAAAAAAGAAAATTAGATATATAGAATTAACTTTTTAAATAAGAAATCAATGCAGGCCTAGTATTTTAAATATCTGCTATAATTAAGAAAATTGGCCTATAAGAAAGAATAGCAGACAAACCATGAAACATCAACTAAAATGTGGAATTAAATAACCAATTTACATTTTCATTTTAAGTCGAAATCTCACTAAGGCCATATACAGTATAAGAAAAGTTAAAAGACCATAAGGTGTAACATACTTTCAGCTTAATTAGATTTCTAAGAATTGCTTAAGTGCTCTGGGAGGCTTGTTTGTTGAGTCAGGTAATTGAGTCCTTATATGTTCGATTTCCTTTACAAATGCAGTTTAAAATGTTTAAAGGAGTTTTGTAAGTTTGCAAATCAGACCAAACATTAACAAAAGGCCCCCTTAAAAGCGATTGTTAAAAATTGCTAGGTTTATAAATAAAATAGTGGGATTTTTTATCTTTAATAAAGAAATTTAGAAAGTAAATAACTTTTTCTGCTCAAAATGCTTTGAAACTCCACCCTGCCTATAAGACATTATCTTTTCTTGTCATCCAGTCTTCAGTAAGAATTTCCTGATGCTCTTACTGTGTGTCAGGTATTATACTGGGCACAAGTGGGTACATCCTGGCTCTTACAATCACCTGGTTGAGGAGATAAAAGTATGTTGACAAATAAGAAAACAGGTGACAACTGACTGATGAAGGTATAAGGTGATACTGGAATTCACAGGAAGATACCAATAAAGGCATTGTAACAGAAGTACTATTTGAACTAGATCTAGTTTGGAATCTGCTCTTTAAGCTTGTGAGATTCCCCTCCTGACACCACCTGTGGCTCTGAGTTTGCCCTATGCATATACTCATGCTTCAGTGATCCCGTGAGTTGCCAACTCAGACTTCAAAACTCTGTTAGAATCATATGCAAAGCAGAGGTTAATAAGATATGAATGAACTTCCTCAGGGCTTGTACTCTCTCTCTTTTTAAAAAATCTTTATTTATTTATTTTTAAGATTTTTATTTATTTGAGAGAGAGAGAGCACAAGCAGGGGGAGTGGCAGGCAGAGGGAGAGGGAGAAGCAGGCTCCCCCTGATTGTGGGGCTCTATCCTTGGGATCATGATCTGAGCCAAAGGCAGATGCTTAAAAATGACTGAGCCACCCAGGTGCCCACCACCCCTCTTTTTTTTTTTTTTTTTAAGTAAGCTCTATGCCCAATGTGGGGCTTGAACTCATGACCCTGAGATCAAGAGTAGCATGCTCTACTGACTGAGCCAGCCAGGCGCCCCCACAGGGTCCTCTTGAAAGGGTTTATTCTATGAATGTTGTGCTATCTTTGCTCAGAATTCTGTTTCCTTTGTGAGCTGGGTTCTCCATTCCCTATCCCACTTACAGGTGAGGTTACCAGATGACTGACCTCTGGACAAGCATCCTACTACCAGAAATAGGTTTATGACTGACCAATTTAGATGCAGAATGAAAGGAGCTTTATTTCCAATACAGTCCAAAGGGCAAGGTAGCCATTCTAGTGAGAAAATAGTAAATTCCCAAATGAGGGGTAAGGGGAGAAACGGAAAGCTAATGGCTTCTGACCATCAATCCACCAGGGAGACTTATTTACTTGCTAGAATAGAATGGGTGCCAGGGAAATAGTAAATTATTCTTAAGTGTTATGGGTTGAATTGTGTCCATCCCCTGCCCCCCCCCAAATTCTTACACTAAAGCCTTACCCAGGAAGATTTAGAATAAAGCACAGAAATGTGTAAGAAAATTAGATATATAGGGGTGCCTGGGTGGCTCAGTCGGTTAAGCAACCGCCTTCGGCTCAGGTCATGATCCTGGAGTCCCGGGATCGAGTCCCACATCGGGCTCCCTGCTCAGTGGGGGGTTTGCTTCTCCCTCTGACCCTCCCCCTCTCATGCCCTCTGTCTCCCGTTCTCTCTCTCAGATAAATAAATTAAATATGATTAAATAAATAAATTAAGATGAATTCACACTGCAGCAGGGTGGACCCCATCCAACATGACTGGTGTCTTTATTAAAAGGGAAAATTTGGACAGATGCAGAGGAAAATGCCATGTGAAGATGGGAGTGATGCTGCCACAAGCCAAGGAACCACCAAAAGTTAGGAGAGAGGCCTAGAACAGATCCTTCCCTAGAGCCTTGGTGGGGAGTGTGGGCCTGCCAACAACTTCATCTTGGGCTTCTAGCCCCCAGAACTGTGAATGAATACATTTCTGTAGTGAAAGCTACCTAGTTGCAGTACTTTGTTACTGTGGCCCTAGGAAACTAATACATTCAGTAAACAGAGCAGGAGAAAAAGCAACGTTGGGACTATCCCATTAAATTCTACCACAGACCAACTCATATTTAACTTCCAACTTTTTTATTAACCTGGAATTAGACTCCAAGTAAAATAAGAATGATCTCAGTCAACATGCTGCTACCCCTCAGCACCCACGAATGAGGAGTTTTAAGCTGCTTTGAGGTTTGGCTGCCTCCCATTTGTCCAAATCATGACTTTTTTATCTCAAAAATTAGACTGAATATGGCCACGATAATGGCATAATCTATAATATGGTGTTTGCTGTGGATCTTCTTCCACACAGCCTAGAATAAACTCTTTTCTCCTCATTTAATACTTCACCAAATGGGACTCCCTTCGTGGTGCCTAATCCATCTAGATAAAATAAGACTGATGAATTTTTTCCCACTCAGTTGAATGTTGTTTTTCTTCCTATGGATGTAATATAACTACTCAGTGAACCAATGAAATGTTCGTAGGATGTCAGTCATGCAGTTTTTCAAAGGTTCCAGAGCAGTGATTCTTCTGAGCTTTTAGGAGGGGACTGGCAGACAAACACTAAGGTGACCCCCCCAGTGGGTCATGGCCTTATATAATCTCCCCCCGCCCCCTTTCAGGGAAGATGGAATCTGTTACTTGCTTCTAATAATGACATATGGCAAAGGCAAGGAGTAGTCCCTCCTGGGGTTACGTGTTTCCCCAGCATCTGAAAGTACAGCATCCCTACGGAACTTTTTGTAAGTGCAGAAGCGTTTACCTTTAACTTATATGAAAAAATTTCTGAGCATTCCCAGACCGAAAAAAATAACCTTTTTAGGTTTCCTGACCCCTTAGGACACATCTTGCTAAGGGCCGCACAAAATGGACATCCAGCACAAGTGCTCACACAGGTCAAAGCTCCGGCAGCTTGAAGCCCAGATGCAGGATGGAGTTCGTGGGGAAGGAGCTGGGCGGGGCCGCTCTCGCTGCTGGGGGTGCACACTGCCTCTAACAAGGCAAAAAAAACCCTGAGTACTATTCTCCCCTTTAGCGTGTGTGTGTAAAAATGGACGTCCTCTTGGGATCTTTTGTTTAGAGAACACAGGTACTAACGCCGGTTTTTTGTTAAAAGCAAAGCGACAGAACGCAGACTTTTGACAAGTGGGGGATACCTGCACCTTACATCACGCAAGACTGTGTCACAGCAGACCAGACGAGGGGCTCTTGTTGGCCTTGAAGAAATCAGCTGCCGTGACTGAGGGGACCTGAGGGGACCGCGTGGCTGGGACCATGGGAGTCTGCTGGCTGCGAGTGGACCCCACCTGAGAGCTAGCAAGAAAACGGGCACCTCCATCCTTCCACCACCAAGGACTGAACTCTGGCAGCAACCCCGTAAGCCTGAAAGAGCACCCAAGCTCCAGAAAGAGCTGCAACCTGCTGACACTTGTTGTGCTACCTGGTGAGACCCTGGGCAGGGGACCCAGCTCAGAGGTGGCCGGACGCCTGACCCAAGGTGACTGTAAGATACGAAAGCGTGCTGTTTTAAGCCGCTGTTCATGGTAATTTGTTAGGCAACAGCGAACACGGATACAGGGAAGATGTCCTTTGAGGACCTGACGAAAAAGAAGGAATCTCTAATTAGAAAAGCTCAGGAAGGCACATGTTCTGAATATAATTTCTGGGATTTGCCTAAACCCTTCAAACTCATCAATGAACCCTCAAGATGTTCTTGGATACCACGTTACGCACCTTTCTGTCTACTCAGTAAAATACACTGCAAAACTTGCTAACGTGTGGGAAACTAACAAGGTCACAGTACGTAAGCATCACCTGCCTGCCCATTTCTGCAGTTTAAAATGTGACTCTAAATAATTGCTGTTTCGTTCTTACCCTGTAAGATAGAGCCATTGTTTTAATATCATATCATCTTCAACTTGTGTAGAGATAGAAAAGCACAGATTTGAAGAAAATGCGATGTCTTATTAGGAGAAAGTCTTCAACCCTGACTCTTCTAGATTATAGGAACTGAAAAAATAAGTAAATAAATAAGTTAAAAAAAAAAAAACCGCATGGCTTGTAGGAGCCTGGAAGTGTTTTAAGAGGACACTTTAGGAAGACAGGCTCAGTTCATTTCCCCACACAAGAGAATTTATTCAGACCTAACAGAATAACACCTGAAAGAAATTTACTTTCTAATCCAAACACCCTTTGGGGTGGTATACTGGAAAGGAAAACAAAGTGAAATTCCCATTTCCAAACCTGGACTGAAGTCCTGTTCTAGTACTTGCTACTGTGTGCCTGGGAAGGTGCTACTTAGTTCTCTGAGCCTGGGTTTTCCCAACTATAAAATGAGTTGTTTTGAGAACTGAAAAAAGAGTCATGAAAGAACCCTGCCTAGTGCCAGGCTTTAATAAGCAACAAAAACAACCACCACGGGCCTCCTGAAGGGAATTGGTTCAACTGCCCCAAAGAAGGGCAGGGAGTCCTGACCTGTGATAGGTTCATGAGGACAGTCATTCCCCTGCACTCAGGTCTCTGGGAAAAGAGGTAAGAGTGGTTGTCCCAGGGACAAAAACAGGTAAGGAGGAGCTTCTCCCGTGACAGTGCCCATCTGCCGAATCCTGATCAACAGCAAAGACAATCCAGACTTGGTCATGGACTTGGTCAGACAAAAGAAACAGGGAAACAAACATAACCCCTAACCAAACACACACACGGTGCTGACCAATGCGATTACAGTAGCTCCGCAGACAGAACATCCTCCTATCCTAGTGGCTGGGGATCCCATCAGCGGGAGAAAAAAGGACACCGTGGCGGGACACCATTGTTACAGAAGGAAGATGTGTTGTGGGAACAAATACGCAGCCTTTGGGCAGGAACCATATGCCACTGACCCCTCACCAGCAGGAAATAAACTGCCAAGGGCTTTACTTTAGCGGGCTTGTGTTCTCCCCGGCTGCTCCTCGGCCAGTCTTGGGACAGAGGTGCAGGGCTGGGTGCGTCCCTCTGTGTGACGCGGGGGACGGACCGAAGGCAGCAGGAATGACATTCAAAAGGGCAAACAGAGGTGGCAGCACAGGCAGCCGCTGAACAGAAGGGCATCCAGGGGAACCGAACCGGCGTTACTGGTGGAGACTGGAGAGGATGAGCTCAGGATGGCCTAGGCCCTTGGCTTTCTGGCCCGGAGTCTAACCAAAGCAGTTACTGGCTTCACATGCCTCTGTAGGCAGGGAGCCTACAACAGCACGGACCCGTGGCCTTCGGGAAAAGGTAAGGCAGCCGATGCCAGGAATTCACTGGCGCCCGCCCCAGAGAAAAGGGTCATGGAAACCAGTGCTTTTCCAATATGGAGTCTCTGCTGTCCTAGGAACCTAAGGTTATCACATGGTTCACTAATATGTCTATGTACCCCTCCAACTTCCCCAGGAGACCAGTGACCTCCTCCATCCAGGGACAGTGCCCCTTGCATTCTGTATCCCAGCATCCACCTGCTGAATGGGTGATCCCTCACCCCGCCCTGTTTCTTCTTCCAACAGTCTCACATCTGCCCACACCTTCTTTTTTTTTTTTTAAAGATTTTATTTATTTATTTGACAGAGAGAGACACAGCGAGAGAGGGAACACAAGCAGGGGGAGTGGGAGAGGGAGAAGCAGGCTCCCCGCAGAGCAGGGAGCCCGATGCGGGACTCGATCCCAGGACCCCGGGATCATGACCTGAGCTGAAGGCAGTCGCTTAACCAACTGAGCCACCCAGGCGCCCTGCCCATACCTTCTGCGATGAAGGCCAGGCCGTCTGAAACTGAATTCCAGCGCTGGCATTACTAGCTAAGTGACCTTGGGCAAGTCACTTCACCTGAGTGGATCATTTCCCCCCAGTGTGGTTAACATTAGCACCTACCTTACTGGGTGTGTTTGGGACGATACGTAAAGGGCTCAGAACCAGACTTGGCACAAAGTAAGCACTATGTAAGTGTTAGTCACAGTTCTTATTATTTTGATGGCTACTTTTTAAATTTATTAGTAGATGTATTGTTTCTCCTCTGTCTCCCTCACAAGGCTCCACAAAGGAAAGGATTTGTATCTGTTTTTTCACTGATAAATCCCAAGCACCATAACCTGTTCCAGGCACAATAAACATTCATTTAATGGACACATGAACTTAAGTTCTTAGATCGTTGAGGCCATGCCTTTCTCTATGTTAAATTGCAGACACATCCTTACAACATTCTGCCTTGTCTCCCAGTGTAGACGAAAGTTTTCTACTTTTTGTTGGAAATAATAGCTTCCATTTATAAAGTACTTTCACATCTATTTTCTCATTTGAGCCTCACAACAACCTTGTAATAAATCCCCATGGTGTCTACTGGAGTAGCACCTACCCAGCAGCTCTGCAAAAATATCAGGACTTGAGGTTGATGATAATGATGATAATGTCTCACACCATCTCACCTGTGCAAGGCCATTTATTACTTGATGAGGAGAAGCAAGCCTGCCTAATATTTTTGCATTGATTTACCTTGGGTGGTTATGCTGTTGCTGTTATTATTCTATCGAAAAAAAAAACAAAAGTTACTTGTTTTTATTTTTGGTCTCCCAAACTGCTATTTTAAAATATTTTTTTCTTTCCAGCTAGAAAAGTAGTACGTGTTTATTGTAGAAAACTTGATTTAAAAAAAAAAAGAGTGTAAAGAAGAAAATAAAAATTATCCACAACTCTATTTGGTATTAGTACTTGCTTTTTGGGAAGCAATGACAGCACAGTATTACTGTATCGCAGAAGGAAATTTTAGCATGATTTCTTGGCTGCACTGGCCACACGGAATTCTGGGAGTCAAGAGCAGGCCAGGCCTGGGGCACCTGGGCGGCTCAGTCAGTTAAGCATCTGCCTTCGGCTCAGGTCACGAAGCCGGGGTCCTGGGATGGAGTCCCGCATCGGGCTCCCTGCTCAGCGGAGAGCCGGCTTCTCCCTCTCCCCCGTGTGCATGAGTGCTCTCAAATACATAAATAAATAAAATCTTAAAACAAAACAAAACAGAGCAGCCCAGGCCTGAGGGAAGGAGGGCCCTGGTGGGGGCTAAGGAGCCAGGGGCTTATGAGGGAGGGCAGCTGAGGATGAAGAAGAGTGCATGGGCCCAGGTTCAAGTGGCCAAGAAGGGGCAAAATGGGGATCTGATCTGCTTGCCCTTCGAAGTTCTGCTGACAAGAGTTTTGTTAGAGCAGGACGTGGGCACCTGTCGCTGAGGACTAGCAGCCCTTCAGAAGGTCCCAGCCACACGGCTACGGCCCCAGGGCCCCAGAATCCTCATATCCGGAGACAGAGCAGGTCAAGGAACAGCGTGGCTGCCCTGCGTGATATGGCTTTCCTGCCTACCTGCTGGCGCCCACTGAGCCGGGGGCATGGGGCGGACATGCCTATGCTGCAGTCCTTCCGAGACCCGGGAGATGGTAGTAGGGGGACGGTGGGAACCGATTTCTAGGTCTGCTCAAATCGACTGGCTGGAGGGGCGGCCATTTATGGCTTCTGAGTTTACATCGGGAAGAGCTGGGCGCGGGTGCAGATGGGAGCAGGTGCCAGCAGCTGGCCAAGGGTAAAGTGCGGACCTAACTCGCACGAATCCTACCTGCCCGTAGCTTGTCATGTTTCCTAACTGTCTGGGCCAGGTCTGGCCAAAGCCACAGGGGCCGCCTCACGACAGGTGTCACGGGCACCGTATGCCTGTCATGCTAAAATCATGCTAAAATTTCCTTCTGCGATACAGTAATATTGTGCTGTCATTGCTTCCCAATTTTTCTCTACCTAGGCCTGTTTTAGGTCTCCGACCAGCTAGAGACATGGGCCGAAACCAGAAGGTTCCCAGGAGCCAGAATCTGAAGGTCAGTTCTTTCAAAGGGCTCATCTGTAGGGCGATACATGTGTCTGAAACTCACCTTCTGTTCTTCAGACACAAACTGGTCGCATACGCACACTCGTCATGCATACAGCATTCCTGACAACCAATAGACTCCATGTGCTTTCATCAATAAAATGACTGCCTTGGCTATTACAGGAGACTATGAACTGTTGCGATCTTCTATCCTCGTTCCAATCGATATAAACCAGGACAAGAAGAAACAGGACCCTTAATTACATAACCAGGAAGCATTATATAACAGAGGTCCTGATGCGACTTTAACTGTATCCGTGCCAATGCAGCCGAAAGAGCACATCCTTTCAGAAGTAGTATGAGCTGCCGAGAGTTGTGCAAACCATTTTTCAATATTGGTTTAAACTAATCCCACTTACTCACCATCGACAAAAGTCTCTGCTCTTCTAACCTTGTTTTCCCACAGACCTGGATGAAGCAACCCCACTGCAGGGTGACAGTCTGTTAAAGTGACAGCGCCCTAGCAGTTGCAAGAGGGACTGGAGGAAAGAGACCAGCGTCGATTTCTCCGAGAAGCTGGTCTCCGATGCCCGGCATGGCAACGATAATTTCGTAGGGGCTGCTAAAGCCACTTCTGCCATTTCAAAATGGCAGGACACGGATCGCTCCTGACAGGATGCGTTTTGCACGGAGAGACTCCTGAAAGCCACACAGCATAGCTTTGTTGGAGGAAGCCAAGAAACAATAATAGTAACAACAACAACAAAAATACCACAATCCCCCGCCCCCCGCCCCATTCCTTTCATTGTGTGCTGCCAAGCAAAATGATCTCTCTTCATGTCTCCTTTATGTCTTACTGATAGAAATTACATTCCAGGGCACCCAACACAAAGGATGCTTGCACAAGCAATGTGCCTTGCAGATGACATTCCTCGGAACCTTTAGGAGAGATATTGATTTAAAGCTACCAAGATGCCGTCTATGCATTGCTACTGCCATCATGAATCTAGCCGGCATTCCATACTTGTGATTTAAAGCAACTCTGGAAAGCTGAAATCTATTGAAACAACATTAGTGGCTCTACTTCACCCTGCAGAAGGACAGGAAAGCTCTTCTGCAGCAAGGCTAAAAGTGCTACTTGGTGGTGTCTGAGGTCATATAATAGCTGCTGATTTAATAAATTCAACACTCTGCAACGCCCGGGTGGGGTTGGAGGGGAATGGTCAACCAACGAAGCTGGGAACCAGACAGAATTTCCCATTCACCTGAAGATGGGAGTGGATTTGCTTTTCCATGACACATAGTAAAACTAAATATCTACGGGACTTTTTAAAAAGTCACATAAACTTATTCTTTCAAATCCAAGGCCAACATGTTCCCCTTTTTTGCTTTTTCTTTTTTTTAAAAAATCCCTATGCTTTTTCTCTCCGAGTAAATACAGAATAGTCTAAAGACCTAAGTTAAAATTCTGTGCCCCAAAGAAAACTTTCAGAAGCCAGGACCACAGCCTTTGGAGTCCCTCTAAATCTTAAAGGGGGTGTGAGATTTAAGATGTGAACTCAAGTCCTGACTTGGCTTCTAGCAGAGTGACCTTGGGCGGGTCACAGGATGCTTCCCAGGGCAGTTTATCATCTGTCACGAGGAGCTGGAATCAATGAACTCTGAAGTCCCTTGCCCTTAAACCCTGTGATTCCAGTCTAGCTCCAATTCTCTAAGAGGAACCACGTCCCAGTCGGCTGGGCCTGGAGAGTCCCTGGAGGAATGGAGTCGGAAAGAGGATCATCCCTGCTCATCCCTGCTTGCCCTCCTCCCCTATAGATCCCAGAGACCTCAGACGACCGGCCAGACAACCAAGGTGCCCCTCTGATGACCAGATTCCCCCGCAAAGACCACCTATTAGCCACCGATGTGACCTCAACTGGCAGAACTGAACTTTCCCAACTCACCAAGGTCATCTGAGTAGAGACCCAGCCGAATTAGCCTGGTACATGGCTGAGGACAAACTGTTAGCTCCTAGGGCTGCCAGAACAATCCCGGGTCTTCCTTGGCTGGCAGCTGCACTGCTCCCATCTCTGCCTCCATCACCCCATGGAGCTCTTCCTGTGTGTGTCTGTGTCCGAATGCCCCACTTCTAATAAGGACACCAGTCCCACTGATCAGGGCCCATGAATGGCTGCATCTTGGTTACAAGATGAAAACTGATTATGGCTCCAAACTTAGGTCACGTTCCAAAGTATTGGGGGTTGGGTGGGTGAGGACTTCAGCATATCTTTTTTAGAGGGGGCAAAATTCAACCCACAGCACTAGCTAATCACATATGGAAAACTAAACCAAAGAGCACAAATGCTAAGGGGATGACCAAAGTCCACTTGAGGTACCATGGAAAGAAAATAGTTCTAGTGGTCATACGGGGAAAAGATACTTCTTTTCAATGTCTGGACAGATGAGAGCAGGCGAGGAAAGCAGAGTTCTCTGCCCGATGGCGCCCTACGTGCTCCTGGTGCCATGTTTCCGGAACACGCCCATGTTTCCCCTCTGGGCCCACACGGTCCCCAAGGCCAGCAGGGCCACCCCTACCCTCGCTGCGGAAACCCTCCCAACTCCTAAAGCTCCAGCTCAAATTTCACCAGTGAGAAGCCAAGTCACCTGCATCCAGCCTATGACGCTGTTTTGTCTATTTCTTGGTGACAGTTGGACTATGGTCATTTGTACCCTCTCTGCCTACCACTCCTGTAGAACAGGGGTTATTTCTTACTCAATCACTGTACCCACAGTAGGTGCTTGCAAATATTTGCTAAAGTAAACCAGCAAGAAGATAAGAGGAGACTGGAAATAAATGCCTCCTGTTTTGAAAACTTCACCATGGAGAAGAGACCTTTGGAACCAGAGGCTGTCAGAACCTGTGGCCTATCGATTCCCTCATTGAACCTCTGTAACCTCTACTCTTGGGCCTATTTCTTGGAAATCATAAGAAAGGCCAAAAGATAGCTAACCACTTAAAGTAAAGAACGGGAGTATGCCCACATGACGGGCTTATGCCAACACTACCGGGCATCAGCAGCTCATGGACCCCATCGGCTACCACAACCTTGGAAGTTTCCATCAAGGGCTGACCCTCGAGCCCCAGCACTTGAGCATTTGGAACTGCAGCACGTTCAGCTGGAAGGGGTCTTAGAGATCATGGAAGGCAGAAAAGTACCCCTTCCCCAAAGATGTTGACATCCCAATCTCCAGAATGTGTGACTGTGTTAGGTTACAGAGCATGGGAAAACCCAAGTCCTGGATGGAGGTGGTAGAATTCTTCTGGATTATCTGGAGGGGCCCAATGTAATCATAAAGGTCCTTATGAGTGAAAAAGTGATTTCATGGAAGAAAAACCCGATCAACTCTTTTGTCTCTGAAGTTGGAAGAAGGGGCTCTAAGCCAAGGCATGTAGGTAACCTCTAGAAGCTGGAAAAGGTAAGAAAATGGATTCTCCCCTAGAGCCTCCACAAGGCACACCCTAAAATCCCTTGATTTTAGCCCCATTAGACCCATTTTGGACTTCTGACACTCAGAACTGTGAGATAATAAATTTGTATTGTTTTAAACCACTAAGTTTGCAACACTTCATTATACTAGCCAAGGGAAACCCCTACAGGGATCAGTTACTCCTTCAGATGGGGAAACCGAAGCCCAGGTAGACCGAGAAGTAGTTTGTCTAAGGGTACACAGCTAATGAGCAACAGAAGTAACCCATGGCTGGGTACATGGCTCTGGGTGGAGCAGGAAAACACACCCCTAGTGGCTCATCTGCAAACTGTCCTTACTCAAAGTCTGGTCCCAGTCACAGGCTGACTAAACTTGGGGGCTGGAAGGAGCCTTTGACAGTAGTGGCCGACTCTTCTACCAGTGAGGATTCTGGTGCCTTGGAGAGGGCCAGTGTCTTTCCAAGGGGTCACATGAGGTAACGGTAAGCAAGAAGCAGGGAGCTTCCTGGTAATTTGTCCCCAATTTGCACATGCTGATTAGAAGCTGAGCCTTTAGTTATCCTGATGGGTTGGCCTACTGCCCCCACCTCCTAAGACTTAAAAGTGCTCTAGCCCTGGGGACACCTGCAGCCACTGGTCTTCTGGTCTGCTAGGCTCACTGGGCATGCCTGAGTTCCAAGCCTTTACAAAGTTCTACGTTCTGAAAAATTACACCTTTTGCCTGCCAGACACCGCACCCTGGCTCCTGGAGCTGACCTAGGGCTATTGTAGGCAGGTAGACCCCAGCATTCATCAGCTCTTTTAGTGCAGAAAGAAATTCTCATTGACACTGAGAACCCATCTCCTCTACCAGTCATCTTTATTTGTCTACAACAGAAGACAAACTGCCCTCCTGGCTGAAGTTTCAGACCCCTTCTGGCACACAACCCCGAAAGGCACCACAGAGCCTGCAGCCATGCCCAGAGCACCTTTCTGTAAATACCTGGTTTTACCAAGAGCTTTCAGGTGACACAATTTAAATGAATGCTCTGGGTGCAGCAGCAGATAGAAGTTCCACTGAAAGTTCTCTATCTGGGTGCGCTGCTCCAATGTCTAATTGTTCCTAATGCTCTGGTGACCTTAACAGAGTCTTTCTTCTGCTGGGAAGTTCAGGAAGTGATGGTGAGGAGCTGATGTGGTTATGCCTTTCTGCACAGCCCAAATCTCTTTATTCAGGTTCTTTTAGAATCGGGCAAGTCAAACCATGGTCGCTTGGTAGCATTTTTTATTCATCAGGATCTGAACTCAGGATTTTCTGTTCTGCTGGTAGCAAATTATGCATCTGCTTGCACAGTATACCCCAAACCCGACCATCTGAAGGGACTTCTACTTCCAGGAAAATGGGATAGATGCACTTTCGCCTATTCTTCCCACCGATGCAAGTACAAACACTTGAACATTAAATATAAGGCAAACATAAGAGGATTCTGAAAGGTAGCGAGAAGAAATATGACCCACTAAGGGCAAACTACAGCCCAATAGCCCTTATGAATACAGGCATAAAAACCCTTAACAAAATATTAGCAAATATAATTCAGGAATATATAAATGGAATTACACACCATGAGTAAGTGGGGTTTATTTCAGGGATGCAAGACTGGTTCAATATTTGAAAATCAGTGTAATCCGCCATTATCAACAGGCTACAGAAAAGAAACTACATGATCATATCAACTGATGTAGAAAAAGCATACGAAAAATCCAACATCTAATCTTAATGATAAAAATGCTCACCAAACTAGGAAGAGAATTACTCAACTTATCAAAGAGCACCTACAAAAAACCCTACAGCTAACATTATGCTTAACGGAGAAAAGACTGAATACTTTCTCCCTAGGACTGGGAACAATTAAGGATGTCTCATCTCACCACTCTTATTTAACAGTGCTGGAAGTTCTAGCTGGTACAATAAGGCAAGAAAATGAAATAAAAGGCATACAGATCAAAAGAGAAGAAATAAAACTCGCTCTATTTGCATTTGCAGACTGTCTATACAAAAAATCCCAAGGAAGCTACAAACAAAACAAAACAAAACAAAACAAAAAAACCCCAAATCCTCATAGAATTAATAAGTGCATTCAGCAAGGGCTCAGGATACAAAGTAAACATACAAAATCCACTGTATTCCTATATGCTAACAATGAACGAGTAGACACAAAAAGTTTTTCAAATGACATTTACAACTGCTCAAGAAATATGAAATACACATATAGGACTTGTATGCTGAAAACTACAAAATCCTAAAGAAAGAAATCAAAGGAGATCTAAATAAATGGAGAGGCATATCATGTTCATGGATTAGAAGACTGAATAAAAATACCATTTGTCCCCAGATTAATTCACAAGTTGAATGCAATTTCTATCAAAATCCCAGCGAGACTTTTTTGTAGATACAGATGAGACCATATATACACAGCACTACAGTTTTGCAAGATGTTACCACTGGGAGAAACTGAGTAAAGGTACAACAGGATCTCTATTATTTCTTACAGCTGCATGTTAATCTACAATTATCTCAAAAGGTTAATTAAAAAACAAAAACTGCTCTTTGTGGCATCATTCTCAGCAATCAGACTGTTGACATTCCAGAAAATGTTGACATCACTCTGAAGCGACACACAATTATTTTGAAGGCCCCCAGAGGAACCCTGCCGAGAGACTTCCTATCAGTGTAGAACTCAGTCTCCTTGTAAAGAAAAAGAAGAGGCTCCCATTGACAAATGGTGGAGAAATGGAAAGAAACTGGCTACTGTGTGCGTTATCTGTGTCGTGTACAGAACACGATCAAGGGCATTATACTGTGCTTCTGTTACAAGATGACGTCTCAGTATGCTCCCTTCCCCGTCAATGGCATTATTCAGGAGAATGGGTCTCTTGTTGAAATCCAAAATTGCTTGGGCAAAAAATACATGCCTAGGGTTTGGATGAGGCCAGGTGTTGCTTGTTCAAGATCTCAAGCCTGGAAAGATGAGTTCATTCTTGAAGGAAATGACACTGAACTCGCATGAAATTCGGCTGCTTGGATTCAGCAAGCCATACCAGTTAAAACAAGGTTCTTCAGAAAATCTGGGGATGGTACCTAAGTCTCTGAAAATTGACCAGTTCAACAGGCTACTGAATAAGACCTAAGTTGTACAGCTAAAGAAAGAACAAGATGCCAAATGATTCTTAAGACGTCTGTGATATTTTATTTATTTATTTATTTATTTATTTATTTATTTTTAAAGATTTTATTTATTTATTCATGAGAGACAGAGAGAGAGAGAGAGAGGCAGAGGGAGAAGCAGGCTCCCCGCCGAGCAGGGAGCCCGATGCGGGACTCGATCCCAGAACCCTGGGACCGTGACCCGAGCCGAAGGCAGAAGCTTAACCATCTGAGCCACCCAGGCGCCCAAGACCTCTGTGATATTTTAAAGATGCAATAAGGGGCACCTGGGTGGCTCCGTCGGTTAAGCATCTGACTCTTGATTTCAGCTCAGGTCGTGATCTCAGTGTCCTGAGATGGAGTCCCATGCGGGGCCCTGCACTGAGCATGGAGCCTGCTTATGATTTTCTCTCTCCTCCGCCTCTTCCCTCCCCGCTCTCTCTCTCTCTCTCTTAAAAAAAAAAAAAAAAAACAAAAAAAGCCCTGTATTGATTTGGGAATACTCCCCTAAAAAACAAACAAAACCCAAAACCTGACCCCTTCTTCAAGCAGTGTTTTCTTCTCATATTGAGAAGAACTGCCAAAACACTAGATAGGATTAGTAAAGCAGGACCTTGATTACTCTATTCCTTTACCCTGCTTTATAATTTTTTGTAGCACTCGTAACTGTATGACATTACTTTACATCACATCACATCACTGTGTCTGGCTGTCTGTCCGTCTGTCTGTCCTGTTGGTCTGCCTTGCTTCTCCCACTGAAATGGAAGTTCCACATGAGCAGGGCTTCCATCTTGGTCTCACTCTAGCACATTAGAGGCTCTAGAAAAAAATGCCAAATTAGTATGGGGGGACTCAATCATGTGCCTTCTTAGAGTATTTCCAACTGCCTACCTTCCCCCGAATCCTTTCCCCTCTAAGGAGTTGCCCCCTTCAGCTTTATCCAACAGTAGGATTCTGACTCCAGTTTTGATGAACCCTTAGTCTTTAGCTCTGTTCTACAGACCTTTCCAACCAAGTCCCTATGCCTCCACCTTCCTAGCACCAGAGAACTCAACCCTGGCAATCATTCCCAGGGGTCAATTTCAAGGTAGGGTGCTGGAACCTCCCTTTGAGGAATGTGGCTTCAGGCAGTATCAAGAGTCACTCTGTTTACCTGGTCCCTACAGCAAGAACATGTCCCTTAATCCCAGCCCTGTTTCTTGATTGGATCAATTTGATGTATCTCTAATTTAATTTGCACACAGACCCTTGGGATGTCTGGAACTAATCTGATAATCTTTAAATTATTATGTTTTCCAAGTATGTCTCAGCTGCCAATATCACATAGGGGGACTTTAATGTGAAATAATAACTTTGATTGCCAGTGGCTTCTAACTTCTTACCATAGTCCTCATTATGACAGTGCTGGGAAAGGTCAAGTGTTCAGCAGCCTGGGGGACACATACTCCTTGCCACCAGCCAGACAGTGGCTTTAGTGGTCAGCTGGACAGATCCCTCAGTTACACACAGAACCACAGGATATTTTATTTTTGTCTGTTTTATTCAGAGATATATCCCAAGCACGTAGCGCACAGTGGATGTTCAGTAAGTGGCTGTGGATTGAGTGAATAAACCAAAATTTTGGGTCTTTTAAGTTAGAGTACAGTGGCATGTCTGAGCTTAAAAGCTGATAATGAAGATCAGTAACATAGCATTCACTCAACTATATCCAGAGTGCACATGAAATGTATCAATTTCTAAATGGCTTTGGGGGGGGGCAGTTGTAAATTAAAATTCTTGCTATTGGAAGAATTCTAGCTTACTACCCTTGCTGCCACAGGAATGACAAATAGACAACATAATTACAGACTGTCAGTAATTAATATATACTCAGCTACAGCAAACACGAAAATTTAAAATGAACAATTATATACTAAAAAAGAGAATGCGAATGATCAACTGGGGGATGAGGCAGAAATCTATGAATGAGATGGTGTTAAACAGTCAGACGTAACTCACTCCGGTTTCCTCCTCCCTAAGAGCGTTTCCAGCCAGGCCCAGTGAATGTCTCCTGTTAAGCCAGCGGAACCAGAAAGCTGAATTGGTATCTCTAAGCAGGCAATTTTCCTAGTTGTAAATAACCAGCAGCTTTGTGGGAATCAATTAGGGGGCTCCCATCTCTTATCTGGGAGTCTTATTTCAGTCCATCCATCTTCCTTTGTTAATTTTGTAAATTGGGTTTTAGGGATGCAGAGAGAAAGTTTTTTTTTTTTTTTTTGGTCCCTCAGACTTCTTGGGGGTAGAGGAAGGATGCGGAGGAGAGTTTTTACATCTTTCCCACTTAGAATTCAAGAAGAATACTTTCAGGTCACACTCCTTTTTCCAGGCCAGAAAACTGGTTGGCCATTTTGTACCGTGATTACTACCGAGGTACAACATATCCGGGAAAATGCTAGAGTCACCGATGAAGTGGACGTAGGTACAAGTAAGTGCTTATTGCAGAGATGAACATGGTTTGCAGACCACACTGCATCTTCTGGAACAGGTTCATGAAGTCCAAGTCCAATGTTACATGGCTGCCTCCTGGCCCTGGTTGTCATTCATTTGATTTATGGTGATGATAACAGTGATGATCATGACAATGATACTAATACTAGAAGCTATTGATTATTGAAAACCCATCATATCCTAAGTACTTTAAATATGTTATTTCTTTATTTCTATTGCTCAACAGGCTTCAACAGGGGTACTATTATTCCCATTTTACAGATGAGGAAACTGAGGTCCAGAAAGGTTCACGTGGCTCCTAAATTCTGGAGCCAAGACAATTTGAACCCAGGCCAATGTCTAGAGGACTAGCTGACCTCCAAAATAATCCTGTCCCATGATGCTATGTTCTCTCTTTCGTTCACCTAGGAAATACTAGTCAAGCCGAACTTTGTGTGGTGTAGACATGCCGCTTTACTAAAGTCAAGGCCGAGTCTGAGGTTTGCCAAGGAACTTGGCATGAGCCCGCCTCAACAACACTGGGGAGGAAAGAGGGACCAGGTAAACCACACTGGCCTCCATAGCCAGTGCCAGGCCTTTTCCTCGGTACCCTGATTTCTTGGCAAACATCCATCTCTCTCCAAACTGAAACAGTCCTATTCACAGAACTGACTGGCCCCTGGATCATTATCTCTTTGGAAAAATGAGGTGAAGTAAGAAAAAGACTCAAAAGGAAAACAAATGAGCTGAGGGCATGAGCAGGAGATATACACAAACAGAAATACAAGTGGCTTTCGACCTCACTCAATTAAGGAAATGAGTAACAACAAAAAGTCACTTTGCAACACTGTTGAATGTATACTTCCAGGGGCTGCTTTAATCTAGGGGTGCATCCATACAGTGAAATACTCTAGAGCCCATAAAAAAGACAGCTCTAGGGGCGCCTGGGTGGCTCAGTCGGTTAGGTGGCTGCCTTCGGCTCAGGTCGTGATCCTGGGGTCTTGGGATGGAGCCCACATCCGGCTCCCTGCTCAGCGGGGAGCCTGCTTCTCCCTCTCCATCTGCCTGCCACTCTGCCTACTTGTCCTCTCTTTCTGTCAGATGGAGAAATAAAATCTTTAAAAAAAAAAAAAACTCTTAAAAAAAAAAAAGACAGCTCTATATGCACCAATATAGAACAATCTTCATGATCAGAATAACATGGACGGCACGTGCCCGTCTGCACAGACGCACGCACACGCTCAGGTGTGTAAAGGCATCAGTCATCAAATGACACCTAAGACCCCAGTCATGTTGGTTACCTTTGAGGACCGGGGTTGGGGGGCTGTACTTCTTCGACAGGAGAATGACTTACCTTTCATTATACAGTAGCCCCTCCCTCTGATTTATGTACGGTTTCAGTTACCCACGAGTCAACTGTGGCCCCAGAGCAGGTGATCTTCTTTCTGACATATAATCAGAACGTCAAGAGGAGCCTAATGCCATGTCATTCACTTTACTTCGCCTCATCCCGGGGGCACGTTATCATCCCACCTCACTTCAAGAAGGGTGGGTACAGTAAGATATTTCGAGAAAGGGAGACCACAGTCATGTAACTTTTATGACAGTATATTGTTACAACTGTTCTATTTTATTATTATTATTATTGTTGTTAATCTTACTGTGCCTCATTTATAAATTAAACTTTAAAACAGGGATGTGCATAGAGGGAAAAACATAGTCTCTATAGGGCGTGGTGCTATCTGTAGTTTCTGGCAGCCCCCGGGGGTCCTAGAACAGACCCTCTGCAGATGAGAGTGGACTACTGTATATCTTTATTTACTTTATTATTTTTTTCAAAACAACATACTGGAAAGAAAAGGAAAAGGAGCCTGAGTGGTGAGGTGGGCAGATGGTCAGAGGTAGGGCTGGGCCTGGTTCCCAGGGTCCTGACTCTCAGCCCTGACCTCTTTCGGCTGAGCAGCATCTTACAGACACAGTTTGATTTTCTGCGCCTCACTCAGTCTTTGCCACCAGTGATCACTCTCGGAGAAATCGCACCCTTCTCCCTGGCGCCATGATTTTGTTAGTTAGCATTGAGTCGGACCGAACCTCCATGTTCCAATTAGTGTCATCCCCCATATCATGGACACTGGCACCTTTGGCGTGACAAGGAGGGGATGCCATGTGGCTAGGCCAAACAGAACTTTCCCTGTGACAGTCTGCCTATGGTGAAACAGCTGCTTAACTCCTCAATGCCTCATGGCTTGAGGTCCAACCAAAACGTTCAGATGGATTCTGGGTTTCTGTATAGAAAGTTCTTGCCAAGCTTAAATCCTCATCACGTGCACAAATATCACTCAGTATGTGGGTTACTCCCAGGAGATTTTCCACTTCGGGCCCACACCTACCTAGCCACCTCCCTGTTCACTGCCTACTGTTCTCCCACGAAGCGGCCACTGTGAGCTCACGGAAGTGCAACCCCAGCCCAGGACAGTGGCTGGAGCAGACAGCCCTGGGCTCTGCATTCCGGCCGTAGGACATCAGGTGATACACTCTGCCTTCCAACCTCAGCTTCCTTATCTATAAAGCGGAGACATCAGTACCTAAGGAAAGAATCAGAAAGTCTGCTGGTTCTGTGGATAGGGCAACTGGAGTTATTCATTCATACTACGGATTCCTTTCGTTCAGCTAAGCAACAGGCCGCTGACTGTAGATCACTTTCTTCAGAATGCCATGGTCTTGCCGTCAGAGTGGACACCGGGAGATAGGACAGAGAAAGAAGGAGAGAAAAGGCCCAGGCGCTGCCCACACTCTTGGCAGCCTTCTGCTTCCCAGTCCTGCTGACTCCCGCCAACATGCCTGTCGTCAGGGTCCTCCGAGACCCTCAGTTCTGCCTCTGGTAGCTTTCTCCTGATATGGATTTCTTCTTAAATTCGTCGCTTTCTGTGACTTGCAACCAAAAGAAGCCTAAAATATTCCTAATCCCAATTTCCTAAATCCCAATCAGCATTTGCGAATGGCCTGCAGATGGCACTTTCCATTTTGAGACAAAGACTTCTTTAAAAAAATGCCGAATTTGTGGCATCACCTTTATTTTGCCTGATTGCATTACGCAAACAGAAAGAGCTATGAATAATAATAATAAAGATACCATTACGGTAAAATATTTGACACAAGATTAAAAGCTGAATACAACAATCTTCTCATAATCATCTCGGGATGCACAGCACTTAATCAACAATTACGCTGGGAAAATGCCCGAGAACGGATGCTTAAGTACCAGGAAAAACCAAAGGAGAGAGTCGGGAAGTCAATGCCAGGGGAGAGGGCAATGTATCCAATCTAAATACTGCATGTGTTATTTTAAGAGTTCTACATTTTCCTATCAATGTTATGCATAAAAAAGAATAAAAACCATCCAAGAATACATACCCTGCCCCAAAACACTCTAGCAAAGGAGCTATTTTTAAAAACCATGTCAAGTATTCACAGAAGGTGGCAGGGGTGCTTGTTTTGTTTTCCTCTTAAACAACTTTATTGAGGTGTAATTTACACTTTCTGTATGTTAAGATGTTTCTTCAACCAGTCTTGCCCCCTGCTGGGAGAGGGAAGTGAAGGGGCCCCAGCTGGAAGGACCTGGTAGGGTCACAGAGCTGGGTGAGGTCAACTCAAGGGAGGTGACAAATCCCCCCTCTCAGTACGTTGGGGGCTCACCTCCCCGAAGAGCCTGCCAAGTGACTGTGAGGTGGTAGGTATGCATTTTCTTATCTAGAACATAAAGAAAAAAAAAGGGAAAGGAAAGAAAAGCTGAGACGCCAGGTCAAAATATCTCATGCCCAAGAGGAAGCATCTGAGTAGCCTTGGGAAATGAGTGGCCATTTACAATGCCCACAATCTCTTGACTGACTAAGTCAGATTTCTACAACAAGGGTTTTATTTTTAATGTTCTTTTTAAAGCGCTGATTCTTCATTCAGGATGCATACAATGCAAGCAGCACAAATACCCGCACTGTATTATAAATAGCCTCTTTTAAGGAGGGCTGGGAGTATAGCAACATCTTTTAACCTAGATATACTTCTGACAACCCGTGTATGTTCTTTCATAACCTCTCCGCATCAGCCTCGTTGTGTTGTGAGAATACCTCCTCAGTGGCTACAACCAGAGAGGATGAGGCCATATTATGACTTCATGAACACATAACAATGCTGCCCTTTTCTTTTCTGAGAGAAGGCTTATTCTCCTTCTCCTAGAGGTAAATACAGTAAATCTGACATCACAAAATACAATTGAAGGAGCAAATGATCAATGTCAAGCACAATGAAGTGCTTCAAAAAATTACCTCAACAGCCCTCTTTTTGCCATTTTCCATGACCCGTGGAGGTGAGGGAGCGCCACGAATGGGCACCTGGCAACTGGGAGAGAAGGATCTAAACATAGCCGAGCCTGCGTTGCTTCCACCAATGGTACCACGTGAGCTCTCTCTCCGGGATGCATCAGTTCACATCAGGGCTCCCCTAAGCTCCATCTCGCAGGAGAATGAAAACAATAAAAAGCTATATTTGGTCCTGGCTACACAAGAAAATCTCTTTGCACTGATGCTAACAGAGATGATCAGATGAGTTACAACCACCCCTCCTCCAAAACCCAACTCATAGTCAACTAGTAGAGACATGCAGTTAATCTTAACACTAGGTACCTTGAAATGCTTTTTATACAGAATCGAGGCAAAATCACCCTGAGAAACCATGCGAAATGAAACCAAGCCTCTGCAAAAGGTGAAATGTTTTCTTAGACATAAATACATTACACTTCTAGTGTCCTTTCCTGACCTTAAGCTTGCCATTATAATATAAATGCAGCCCAAGGTGAGTTCCCTATACAATCCAGGAGTCCTCCAATATTTTCCCTTTTCTAACCCCTGCCTAGAGATGTCATCTACGAGTCCTTCCACTGTATCTCCGGTAGGCAAAGAGACGCAGGAATCTGCCTATGGCCAAATATGTTCAGAGTTCACCTACCAACTGTCATGCAAACCTTACAATGTGTGAAGGGTATGAAAAGGCAAAGCTATCAGACTTTTTTTTTAGGTCTGCTATCTGATTTCCCATAGGCTCTGGGCATGTGCTAATATGTAAGCTGACAGAGATAGACAAAAAGAAATTTGCCCTTCAGGATAAGATGTATATAAGAATTTTACTTCAAAGGAGACTGTAAAGAAAACCCACTTACCTTGTCTTCTTATAGCTACAAGAATGAAGATTCCCCAGACTTAGCTTTCTTCTTAAGATTAGAGAGAGGGGAAGCACACAAGGAGCTGAGACCAGGGTATGTGAAATCTCCATTATCCTTCATACATGTATAAAAATGTACCCGAACGGTTCCTGGAGAAGGCTTTCAGCGTGGATGGTCAATGCTGAAGGCAGAGAGGCCCTGCTGAATCATGTGCGTCCAACTTCCTGACTTCATTTGGCACCTCGCGTGTTCATTTCCTTCAACTCCTATTAACCAAGCACCTACCACATGTCAAGGAGTGTTCTAAATGCTGGGCATATAGCAAAAGATGGAAAAAGAAAAGGCCCTGCCTTTAGCCGCTGACATTCTTGGGGTGTGATAAGAAGACAGGAAATAACAAAGACGTGTAGTGTCAGGTAGTTGAAGTGCTATGGAATCCAAAGTAGGCGCCGCTAAAATGATTTTTACAGAAGAGCAAACCGAAGCTTCGCATCGCAAAGTTAGTTTCAAGGCATCAGCAGAGATGGATCACCTAAGTTGAAAACACTAATAAAGGCAAAGGAAAAAAAAAAATCAAGTATAATGAACACATCCTAGTTTTTGGAAGCATATGCAGAAGACACACAGGTGGGCACCGAGCAGAGTTCCTTCTGCCTTCCATCCTTATGAAGCCACACTGATGTACTGACCAAGAGCTGACAATCCTCTTTCACCCTGAAACGTGAAATATCAAGAAAGTGTGTCTGGGCAGAAAATATCCGAGGGCAAGAAATGTTTTCTTTGTTCGAAAGCAAAAAACAACATTTGCTGTAGGTTTCTCATTTCAAAATTTCTTGGCCTTTTAGTTCTTCAAAAAGGCACTTAGAAGGAACAAAAGATGGAAAGAAACAGGTGCTCGGTTTCTCCTGTCTCCTCCTCTTTAACTGGATGGATCTTTCTTGCTGCACACATCCCCCCGCCCCCCATCTGGAAACCCTCAGCCTCAGGGTTATAAACCACTTGTGCGATAAAGTAAAGGAGAAGGCTGTCCCATCCACCAGGGCCCTCATTTGGAAAAACGGTTCAGTGTGAAAGAAGACACATTTCCAGGTAAAAGAGACATACAAGAATGCTTCAAAATTCCCACTTCTCTTTACTTCTCCAAAACAGTGGAGCTTTTCCCTGTGAGTGCTCTGTCAACTAAACAGAGGACACCAGCAGGGAAAGGCGGGTCCACGAGCCACACTGCAAGCAGGAGGGGCCCAGAACCCCACCTGCCCGATCCCACATACCCCACTTGCTGGAGGCCCACAAGATGCCCCGGGGGCTATGCGAGGCTCGTGGAAAACCGCCTGCTTTCACCTGTCGAGGAACAGATTGAAGTATGAAATCTACTCTACCCCTAGGAATAAAATGAAAACTTCCTTAACTATAGAAATCATTTTGATTTGAAGTCAAATGAAAAGGCAAAAACTTCAATTAAGTAAATCTCAAGAGCCAATGATCCAGGAAACGGGTGAATTTTTTAAAAAGCTATTCTAATGGTTTAACAGCTTATTCAAGTGGTCTACTTTAAAATGCCAGGAATTCAACCTCTTGATTTAAGAGCTCTGGAATTCAAGTGCTTCAAATTGAGAAAATAATACACAAGTAAATGGTCATAATTTCTTCTTTGTGCATCCTGGTATTATATCCTCCCGCTCTAGCGCTCTGTGCACAGTTACCTTCCCGGAGTGGCCCGGATCGCTCTCACGGGAAAGCGGAAGCAAGTACAAACACCACCGTTCTTAAATACCAAACATCACTCCTCAGTGGAAATTATAAAGCTCTTGCCTTAAAATTACAAACAAGGGATAAAATAAATATTTCAGGGGCTCATTCAAATGAGCCTCTCGAGAGCCTGGACTCAACAGATAGGCGGTACTCTCAAAAGCCTGCCAACAGTGGAGAGGAATGTTCTGAAAATTCCTGTGGACCCACATGGTATATTTATAGGACACCTGTAGCAGCCAAGGCCCTGCTGCTGTCCTCCCTAGCTCTTTTCCATCCTCCTTTGCCAAGCCCCTTTCCCCTTTCGTCTTGTTCTCTTGTGATCCCAGCCACCGAGATCCTCAGCTAAGTAGCTCCTGAAACAGTCACTGCCAGGTAAGCAGAATTTATTTACAAGCATCACAGCCTTTGAAATGCGGGGAGGACGACTCAACAGCGCAGACACTGCCATCCTCCAAACTCCCTTCACTATGGATCTGTCCAAACAGATGTTTTAGTCTAGCAATGAAACAATAATGTCCCAGTGTTTCATGTAGACACAGTCGTATGTAAGTGGGATAATTGCTACACCATTCATCTGAAAGCATTCAGCAAATACCTACTGTCCACCAGGGACTGTGGCTGTAGAGGAAAATCTTGGTCCCTGCTGGTAAGATGTTTGGGAGAGACAGATACAAATGCAGTGATGGTACGATGCTATGCAAGACGCTCTGGCATATGGGACTGCCATGGGAACTTGGATCAAATCCTCTGGCCTCGGAGAAGGGACAAACTAACTCAGAAGGCAGCAAACAGCCCATGGGCCAAATTTGTTTCTGCCGGGTCAGCCTATAAGCCAACAATGGTTTGTGTATATTTTTAATTATTGAAAAAAAATTTTAACGTTTTGTGACCCATGCATATTACATGAAATTCAAATTTTGGTGCCCATAAACAAAAAAGCTCTAACTCTCGTTTACCAAGAGACAGTGATGGAACAATTTTGAGAGAATCCACAAAAAAACATCTGTCAGTCATCACAGAAAGCAGCCCTTTGGCACCTCCCAGACCAACTCCCACATTTTACAGATGAGGACTGCACCCCGAGAAACCACATGACTCTGCCAGGACCATGTGGGAGGGCACGGTGGGTAAGAAAATGCTTCTGCTGTCCCCAGACTAATACAGGTTCCATCTCGCTGACTAGAAAACAAAAACAAAAGATCCTTACTGAGAAGTATCTGAAGAAAAAAGGATTAGGATTCAAAAGTGCTAGATTTATGTTTCTTCCAACAAAACAGCCTCACTGGAGAACTCACTGCTTCCTCCTCATCGGGCTTCAGTCCTCTTCCCACCACACCCCGCACTTCCCAGAAGCCTCCTGCAGCCCCTCGGCACGGGGTGAAGCCCGCACCCTGCAGTGCATCCTAGGCTACCTGCCCTCACTCACAAAACCGCCCCTCCTCCTGTGACCCTTTCCCGAGTCTGATCCCAGGTCCCTCATTCAAGTGCCTCTGGCCTCCAAGCTTTCCAAGGCCTATGAAGACATGAGACCTGAAAACTGAAATTCATGCCAAAAGCATCTTGAAATTTTGACATAAATGCTCACCTAGATGTTTATAATAACACTAACCATCAAGAGTAAATCAACTCAACTCTTACACATAATGACGTGTACACAACCCTCTATGTGGGAGGTGGGTTTACTATGATATGGAGTGGGGCCTCCAAATACTGAGTGCTCAGAGCTAACGCACTAACTTAAGATATCCTTCTGTATCAAGATCCCACTCAATTGCCAAGTGCTCTTTTAAAAATTTTTTTAAAGATTTTTTATTTATTCATTTGAGAGAGAGAGCACGAGGTGGGTGGTGGCAAGGGGAAGGCCAGAAGGACAGGGAGAAGCAGAATCCCCACTAAGCAGGGAGCCCGATGCGGGGCTCAATCCCAGGACCCCGGGATCATGACCTGAACAGAAGGCAGACGCTTAACCGACTGAGCCACTCAGGCGCCCCTCAACTGCCAAGTCTTTTATGAAATATTTCTTCATTTTTAAAAGATCATTTATTTGAGAGGGAGAGAAAACGGGGGGGGGGGGGGGGGAGCAGAGGGAGAAGCAGACTCCCCACCAAGTGGGGAGCCAGACTAAGAGCTTGATCCCAGAGCCCCGAGATCATGACCTGAGCTGAAATTAGACACTTACCCGTCTGAGCCACCCAGGTGCCTCAGTATTTCTTCATATTTAAGTTATTTGTACTCTAATAGAACATGCCGTTTTAGATCAATAAAATCATTTCTATACACAAATAATATAATATGCTTATAGAATACGAATGATATGTGATGAAAAATGCAAAATAGTCCTAATACATGTCCCTGACTGTGAAGCATTAGGAAACAATGGGGCAAAAGTCGTAACAACTCCAAAGTTAAATGATTCAAAGATGCAAAGCAGCTCTGCAATAGACTAGCTAAAAATTTAGACAGTAAGGCTTGGTTGAAACAGTCGGGGAAAGCTCTTTGGAAGACCTGCATCTTGAAAAACAACCATTTATTGTCTACTAGATGCCATTTAACACACTTAGTCATTTAAATGATCATCTTTAATCCTTATAACAACCTACAAAGCAGTGATTCTTATACCGGTTTAACAGATGAGAAAACAGGTTAAGTAACCTGACAAAGGTTACTCAGCTAATAACTTGGTGAACCACAAGCCAAAGCCAGGCTATAGAACTTAGAATTACATTTAATACATGAGCTTCTCGAAGTGGGCCATATGCTGCCCCCACCCACAGTGTGTGAGGTTCAGGATGCCAAGCTGAACGTGATACATTTTATCTGAGTCTCAATTTTACATGAAAATTCAGGGATAATTAAAAGGGAAAAGAGATTACTAGATACCAGATACAGTATGAAACAGGATATAAAACTTACAGAGGTCTTCCACAGAGTATGGAAAACAGCAACGAAGGTGCTGCCGCGAAGCGTGCGTAGGTTTAGGACTGTGGGAAACATCCAGTTGCCTGGAGTGGGCAGTTACTTTACAGAGAAGGGCGACAAGGTCAGACAGAGCTTGGGAGGGGGTTGTCAAGGGCACTGAGCGTCTGCTGTTTGGTCTCCGTGTCGATCTTGGCGGACTGTGCCAGGGAGGAGGGCACTGCCTTGCGTTGCTCAGCCTGTGGCTACCACGGTTCAGCTATAAATGGTTCCCTGCCCCAGGTCGTCAGTGCTCATCAAGGCATAATGTGAGACTGTCTGGGCCTGGGGGGACCAAAAGTGGAGTGAGCGTGCGTTTGGAGGCGTCCTCTTGCCTTATTCACGGACGGCTTCACGGGCATTGCGGATAAGGGCCTCCAGTAGGAACCTGGCATTAGCTTTAGGGCATGAAGGTTCTGGAAGAGTGAATCCAAGGGGCTCCCCAAGGAGAGCTGCTCAGGGCTCGGTGCGTCTCTACGCTGCTTCCAGGCAGAGATTCAGTTCAAGTTTTCATCACTCGAGTAAGGCCTGGTCCCTCCTGTTTGCCCTGAAATGCTGCCCACACTGGATATCAAACGGCTCTCTCCCATGAAACAGACTGGGTTGCAGAAATCTCAGTGGAGGGCACAGAAGAGATTAGATCTTATTTCATTCCCGGAGTCATTTCTTAAGGTAAAAGACTGGCTAGTGGGAGCTAATTCCTTTTGGGCTGGAGCACCAAGAAACATATGTCAAGTTAACTCAAGAGAACCACGACACAACACTGCTTCAAAAAGAAAGGAATGTACAGACACATTTGTCTGGATTCTTTCAATCAATCTTTTGCCTCCTCCCTCTTTCAGTCTCTCTGGGCCCCTCTCACCGGCCAGCATTATGTCTGTCTCTTGAGCCCCCGAGTTTCCTTCTCGAAATCTCCCAGGATTTCCCGATTCTGCTGTCCTCATCCAGAGCTCCCGCTGTGTCCCTGAGGAAATCCCCCCACCTCTCCAAGTCCTCATCTGTACATAGAACATCTCCCAGGGGCTGTGCGAGAATCCACAACAATGGGCCATATGGAGCACTGGCCACCAGCGCTGGCCTGTATCAGAACTCGGTGATGTTAATTTTCCTCACGGGTCAAGAGCACAGACCCTGGAGCCGGACTGCTTGGGTGAAAATCCCAGCTATGTCACTTATGAACTGCATACCGTCAGGGAGTTACTTCCGGTAAAGAAACCCGCACTCTGGGTTCCCCATCTCTAAGACACGGGTCGTTCCAGCACCTGTCTTCACAGGTGTTTGTGGGGATGAATGAAAGCACGCAGGGTGATCAGAACAGGATCTGTACATAGTGAGCAGCTGGGTAGGTTTCAGCCGCCATCCCCACCACCCTATTTTACCTGCTGCAGGGCTGCAGCAATGAATGGCCCAGGCCTGCAGCAATGGCCCAGGCCTGGGAGGTTTCCCCAAGAGGACCAGGAAGCTTGCTCTCTAACCAGGGACTCGCAGTGGAATGCAGGGTGTAGGGGTAAGAACCACTCTGTCCAAGGAATAAAACCCATCTCTGTGCCAGATTTGCTCCCCAGGGCCACCAGTCTGTGCTCTGTGCTCAGTGGGGTGGGGTCATTTACAAACTGTGCTTCTGAACACTCCTTTCCTCCATGAGGCCTTCCCTGGTGGCCCCAGAAGAGCAGCGTGTCCTCTCTCCTCAGGCCCAGAGCCCTCAAGGCCACCTTCTCTGACCACCCCCTCCCTGTTCAGCCCAACTCCGACCTTCTGCTGATCCACTCCCCCCGACAATGCATTAGAGGCACTTAGCAGGGACCTGAAGGAGAGCTAAGTGCTTTAATGACACTCATGTATTGATTTAGAGCTTTTTTTATTCCCCCACTTGGATTTCCCGAACGTGGAGCATCTGTGCCAGTGCAGAAGTCTTAGAGGCGAAGTTCCCAGAGGCCAGGAGCTGCTGCCTGAAGCTCTCCCTGGCACACGGGGAGTGCCTGACTCGACAGCAGCTAGAGCTCTCTTCTGGTGAAGGCACAGACTGCTAAAGACACGGCACGTTGTTCAGTGTCTTTCTGGAGAAATTCACAGTCATGTCAACACTTCGATCTCCACCAGCCATGAGCCTATGCTGCCACTTTGTGGGCTCATTCCTACAAATGCGGTATTTCATCAAGTGGCGCCCAAATTCCCACCTATGTAGGCTCAAGTCAAACCCAAGGGAAACCAGGCTTTCCATATTCCAATCACATACAGGCTGCAGAAGATGAGTCACTGTTGGTCTGTATTCATTCATTCATTCACTCATTCACTCATTCATTCACCAAGCACTGTTCACTCGATGTCAGACACAGTACTAGGTTTGGGAAATGGCGAGGGAAATTAAGTGCAAAAAGTCCCATGATGAAAGTCTGTTCCAGCAAACAAAGAATGCCAGGGCCTGCGCGGAACCTTAACAAAGGATCCCATCCAACACCCCATCCTGCTGAAGATCTGAAGCCCAGAGAGGTGAACATGAACCTCACATGTCGGTTTTGGCTATTAGGGAGTGGTGCAAAGATCAAACCAGAAGTCCTTGCTCCTCGTCCAAAGTTCTTTTTGTGTGTAAAACATTCGTAACAGGATTCTAAACTCGACTGTTATTGAGGCCCAGCATCCAGACTCAGATGTCTGCAAACTGTGACCTCCCCCACACCCTTGTCCAAGACGACTCCACCTGGCATTACACTCAACCATGATAATCCATTAGTGCTTTCTGCAGATGAACCCCTCCCACCACCCTTCTAGAACCATTCTCAAGTGGTTCTTATGCTTTTTGCTGGTTTGTTTTAACATCCCAATGCACTTAAGGGACAAGACATTGAGTGACATGTCATGAAGGACAGAGGTTCACTAAGAGTCTGGAGGGAGGGGTGGGAGGGGGTCTGAACATTCACCCAAGGCGTGCACCTGATGTGCCCTAAAAAAAGGATCAAGTCCAGCTGCCTGCTGGCCAGCAGGTAGAATTAGTGTGCTGGCACAGCCCTGCCCCTTCTGCCACCCACCCCCCCACACTGGCCCGCCTCCTAAGGGTGCCTGCTATCATTTTCAAAGGGGAGATGGAGTGGTGGCTCATGGAACCACCGGCATAAAAAAGGCCTTCCACACAATGTGCTTCCGTTTCCCTCAAACGAAAATCAATCCAACCGTTAAGCCTGCGTGATCAAAGCCAGTTTGTGTGGCCCCCACCTGGAGGGGTGGAGGGGGGAGAAGTCAGATGTGAGCAGATGCCTGATGCACGGCTCAGGGCAGAGCGCTGCAAGGGCAGGGGTCACAGCTACTTCTCGGGCCTCGTGATCTTACCACGTTCCAGGAGGCCAAGACAAACAGGCTGTGTGTGGATCTATTTTGGTCACACAGCTGCAAACATAGGATTTATGAAGATGTTTGGTGCTTGGCTCCCAGGAGATTTATGCACCAAGCTGCTGCTCCACCAACCGTCTGTCCATCCCTCCCTGTTCCCGTTGAGCCTGGTATGTCCTCAAGTTCTGACCCCTTAGGACTCTTCCCAAGTTACAGGTTTTCTTTTCTTCTTTCCCTAACTCGTGAGAGTTTAAGCATATGTGTTATTGTGTTTGGCATCCACTGGCCTCAATGCTCTATCATTCTACAGCCGGGCTGCCTCTTCTTGGTGTTTAGCTTTATTGATTTCTATTTCTGACTTGCTCGGCACTGGCTCATTCATTATTCAGGGAGAATCTGGCTATGAGGCCACAGTTTGATATCCTGCCAACAGGAGCCTGAGCAGGTGGGACCTCTGTGAGCTTTCTTTTCAAAGAATCACAACCCCAATGAACAAGTGGTGTACTTTAGACTTCTCAAGTTATTCACGTAAGACCTGGCCATTCTGCAAAACGTTATTTTCTGTGTGAATGGCAGGTGAGCTCAGTAGGAAAAAACATGGGAGTTAATGATTCTGAGGCCAAAGATTTGACTAGTTCATAAACCAGTTATCTCTGAGAAGAGAAAATCTCTTGTCAAGCAGCAAATGAATAAATAAAGATAGGGGCAGAGGTGGGAGGAGGTGGCCCCCATTAATCACGATCACCAACTCCTCTGCTGACTCACAGGGACACGTAAGGATACATATCCATTCAACTGCTAGAGGCTGAGTCCCACCATCTTCCATGCGGCCCATGTGTGTTTGATGGTGAGGTTGACATTTTCAAGGTGTTATAATAAGATGCGGGAGACAAACCCACTTTGTGTTTTATTGTTTGTTTTCTTCTTCAGAGAGCACATAAGTAAAGGAAATTGTATTTAAACCGTAAGAAGAGAGGTTCAAATTAAAGAGTGGGAAGAAGTTCCTTCCAGAAATTCAGGCTAAAACATACTATTGGAGAAAGTAGTAAAATTATCCTCTAGAGAAATCTCTTAAGAACAGAACTAATTACCACCTGTAAGTACCAATTTGTGCATAATCCGATCCTGGGGGAGGAGGCTAGATGAGAAGATCTCTCAAAAATCCCCTCTGGGCTTCCCCACCAGGCTGGATTTTCATCATAAAAAGTTTGAAACACTTTGGCTGATCTCTGGTTGAGGTCCTGCTGGAGATGACAGCTGATCACAGATCTGCAGCCAGTTTGAACCTCAGCATCCTGCGAAGTGCACAGTTAGGGTGCTGGCCAGCGCTCTCTGAGGGGCAAGAGCATGTCCTCAGAACACACCGATGAGAAGACAATGGTGTGTGCGCTTTTACCAAACCTCATACATGATCTCCTAAATACCACAGGAGAAGCTTCCTATTTGTTCCTAATTTGTAAAAGTAAGTGAGACATCCTAAAGAATCAAATAGGAAATAACCATCGGTCTCTTGATTGGCAACTGGAGTGTCTTTTGCACACACACGAGCCAACACACACGGGGCTTTGAGTCACATCACACAAGCGCTATGGGGCACCGCTTGAGAAGGCAGTGAGATCCTGGCACAGTGGTGTTTCCATGGCCTTTCTGTGGGGGTGAAACTGGTGTGGAGGGCGAGGCTGAGCCAGGGACCTCTTGGCCCCTGCAACTCTTACGGTTTTGATCTCATGTTTTGCCTTATTTTGACTCCATGGAAGGTTTCAGTTTAAAAAAAAAAAGGGGGGGGGGCGCCTGGGTGGCTCAGTTGGTTAAGCGACTGCCTTCGGCTCAGGTCATGATCCTGGAGTCCCGGGATCGAGTCCCACATCGGGCTTCCTGCTCAACAGGGAAGTCTGCTTCTCCCTCTGACCCTCCCCCCTCTCATGAGCTCTCTCTCTCTCAAATAAATAAATAAAATCTTAAAAAAAAAAAAAAAAGGCCAAAGAATAAGAAAGGAAAAGGAAAAGGAGAGAGGGAAGCGAAAGGCAATCTTAGCAAGCACAAATGGAGCTCCAAGTTTATGGATTCTCCCGCAGTGGGCAAATGTGGAGTGAATCCCAGGGCCTCCGTTCCCCTCCTTGGTTGCCTGCCAGCATCAGGGACAATGGTGCCGCCTCGACCTCCCGGAGTGATGGGGAGGCTCAAGTGAGTGTGTGCAGGTGTGTGCCAAGCTCAGTGCCTAGCACACGAGAGGCAAGGGTAATGAGCAGTCGCCCACTGGAGCCCTGTTCACTGGTTAATGTTTTCTAAACTTCATTACATTTTTAATTTAAAGAACTCACAATGATAAATGTAACTAATATTAAAGTAATCCAACTTAAAAGTATGTTCACTGTCCTTTCCTTTCAAGGGCCTCTTTTCAGGCATCTGTTCAGGCTCGGCCATCCCCACCTTTGTCTCTCTCCAGGCCTACTACTCTCTCAGTGAGCTTCGCCTCGCACACACTCGTCTGCTCCTGTTCACCAACGACTCACTGACTCAGTGTTCCTAGCTCTGGCCTCTCACTGGGTTTGTTACACATTTCTCACTACCTGAAAACTGATGGTATCAAGTCCGTACATCAGAATCACCTGGGAGCTTTTAAAACAGCAGATCCCGCGGCCCTAGCCCAGACCTGCATTCAGACTAAAAAAGGCAACATCCCTAGGCTATCACTGAAGAACTGGCTTCTAAATGTCTTGTTGCTATTGGCCTACCTGAAGAGACGTTATAGACAACTTCCTTTGTATCCTGCTATATAACTCAGGATTTCTCCCTCTCTCTCTGAGGACCTAAAGGACAAATTAGTACCAGGGACCTCTATTTCTCCTCAGTTATGAGTCAGTTTTAATCTTCTGACCATTGAAGCCAAACAAATGATCAAAAAAAGGAAATAAACCATACAAGTGATCATGTTTCTCTCTTTGCCTTAGCTACTAGGGAGCTCAAAGCCAAATTCATGACAGACCGCTCTACCCCTTAAACCAATATACAGAACTTATGATATTAATTTTATATACTAATGTTGGGTTTCCTACCTTTATTTTCCCTTTGTCTTGATTTCTGCGTGTGCTTTAAAAAAATTCCAGTTATGCTGCATTTTTGCAACTTATTACAAATTCTTTTTGGAACAAGGTGGGGTGTGTTAGACTAATTAATTAAATATAGTCACTGACATGCAGCCTTTTGCAGCATGGCGGCTCTAAAGCAGACGGTAATGAGCACCAAAGTAGAGACTATGGCTCGGAGGAAAGTTTTTGGCTTTGGGGTCAACTCCCCGAACAGAAACCTTCCTCCTGGCTCTGGCTGTCAGAGAACATCTGGAAGCATATCTGAACTGCATATTAAGTATGTTTTAAAGTTATAAAAAATTTTAAGTAAAATAAAAACAGCTATGCAAATTCAAAATCTAGAATCCTGACCTTCAATTCTGAATCTATGGTCTCTCAACTTCATGCAGCAGCTCCACACACAGAACTAAAATTCTGGTCCTTATGGAAAAGCATCAGGTTGGTTTAAGGGACCACGTACAGGTCATAGTAGATGGTGGAAGTCTGTGGCCTCGTGTATCAGACAAAATGAATGGATCACTTAGAATACCTGAACAGTGTTATGTCGTTTTTTTGAAAGTTCTTTTAAAAGTTCTGGGTACTCCAAACAGCCTGCACACTATGTCCCCACATAACCCTATACTTTGAACCAAACTAACTACCCAAACACTACCCGTTCCCAAATGTGATCAAAAAGATTGTTATCTGCCAACTGAAATGCTTTTCCGTATCTGTGAGGGGATCTGTTCTCTTGGGCACAGAGCCAGGACCACTCCTGAGGTGGCCAGGAATCTGGGGGCGGGGGGTGCGCTTTGACAGCCTGGACCAGAGCTCCGGGCTGCAGCAAAGACCCCCTGTGCTTGTGGGGATCGCCGTGTACTGTTAACATACAGAGCGGTTCCCTCTCCTTCTTAGCCATAGCTCAGTCCATCTGCATCAGGAGGGTGGGGACCTGCCAAAGAGCTCCCGGCTGGCACTGCCTGGGTGCATGTGGCTTTGATCTGGGCCTCATGTGCGTGGCCAACGGGGCCTGAAGGCTGAGGGCTTCTGTCATTGCCATTAGTTGTTATTTCTTCCACAAAACAATCTAAAGATATGGATCACATTTATTTAAAAAGTAAGAACTCTCAGGTGCAGGGCGCCTGGGTGGCTCAGTCGGTTAAGCGACTGCCTTCGGCTCAGGTCATGATCCTGGAGTCCTGGGATCGAGTCCCACGTCGGGCTCCCTGCTGAGCAGGGAGTCTGCCTCTCTCTCTGACCCTCCCCCCTCTCATGCTCTCTGTCTCTCATTCTCTCTCAAATAAATAAATAAAATCTTTAAAAAAAAAAAAAGAACTCTCAGGTGCACACATTGGGCACCAGGAGGGCTAAGATCTAAAGCTTCCCTACTGTCTAGTGTTTAAGTAGCACAGAACGCCTTAAACATTCTGCCATTTTACATTTTTGCAAACGTTGCTTGATCTTTGAAGATGGAAACTAACCATGAACAATAACCTAATGAGCATAAACTAGCAGCTGTAAAATTATTTTTATTCCTTTATATATTTTAATTTGTGTAACCAATACCACCTTACTGTAGCCAGTATGCTGTGAATAAAAAAATGACCCCTAATTCCACAGCTCAAAATAACTAGGATTACCCTTCCAGCATCTGCCCTTCGTTTTCTTGCTTATGTAATGTGGGTTGGGGTCAGCCTCAGTCAGACTCTGGACCGTTCGTATGAACAGTGTGCTCGGTTCAAACCCAGGGCTGGCTGTGGCGTGCCATTTCTCGGAAGGAGCCCAAGAAGAGTCAGAGCTACCAAGTGGTTGCGTGGTAGTTTCTAATTATGGAGTGCTTACTGTATGCCAGGCACTGAGGCGATCCCATGTAAATCTTCCCTGTGACCCAGCACAGGGCGGGGGTCCTACCTTCCCATTTCGCAGATGGAGAAACTGAGATCTGAGACAGTGCTGCTAGTGAGAAAGAAGCCGGGATTCCAGGCCAGGGCTGACGCCAGCACGATGAGAAAGAGGTATCCAGTCTTACCTTACCGATTTTGATGATGAGACACACAGTTTGGGGTTTCTTTTCTCCCTTTCTGTATCTTTGGCAGACCCAGAAGAGAAGGGGAGTTGATCTGATTTGAAAGGACAGCAGAGGGGCGCCTGGGTGGCTCAGTTGGTTGAGCGACTGCCTTCGGCTCAGGTCATGATCCTGGAGTCCCGGGATCGAGTCCCACATCGGGCTCCCTGCTCGGCGGGGAGTCTGCTTCTCCCTCTCCCGCTCCCCCCTCTTGTGCTCTCTCTCTCTCAAAATAAAAATAAATAAAATCTAAAAAAAAAAAAAAAAAAATGAAAGGACGGCAGAACAGGAGACCTGGACTGGCCTGCAGAGGGGCTGGCTTAGCCACCAGTTTGCCCTGTGGCCCAGAGCCAGCCCTGGCTCTCTGGGCCAGGTTTACCAGTCTGTTCATGGTGGCTGTGCCTAGCAAGGTGTCTGAGAGAGCCCCAGCTCTGACATCTCGGGACTCGAGATGGTCCCTGCACCTATGTCCGCACCACATACAAACTGGAGACCAGGATGGGATGGGTGGCACTCCGCTGCTCTCACCAAAATAAGGATCCTGAACACACAGGAAACACTATGTAAATTACCCTGTTCTAAGGAAAAACATTAAGCAAATACTTTTTTATGAGATGTGAAGGGAGGGTGTGGATACATTAGAAATCATGCTAAGACATGTAAGAGACACCTGCAGGAGGAACTCCCACAATTCGATTTTGAGCTGCGATGTGACCCCCAAACCAGGGCATGTACTTTCTTGTCCCATCTCGGAGATGAAAATACTGAAGGGCCGATGGAGGAGTGAATAGAGGCCACTCTACGTACACCTCCCAGCCTGGCCTGGACAGACTGCGGAAGTAAACAAAGGCCTTCAGAAACATTTCCGTGTGTAGACTCTACTGCGTATTCAACAGTGTAACTAGTCAAAATCAGAACAGGTGGGTACCGAACCTTAACTATAAAAAGAAAACGCATCGCAATATTGTCTTAACTCTTTTGGGAAAGCAAACACAGACATATCTGAGATTCTCTCTGTCCCTGAACTATGGCAGTGTCATGCACAGCCTTAGGCTTGGGGACACTCTGAAAGCAAAATCCAGGTCTGAGTACTAATGTAAAAATGATGCCCCGCCTTTTTCTTTTTTTTTTTTTATTACAACACATTCTTATGAGGTCTGAAAATTTAAGACGCAGCATTAACCATGCAGACAGTATTTACAAGGGACTGGTACGTGGGGCCCTACAGCTTAGTTGAAGATAACAAATGGTTCAGAGATCTGACAGGCTTTCCTGAACAACACTTCAATCATTTCAACAAACGCTGCAGAGGAAGGATACCCTTCTGGTCAGCCTTCAAAGTACAAGCACGATTATATGTGCTTTCAGTTGAAAAAGATCCTGGTTATTCCATATTCCTCTGGAAGTGACAAATCTCACTGTAACTGGCCTGCTTATTCTCATCTTATTTTTTATTTTTCCTTTTACTGAGATATGACTGACATAACATTGTATTATTTTCAGGTGTACAACATAATGATTTGATATTTTTACACACTGCAAAATGACCACCACAGTAAGTCTAGTTAACATCCATGTGTAGTAACAGGTTGTTTTTGCTTTTGGGGTGAGAACTTTTAAGATCTACTCTCCTATCGGCTCAAATATGCAATACCGTAGTGTTAATTCTAGTCACCATGCTGTATGTTATATCCCTAGTACTTAATTTATTTTATACCTGGAAGTTTGTACCTTTTGACAACCTTTACCCATTTCGCCCATTCCCCATTCTGGCCTGCTTGTTTTTAAATCTCAAGTTTTCAAACACATTGCTTTCTTCACTAGCGAAATGCTTGCTACAAAGTTTGAAGGTTTTAATAATGATTTCTAAACCAATTACTTCACCAGCACATTTATTCATCAAGATGATGGAATGGAAAACCACTTTTGTTTAGATAAAAATTTCAGGTCTGTACGAGTTCTCCTATGTGTTCTGGCAAAGACCTCTCAAAGTTTTTGCTACAGTTTTCATTTTTTTCCCCTAATTTCACTTGAAGTCACATAAATTCATCTTAACCTACATTTAAGGACCTAACTCTCTGGTTCTGAATATCTTAAAAAACAAACAAACAAACCCACTCTCAGGAAAGATTGACATTTCAGTAATCTCTGCCAGCTGGCATGTTCAAAATGGAATCTAAATACTGTATTAACAATATCAATAACAAGCAGGTTCAGCAGGCCTTAATAAAACACGCTTGAATTGTGAGAGAAATTCTTGTTATTTTGTGTTTCACCAGCTTTAATTTACTACATTGATTTAATAAAAATCTATGACAATCTCATCTTTAATCATGTAAGAATTCTGAAGTTCACTGCATGTGCCTAATGAAAATCTGAAATCAAGTAGGTGTTATGACATTTTTGTTGCCCATTTTTGAAACTTTTGAACAAAGTAATATACCTAGCAAAGCCCACATACGTGTCCAGCTCAATGAATTCTCACAAACCATTTGCCCATGTAACCAGCACCCAGATGAACAAACTGGCAAACAGGAGCCTCCCCTCCAACCTCTCCAGTCACCACCTTATACCCCAAAGATAACCACGACCTTGACTTTTCCTTGCACATCCCTGCAAACTCTGGCAGGGGGCAACCCTGAACCAAGGTGATCACCACTGGAGTCACGAGGCACACAAAGGCTTGCACATTATTTCATTTCCTTTGTGGAAGGTAGGTGGTATCCTCCCGATTTTACAGATGAAGAAACAGAAGTTCACAGTCGAGTATTTGACCAAGCCAAGAGGCATATATGTATACGTGTAAGGGAATATGTAGTTCCATGTATGGGCAGGAGAGGGGTGGTATGAGGGATTGTCAGAGTCAGATCCAAAGCCAGGTCCCTCCAATGCCAAACTCAGTTGTGTATGTTGCACAACTGCTATTTTAGGAAACCTCATTTTCCTCTAAATTCATTGACTCACATGTTTGAAAAAGTCGGATGGCCTTATATAGAGAAGAACTGTATCACCCCCTGACCCCAGTCCCCAACCCCCATGAACACTCACTCGGTGTGACAGTTTCGGAAACAGAACTCATTTTTTCATTTAGCATCTTATCTTTCCCCCTCACCCTCACTACATTTTGGATTGTGAACAATTTTGAGTCTCTGCATTAGCACTATCTTAATTTTAAAAATTAAGTTGGGAACTAGCAAGTGAGCCTGAAGAGGCTCCATCTCTGGTCCTGAACTGGATTTTCATTACTCAACTACTCTTCAAATTATACTGATTTACGATGTGATTATTACTGCTTTCCCTAAGTAGCCTGGGTAATGACAGAAATGCAAAGACGCCCCCAGACTGTGGTGATCTCGGGGCTCTAACACCCCTCAGTCTCCCCCGCCGCCCCACCCCTGGCCCCCCACCTCTCACCCCCACCCCAAATGACTTGGTCTCCACTCTCCTCTCGCGGGGTCAGTACAGCTGCTCTCATGGCCTCCCAGCTCCAGCTCCAGCTGTGCCCATAACAATGCACATGGTGCTGACCATGGTCCGTGGTGATCACGTGATGTCGGTCACGTGACACCGACCACCTGACACCAAAGTGGCCACCCAGCAGCAGTTTTCCTGCCCATGTTTGTGTAGAGCGGCTCTTAGTTCTTTACCCTTGCTTATAGGTCTAATTTCAGTGCAAGCCTGAAACGGTGCCATCTCCCCCAAGTCCTCAAGGACAAAGCCACTCTCCACTACTACCTTTATCAGAATCTCCCCACCATTCTGCCCAGAACGCTTTTCTTTCTCCTTCCCATCCTCTTTCCTGTAAGGAATAAGGACAGAGTGACTTCCCAATTCTATCCTGGCTTATCACATTTCTCCTTTGTGAACACATAAATCTCACACACCAACATACTGTGTTGTGCACTTACTTAGGACCCGTGCCTTTGGTTGTGGGCGTCACTATTTTGTGAGCTTGTCTGAGTGTTTTGGCCATGGCTGCAATATCACGGTGCCCCTTTTGTATTGGGGCCTGGAGCAACACTGATTGAGAAATGCACGGTTGACCATGTCAAACAGATTTAGGAGACGCTCGGATGGCAGCCTCACACAGCACTAGCAAACACCCCTCCGTGAAGTCTTCCCTCAACTCCTGACTTCCTTCCCCCAGAGTCTGAGCTCTTTGGAGATGGCACAAACCACCAAGGCTTCTGGGTAATTCTGCCCCCGAGCTAGACCACAACTCCTTGAGGCTGGAAAATCTCCTTATCTCTATCCCCAGCCTCTACCAACCTAAGCACACTGTGGGAAAGGAAGGATGTTTGTGAAATGTTTACATGTAATTCACTGAACTGAGCTGGACTGAACTGTGTCCTTCCCCACCCCCCCCAATTCCTATGTTGAAACCTTAACCCTCAACGTGGCTGAATTTGGATAAAGTTAAATGAGGACATAAGGGTGGGGCTCTAATGCAATATGACCATAATAGGGACTTCATCTAATAGGGCTGGTGTCCTTGTAAGAAGAGAAAGAGACCAGGTGAAGCGCATGCACACAGAAAAGGCCATGCGAGGACACAGTGAGCAGGCAGCCATCTGCAAGCCAAGAAGAGACGGCCAGGAGAGATCAAACCTGCTGCCCCCTTGATCTTGAACTTCTAGTCTCCAGAACTGTGAGCAAATACATTTCTGTTGTTTAAGTCACCCAGTCTGTGGTATTTTGTTATGGCAGCTCTAGCTGATTAATACATTCACCAACTGTCCAAGCATCTTGTACTCTAAAGATAGGGCTCTGGGGACCAACTCTGGCTGTGAAGGGAAGTTCATGAAGATACGGAGGTTCGTTGCCCAAGGTTAATCCCCAGTAAAGGGCAGCTGTATCCCATCTTCCATCTTTCCCTTATCAACAAGGTGGCAAGGCTAGTTAAGGCAATACCCTTTAGCAATCCCCACTCTGCCAGAAAAAGTGAATGCCATCATTAACTAAGATTCTGGGCCTCTGCGAAATTACTTTAACTTGAATGACACCACCTTATGCCCTGAGATCTTGATAATCCTGTACGCCCATGGATAATGGCCATTATCATGAAAAGAAAGCTAGAAGAGTCTCAAATGGGAAGATCTGCATTCTGGCCTTAGATCTTCCACTTAGTGGCTACATATCCTTGCATATGTAACCTCACATTTTTGTGTCCAGTGCTTCTTTTAAAAAAAATTTTAACAGATTTTATTTTTAAATAATCTCTACACCCAATGTGGGGCTCAAACTTACAACCCTGAGATCAAGAGTCACACACTCTACCAACTGAGCCAGCCAGGCATTCCTCCAGTGCTTTGCTTTTTAAATAAAATGGCTGTGCTGTTGTAACGGACAGTTCTTCCCTTCTTTGGGAACTGATCCAGACTTGCATCTGGAGAACATTTCATCTCCCAATCCATCCATGTGCTTCGAAGTGATGTTTCCATCCCCAGCATAAAAAAATCTGTGACCGGGCGCCTGGGTGGCTCAGTTGGTTAAGCGACTGCTTTCGGCTCAGGTCATGATCCTGGAGTCCCAGGATCGAGTCCCGCATCGGGCTCCCTGCTCGGCAGGGAGTCTGCTTCTCCCTCTGACCCTCCCCCCTCTCATGCTCTCTCTATCTCATTCTCTTTCTCAAATAAATAAATAAAATCTTTAAAAAAAAAAAAAAATCTGTGACCCTCCCCACCAATTCCTCTGGTCACAGTGATGGTTCCCAGTGGTCATGTGATCCAGGCTGGTCTAATTACAATGCTGCCCAGAACTTTTCCTGAGGACACCCAGGAAATGCTAGACTCCAAGCTGATGTCTGCAGTACAAGAGGCTGTGGCAGCCACCTTGTAAACCCAACATGAGCTTCTCCAAGCTTATTTCCACCACAGACTAAGCTGAGTTGGGGAACAGAGAGAATAAGTATTATTACTACCACAATCCTACTTTGTTAAGTCACCATCTCAGAAAAGCTCTCTATGCTCATCTTATATTCTTTCATTTGACAGCCAAATCTCCTAGACCAATGGAGAACTGGAATTTTACTGGCACACAGAAATCATCAGTGACGTACGTTTAGTTTAACTGAGGCTATTCACTTAGAGATTCTTTATTAGTCAAGGACTCTTGGGTGTACACCCCCCCCCCAAAAAAAATCAAGCTGGGTCGAGTAAAATGGGGAATTTAGAGTTCATATAATCCAACACAGGAAGGACAGTGGTAGAGTGGCCCCTCATCTCTGCTTCTTTGCCTTGGTGCCACTTCTTGGTAACAGTGGTTGACTCCACACGGTACCCCTTGTTGAATCCAGCACATCCTTCAGAGCCGCCAGATCCAAGGTAAGAAGTGCCTGGCCTGGATTGGGTTACATGCCCATCTCTCAACCAACTGCTGAGGACAGGGAGCTCCTATAGGAAGTTGGCACTTCCCCATTTGCAATTTATATTGGAAGCTGGGGTAGGGGAACCAGTGGGTCTCACAAAGCACCCCAATTTGGGCTTACGATAGCTGCACAAGTTTAAAAGTGAAAACTTCATTCGTAATTGTTTCACTTCCCAACCGTGGCAAACTCAACGAATGAAGCCTCTTAGAGTCTGAGAAATATACACACACAAATGATAAAGAGAAGTGGCCTTTCTACATGTCACAGGCTTCTCATCTCTTGTCACGGTGAGTTCACAATCATGCTCACAGTGTGGGAAATGAACCCATGGCCAAGACACTAGGTTAGCGCAGCTCTATGTGCAGACATATAGTTCTAACACTTCAATGCCATCTGTGTCAAATTAGCAGCATGAGATCATCCTAAATAAGCCCCGTTTAAAAAAAAAAAAATCACAGCCCAAAAAGGGGACAACTCGTGTGCTAGGGTGACCATGAAGTGGGGGATGAGTTCAATGTGAGCTTTTAAATGATTGTCTGAAGTTCTTGATCACTGTATCTCTCTCTTTTCTTTCTCTCCCTCCCATCTCTGAAATGCAGCTTTGCAAATAGTTCGTATTCCAGCACAGAGATACTGAGAGGAAGAAACAGGGGTACAGATCACAAGCCATTCTAACCCATCCCCAAGGAACCTTCTTCTTTCTGTGTGTCACATTTCTGCAAGATCTTAGTCACTCCGAGCGCGCCTGGGTGGCTCAGTCAGTTAAGCGTCTGCCTTCGGCTCAGGTCATGATCCCGGGGTCCTGGGATGAAGCCCCGCATCGGCCTCCCTGCTCGGCAGGGAGTCTGCTTCTCCCTCTCCCACTCCCCCTGCTTGTGTTCCCTCTCTCACTGTGTCTCTCTCTGTCAAATAAATAAATAAAGTCTTTAAAAAAAAAATCTTAGTCACTCCAAAGTGTCGGTGAGAACAGCCGGTAAGAACTCCAGTTCTCGTCCTCCTGCAGGGATCAGGTAATCTCGCGGGCATTTGCCTTCATGTAGCAGGCACTTCAGACACACTGGAAATAGTCTTAAATACTCCTGAAGGTATAAGTTCCCTTCAACTGGGGAAGGATTTTTTTTATGGTATTGTTATTTGGGGGGTGGAAGGTATTGAAACCCTTAGAAATGGCAGAAATGCTATCATAAGCATGATGAATTCTATTTATTAAACACTCAATAATTGCCAGCCCCTGGACGTACACTATCTTGTAATTCTTACAAAACCCCATGAAACACTGCTATCTCTTTGGCTGGGAAGGAAGGCCTCGGACGCACCAGAGGAGTTGCTTGAGGTCACACAGCTGGTGGACCCACGACTCGCCAACTCCAAGGTCTCCACTCTTCCCTCCCAGGCACGCTGCCTCCCCTGGAGGGAAAGCAGCGGTGATGGGGCCTGCATGTGGAGCTCCTGCAAAGTGCCAGGGACACTACACAGACTGGCATTGGCTAGTCCCCACAATGATACTGATCTCGCAGGACTGGTATTTTTGCATTTGGCAGTAGCCCGAAGTGGTTCACGTAACTTTTCCAAGGTCAGACGGCACTTAGGCAGCCAGGCAAGGGGATGCATCCAGGTACACCTGATTCGAAAACTGAGGTCTTTTATCCACATGCCATCGTTTACAAAGGCCAATAGGAGAACTGGGTGGGCTGGAATCACCAGAGAGAAGAAGGGCAGGGGGATGGGGCAGGAGAAATTTGTTCTTGCAGACTCACAACACGGGGTGGGAACAAGCCTGAGTGCCTGGGCCACATTCACTGGCGTATGCGCGCACACACACACACACATGCACACACATACACTCCTAACCTGGCACGTGCTCCAGTGAGCAATACACCCAGGAGTTCTCAGCCACGCCCTTTGGTCGTCCAGGAACCAAACAAAAACACAAACTTGACCTCTTGCAGTTTACAGGTAGACAGATGCATTTAAGTGCATTTCTGAAACTAATGTGAACAGCTCCATGAGTATATTTTAAAAAATTCTTCATTGTGAGCCTCTTGGCAATTGCATGAAAATATTTCTAGACTTCTCTCCCCGCAGTTAAATAGAACTTCAAGGAGAATGACTTTTCCAATTGTATTTTTAAGATTGAGCGCTTTGATAAAAGCAGGCTCTACAGTACAATGTGATCCAAAATTGTATCATCTTTATGCATTTTATAATGTGATACAATTTAATAGATAAGGGAAACATTTTTAATGTTCAAAAATTAAACTGTAAGGATATATTTCTATTGAAGAATTATAATTGGTATAAAAATAGCTCTATCTCTATGACTATAAAATCCATATACACTCAAAATATTCATTCTGTGGAGGTGTGGGTTCCTCTCATTGCATTAATCTTTGAATGACTAATTTGAGGATTTCCCCTTTTCTCTATCCACAGTCTTTAAAATATCTTAATATTTAGCTGTTTACAATAGTCCTGCGTGGGGAGCAAAAGAGAAATGAAGCACCTTGATTACTTGAATGAAAGAAGACAATATAAGTATTCATTTCCATCTTTGTCTTGTCATTATAAACTGCTTTTGACCATTATGACAGGATTCTCCCCAGCCCCAGTCTGCAAAACACTGCAGAATGGGCAAACATCTCAAGTGGAACACTTCAAAAAATACTTAGGCCATGCTGAACCAAAGACCAGTTAGTGTGAGTCCAGGCTTATGATCTTGGATCTGTGACCTGAAGCAGGACATTTGTTTGGGCCTTATTTTTCCCTTCTACAAAATGGGAGTAATAATACCTAATGTATAAGGCTAATATAAGAATAATGTAAAAAACTGGGGCGCCTGGGTGGCTCAGTCGGTCGAGTGTCCAACTCCTGGTTTCGGCTCAGGTTGTGATCTCGGGGTTGTGGGATCAAGCCCCACGTCAGGCTCTGTGCTCAGCAAGGAGTCTGCTGGAGATTCCCTCCCTCTGCCCCTCCCCCCTTAAAAAAAAGAAAGAAAGAAAAGAGAGAAAGAGAGAGAAAGAGAAAGAGAGAAAGAGAGAGAGAAAGAGAGAAAGAGAGAGAGAGAGAGAGAGAGAGAGAAAGAGAGAAAGAGAGAAAGAGAGAAAGAGAGAGAGAGAGAGAGAGAGAGAGAAAGAAAGAAAGAAAGAAAGAAAGAAAGAAAGAAAGAAAGAAAGAAAGAAAGAAAATATATACGGCCAGACACAAAGGGTCATATGTTATATGATTCCACTTATAAAAAAAGTCCTGAACAGGCAGGTCCATAAAGACAGAAAGTAGACTAGTGGCTATGTGCCCTTGTGCCCCTATAACTTCCAACACTCCCCTTCCTGCCTTGACCTCCTTTCTCCTAAACTCCAGCCTGTCTTCCCTCCTAGCGGCACTACCCAGAAACAGGAGGGGCAGCCCAAAGACCCTGCCCAGCAGGTGCCTGACCCAGAAGAAGCTCTCAATGCCATGTCCCCCATCAGACTGGCAAGTCCTTCTCACTTCCCTATTTCTGTCCACAGGGTACCATTTTCTCAGGGTGCAACACCAGATTTTCATGAAAATGGTTCGTAGAGACGGTCGGAGACAGACCAGCTGACGTGCGAGCCAGAAAGGAAAATCCAGGCTACGGGACTGATGTTTTCTCAGGTTACACGCCCTGCTGGAGACACTGGGGAAGTTGGGGTAACCATAGATGGGGTAAATTTGGATTCCGAAGAGACAGTGACAGTCAAAATTGACCAAAGCCGTCTTTTATAATTGCATTTCCATATGTGTGTGGGGTTTTTTTTTTTTTTAAGCATTTCCTTATATTTAACTAGTTTAAGAGCATGTTCTCAGTGACCACATAGAACATGAGTGATTAGAGAGGTGACCAGCATGCCTTTAAATTCACCTGACTTTATGATTGTTGTTACGTAAATATCCTTATAGATAACTCAGTGCAGAACAATAAGACAAATGATGCCAAGAGAAAGGGGCCCCTCCTAAAAACCAAAGGGCTCCACAGGCCAAAAGAGGACAGAAGGCAATTAGGACTTGGGGGAAAATGTAAGGAGGTTTTCCTCCCCCCACCTTTCTGTTATTACTACATTTTTTTGAAACGGGTGTGCCTGGGGACAAGAATCAGGAGGCTTATGCATTAGGTAGATGCCCTTGTTTGCAAAATGGACAAAGAGTCAGCTTGTGGAGCAGATTAGATGAAAGGAGCCAAAGAGCCCAGGGGCTACAATCAAATGTGAAAGAAATGAGTGGGGGAGGGTCAAGGCAAAGCCGAACAAGTCCCGAGATCTGAGCCACGGTCTTTCTGGAGAGAAGTACAGAAGAGCCAGGGCCCAGGGGCCTGCGGCCGTGGCAGAGATGGGGTCCAGCAGCGCCATCCTGGTTCCAGAGAGAAGGAAACAACTGTGGGCTGGCAATGAGAAGGGAAATCATGCAAAGGAGAGGTGATCAGGAGGCCGCTCCTTTGAGGTGTTTTGGAACTTTTCACCTTGAATCTATCTGCCAGGATTAATGATCAGAAACCCTGGGAACGAAACGGTCAAAAGTTAATAAATCTTTGTTCTGATAGAGCATTTGTGAGGTGCCAGACACTGGACTGGGCTTATGTTTGTATGTTCTTGTGCTCCCTTAACCTCCACAAAGATTCTGGGGAACACATCTGGTAGCCCCATTGTAGAGACAATCAAAACTGAGGCCCAAGGTCAAACAGCTGGTGCCCAGGGAGGGAGGGCTTCAAACCCAGGCTGATGTGGTGCTAAATCCATGCCCTCTCGTGTGGCTGTCTATGCACCTGCTGTGTATGTGCAATTTTAGAGCGAGGGGGATAGCTCCATGTTTGTGAACTGGGTGACCTCTCAAGCAAGCAGTCCTATCTGAAAGGAATCGGAGATAAAGAGATGAACAAATCTTTCAGATCTATGTATACATCCAACAGGATCTGGGGCGTCCCGTCTTTGGCCCTGTTCTGAAAATCACTAACACTAGCAAATGGACAAGGGAAATTTTAGCAAGGAAGATAAAGAGCACAGGGAAATCAATCACATTCAGAGGATTTCAGCTCTATTTTCCTACTTTTCCAGAGTTTTGTAAGATGTTCTAATAACTAACTCTAACTAGGAATTTAGCATCTTCTAAATGCCTTACTAATATGAATTTCTTGAATCCTCACAAGATCCCCATGAGACAAGTATTATTATCATCATCATCATCATCATCATCATCATCATCATCATCCCCACAGAGAGGTTTAAGCCAGTTGCCCAAGAATCCAAGACAGGGCTCACTGGTTCATTGCCAGGCTGTCCAAATTTATAATGTACTGCCTCCCTAAGATCCATGGGACCTTCCAGAGTTGTCTTGTGCAAGGACTGGAATCTCCAGCCAGGCTGCCACCACCCTGTTTCCTCTCCTTGGACCCATCTGCAGACACACCTGGCTGAAGGCAGCACTCTTTCCATGGAGCTAGAGCTAAGCCTCAAATCCATTTTGAGCCACTTTTAGGAAACAAGTTGCCAGAATGGAGCAGAGCTGGTGCTCCATGGGAAACCGCTGCCGCCTTAATTCACACGGAAGAGCAGGAAAAACTCGGGATGCCCTGTGGCTTGCTCAAGGTCACAAAGTTTACCCAGTGGCAGCACTGGGACCACAACTAGGCCCCTTTGCTCGTCATCCAGTGCTTCTCCCCCTAGAACTTGTTTCTGATACACTGAACACTTGCTCTTGAGCCTTTCGGGGCAGGAAATACTGCCAAAGTGAGGTACAGCATACATTTGAACAGTAAAAATGCATAGCAGAGCCGTGGCAAAGGGTCAGGGCTGTGGACATGAACGCCCAGGAAAGGGAGCGCCTAAAGCCAACCTGGAACTTGGGCAACTGGTATTCCCCAAAGCGAGTCGTCCAATGGTCACGGTCAACCTCATGGGTGTTTGACCAATGGCAAGCGCACATCTATGCACTCCTAGGAACAGCGTTCATGTGACAGCAAAAGAACTGGTTTCCTTTTTCCCTGTCTGCTTGTGGGCCTGCAGCAGCACAATCCTGCTCTGTGCCCTGAAAGTGCCTTGGAGATCTTCCTTCCATTTCATTAGCTCATCCAGTGGGTTGTGAGAAGTGAATGGAAATAAAAATCTGTTATGCGTGTTATGGAATTTATTTTAATTCCACCACTGCATCCTAAGGAAACAGATTTACTAGTAATTAGTGGCCCCATCCTGGAGAGAAGGCAGGCGGAGGGAGGGTCCAGAAGGCTGGCGGGGTGTTAGCAAGGGGGCCTGGGGGTGGCAGTGTCCATGCCCGAGCACCTCTACCACAAAGGCTGGGATGTGAGGTCAGACCCCAGAATGGGCTGTAAGGGGTTGAGGGGGCGGCTGGCTAACTCCAGCCCAATCCGGTGGCTGACACAGAGATGGGTAAGAAAGAAGTGCTTGCAGGTGGGGCAGTGGGGGTGGGCCCGGGGAGCACCTGCTCAGAGGAAGGGCTAGAGGTAAGAGACAGGTGGGCCCAAACGGGCAGTTGGCACAGAGCACTAGATGCAGAGTCTTCCCTCTGAACACAACTGCACGGGAGTTCTGAGGCCAACGGGCCCAACGAAGGCCGAAAGGGCGGAAGCGGAAGCCAAGATGACAGCAGCCTGTAGGAACTTTGAGTAGAAGGCAGGAAGCGAAAAGCACAGCGAGGCCCTACGTAGCACTGGGATGAAACCTCCAGGGACCAGATGAAGGGTCAGACCAGGGGTGAAGAATGTTTTTAATTAGGAATCACTGACTCATTAAAATAACCCATCCAAGGGTGATGTTTAAATAAAGTAACCTAATTTTAAGTTTGATGGGTGAATGGAATGTGTGTGTATGTGTGGGGGCGGGGAGGGAGGTGCTAGGGCGTTTGGAAAAGAAAAAATATATATAAAATGCTTTACTCTCTCATTAAAAAAAGAGAGAGAGAGAGAGACATTATTAACTAATAAAATAAAAAATGTATCTCAAACACAGAGAGACCAAAACAGGGACACACAGACATGAGGAGGGGACAGTTGAAGACACCTGTCAGCTGGCCACTCCCGCAGGGCTCCGAATAAGCCACACTCATCTGTTTGGACCCATCCTGGGTCCCCTTTAAACAAAGGGTTTGTCCCTTTCTGGCACACAACAAGGTTTCCATTGTACAAGAACCGAAGTACTCTCTGGTCCCTGAAACCGTTAACATCCTAAAATTGTCTCTAGCAGCTTACATGGCATTTAAAATAAATACTGTGAATTGATGAAGTGACCCATTATGTTAAGTACCCATGCCTGGTGTAATCTAAACCAAGTCTTACCCCATTATCCTCAAAACTGCTAGATGATTCAGCAGGCCCTCTTGCCAGTGACTCTGCAAGAATCAAACACAGAGGCCACACTCAAGTAGGACCAAGTGCTTCCTTCCAGTTAGTTCTTGCAATTGGTTTTATGATGGGGGAAAAAAAAAAAAAACTCCTATGTTTCTTCTCGACAGCTAATAAACCAAACAACTACCAGACAACACACACAGGTTCCCATTATCTAACCATTATGTCCTATTGTTACATGGGTTTCAGGGTCTAACTTCCACTGTGTCCTCTCTGGACATCACAGTGCTCTGAAGCACATCTTGCTGAGAACATGGGCCGTCGCCATCCCAACGTGCCCACGAGTCATTCCTTGTTCACAACCACCGCATAACATCCCCCTCGCCGTGCGCCCTCTTGCCTACAGACTTGTTTCCCCTTCTCGCAATGCCCTTTGTTCTGTTCCCACACGCCCGCAATCTATTTTTCAAGGCCTCGTTCAAGGGTTGATTGACAGCCCCTACTCTCCCACCCTCCTGACAAAAACCAGCCTCCCTCCTCCAAACGGTATGACTCATGTACTGCTTCGGCCATGCCTGCCTTCTTTTGGTCTCAGCTCCCAGGGCCACTCCACACCGCGGGGTTCTCCCCGACGACCCCCGTGTTGTCGCCCTGGGTCAGCCAGCTGTGCATGTGAGGGGGGCCCACAGTCAGCTGGGCTTTGCCGGCCGCTCCCCGGGCCTCTGTGTCACCTTCTACCCCCGTTCTAGGAAGCGGGTTCTTCAGGGCATCCTGTTTGCCTTCAGTCCCAAGATTGGCTGGGACCTACTAACAGAGTTCTTTCCTAGCCTAACTACCTAGAACCAGTGCCCTCCTGCTTGTTACAGGGGAAAAGAAGGAACATGCACGTAGTTTGAAAATGTAAAGTATAAAGACGAGAAAGGGAGTATAAATCAGGCACTTTCTCTTCTACTTGAGTCTAACCCAAACCGTCCACTGGCATGACTGGGCAGCTCCCTTCTTTATATACCTATATTTTTATTGTAAAACTTTTGCTCCTAGGTGTTAGCAACTTCTTGATGACCAGTACCACCCACCGAAGGAACACAAAAATATGAATTAGGGAGAACAGGCACATAGTTTGAAAAATCTCAGCACCATGAAAGTGCCTTGAGAACTCTATATACAGATATAGCAAATATAGAGCAAAGAAATATCACAGGAAAAAATGAGCAAATCCTTGCCCACCCTCTCAAACTCCAACGAAGAGTCTTCTGATTTTCACATGTACAAGAAAATTAAAATTAAAATTAAAAAAAATAGGAGGGCTGCATTGAAGTGGATGTGGATTGAATAAGCATCTGAAATCTGTAATAATGTGATTCTCAGCGCTCAGAATAATTAGAATTTTAGACCCTATCAGAGAGAGAAAAAAGGTCGGCACCTATGAGATAGAATCTCATGGTGAAATCACTCAACTTCAGAACCTTTATTGATGTTTTCTTCATGCTTTGGCGTCCGGCAGAAACAACCAGAAACTAATATCCTAAGAGCAAGTCTTACTTAATGTGAAACTTAATGAATAAAAATCCTGTAAGAAATGTGCTCACTAAATAAAATCCGTCTTCTGAAAATAATCCAAACACAAATGATATTCATATCATTGTTATAGATTTAGAGGAAAAATAAATATGCACAAAACTTTGAGATTCACTTGAAAAAACTCCCAAAGGCTTATCGTAATTGGTTTCCATTTGCCATCTGAAGGGAGAACAGATTTTTTTTAAATTATGTATTTATCTTTGAGAGTGGAGGGAGTTCCCTTTTTTCCTTAGATATTTTGGATATCTATAATGGTCATTAAAATGAGGATTAGTCAAACTTGCCTGCCTAAATTTCACCTGTCCCAAGCAAACAGGCAAGGAAATCCTTCAGTCGCTGATTTCACAGGCTATTAAAAAGACAATACGTACTCACATGGCTTATACAACAACAACAGAAATGTGATGCCATCTCTCTGAGGTACTCAAGAAACCTGAAGATAAATATTCCTTTTCTCAGCCACATTTATAGTCCACTCCTTCACACATGTGGCCAGCCCTCGGCATGTACTTTTCAGGACAAGAGGCTTACCGGCTCTAAACCAACCAAAATGCACAGACCACTCCACGCTAGAAGCCCAGTGCAATGGTAAAGCTCTCGGTACCACCAGACCCATCTGCTTTTGTGCCACTCCAATCCAGGAGGCTAATGGGGACCGGAAACTGGAAACCTCAGGAGCCTACCGACTCCAGCTTATCTGCACAGCGGACCTACAAAGCAGTGATAATCCAGAAGTATCTAGGAGGCATTTTATGGCTACTTGTAACCATTTATTCTTCTTTCACTTTATTCAGTCATTTCAAAAGAAACTTAATAGCCAAAGCAGAGATGGACAGGCAGCTGGAATTCCTTGAGCACGTGGGATAGGACTGACAGCAAAGCAGCAAAGGGTGGGCTGGGCAACAGGAAGGACGTCCCCCTGCAAAGGACGCTGGTGGGGACAGGAGAGGGGTGACTGAACTCTGAGCCCTGGAACACCCCACAGCCAACCCTCCAGGCACACGCCGATATTAGGGGCCAGCAAGGAAGAGGGGAACTACCACGTTCACCAAAATGCCAGAACACCCCAAACATTCCTCATTTGCCCGAGCACTGGGAATACCTAACGGGGGGTGTTTACACCAGCTGACCAGCTCAGTTCATGCTACTCTCATATCCCGACTGCCACGTCATTCCAGTTTCACCAAAGCAAGCCGAATACTTCCAAAACAGGACCAGTTGGGGCAGACCAAAGAGCTAGTCCCGGTTTCGGGCTAACAATTCATAGCAACCAGGAGACATAAGTAGGAAGAAATAAAGAGAACTGGACAAACAGCCCCAACCCACAGCAGTCACACTTCTCCAGACAGTGCCCACTCCTAAGGAGGACAGAGCTCCCTGGGCTGCCACCAGCACAAGGGCACAGGGCTGGGGGGCAGGGAGGGGGTGCTCTAAGAGACCTACCTTGCAGAAGGGCTCCATTTCTCTTGAAGAAGGTACTGCCTGGCCAGATGGGTGGACCTGATGTGCTGCAACAGAAGAAAAACCAGTGTAAGTGTGGGCTCATGGACACTCACTCAACCGCACTCAGAACAGCCGCCTCTCCAAACAGAGCCCTCAGAAGGCTGCAAAACACCTTCCCAATTACGCCCTTTAAAAACACATCTTTTTTTTTTTTTTTTAAAAGATTTTATTTATTTATTTGTCAGAGAGAACACAAGCAGAGGGAGAGGCAGGCAGAGGGAGAAGCAGGCTCCCCGCCGAGCAAGGAGCCCGATATGGGACTCGATCCCAGGACCCTGGGATCATGACCTGAGCCGAAGGCAGCCGCTTAACCGACTGAGCCACCCAGGCGTCCCTAAAAACACATCTTTAAAAACCACCAGATCGGGCGCCTGGGTGGCTCAGTTGGTTAAGCAACTGCCTTCGGCTCAGGTCATGATCCTGGAGTCCTGGGATCGAGTCCCGCATCAGGCTCCCTGCTCAGCGGGGAGTCTGCTTCTCCCTCTGACCCTCCCCCCTCTCATACTCTATCTCATTCTCTCTCTCTCTCAAATAAATAAATAAAATCTATAAAAATAAATAAATAAATAAATAAATAAATAAATAAATAAAACCCAGATTTGTTTTAAGTTGAACGGGCTCCGTATTTCACAGTGCGGAACCTGTCTGCGTGGGTATTCATTCTGCTTACTATCCTGACCCTTCTCCCTCCTGAGCACTGAAATCATTTGCAGGTAAACAAAACAGTACGTTCACAGAGTTCAACATCACAACGCATCACTTAAGAATGGCTGCTAATGGATTCCTAATTTTATGAATTCACGTGGCAGAGAACTTCTATCCGTGTCTTCTGGGACCAAGTGGGTTTTCCGTCACTTCCTAGTGACACCTGCCTGTGATGAACGAAAACTTGCCTTTCTTGGCCTTTGGCCTTTCTCCTCACCGAATCCTTAATACACAGAAATGGCTTTGATGGACTCCCTCCCTCCCCCATCCTCTTGCTTGGTATCCTGTTTTCCATTTCTATGCTTAAAATGTTGCCCTCCATACCCTATAAAACACTGTGCAGATGTGGCTACCACCATGGTCTGGTAGTAGGAGAGAGGCAAGAAAAGAAGGAAGATCAATATATACAGACACTTTACTACATTTATAGATGAGCATTTTCACTGCTTTAAGACTCCCAGTGAAAAACTTTATAACCAAGCCAGTCTCAGTAAAATATCCTGGGAGTGGGAAGTTGGCTATTCTAAATCAAGGATTGGTTTGGATTCATGCTAGAAAGCACTTAATCAAACATGTTACTACATCCAACCCAAGACCGTCCATGGCAAGTGATACTGGTTAAGGCACTGTCAATCACAGAAGAAAAATAAAAAGATGGTCTGACAGTTGTAAATCTGGTGGGCATGCACACACAGAATAAGAACTCCGAAGGGCCACGTCGTGAACACTTTCCCAGTCAACCAGGGTCTCTAGTCATACAGGACAGCAATCAATACTGTTAACAAGGAGAAACACCAGCAACACATTCTGCTGACCCAAATTTCGTTACCAGAGAGGTACAAACAGCGTTGCAGGTACGGGGACACAGTACATGATGGGTGAGGGGCGGAGAGAGAGAGGGAGAAAAGAGCTTCAGTGCATAGAAATACTTTTCGACGTCGAAATAATGCCAAACGTCCGAGAAAACACACACTACGGACCTTGATGTAAATGAACCTTTTTGTTTTATTTTGTTTGGGATTGACTATACTCAGAGTAAATGAGAAGAATGCATCGAAGCTACAGCTCTTCCTACATGCCTCTCAGCTCGGGCAGGTGTGGTCGAGTGCCAGGCTGCAAAGGACACCGGATCTGGCTGGGGTCTCAGGGCCGCAGGATGATGGCAAGCTGATTTCTCTCCCATCTGATTCCTGTCCTATTCCATGGAGGCTTTTAAGGCTCACAGATGCATGAAAAATAATGTGCATTAAAATGCTCAAGATTATCTTTTAACAACTCCAGCCAACTCCCTGGGATTTTTACCATCTTATTTTTATAAGAAAGCAGGAAACAGCAAGCTGGCTGTTGCCAATCCTGAGTCACCTGATTGCTAAAGATATTTAAAAACCGAGGACTTCATTATATAGGAGTTGGTGCTTCGAGAGAATTCAATAATTGAGTATTACTGCAGGAGCCTGAATATCCAGCTTACTTCCATCCAAATCTCCTCTTTATCCTGACCTTGATTTGGCTGAACACTGAGGAGACGCCAGGCATGGCATGAATGTGGGGAACTGAGGTCAGGTAAATCCAGTGGTTTAAGATAAGGAAAATTCTCTGCATGATAGAGATCTACTCGGTGATTTCTACAACATCCTTTTAAGGTACCTAAGTCACTGATCACTATTCTAGTCGTTCTGCCACACTGCCCACATAATGGATACTCCAGTCGTGGAGAGAGATTTGGACTGGCCCACCGACCTGCTTTTACCCGGCCCCCACTGTCAATGATGAATTCACCTACAGTCTCTTTTTAGCTCAAGTTAAGCTGGTTCCCATCATGCTAATTGCAAAGCTTTGGAGCTCACTAGCCAGATAGTCTACAGGCTTCTTTTGGATGGTCCCTCAACATGGCTAACTGTCAGGGGATTCAAGGATTCATTAAGTACCTATTGAGAACTGTCCTTGGTGTGAAGGACACAGGGGAAAAATTAAAAGCCTTATTTTATGGCCTCTAGGAACTTACCTAGCTCCAACCTCCTGTGACTGTGTCTTAAAAGACATACATGACTATAAAAAGGCCAATGGATATGGCCCTAGTGGCTGTAAGTTGGGGAGGCAGCAAAGTGATTTTTTTTTCCCCCTCCATCTGGTGATGCTCCCAGCTCATTGGCCTTTAAGGCTCAAAGTTGGTTTTTAAAAATTAAATGAAATTACCTGAAAGTGTTTATTAACCATAGGAATTTAAAGAAGCTAACTGAGGTCTTCACAGGAGTTGCTGAAGCTACTCTGGAAACCACTAGTTCGGGGCGCCTGGGTGGCTCAGTCGGGTGTCTGCCTTCGGCTCAGGTCATGATCCCAGGGTCCTGGGATCGAGCCCCTCATCCGGCTCCCTGCTCGGCGGGAAGCCTGCTTCTCTCTCTCCCACTCCCCCTGCTTGTGTCCCCTCTCTCGCTGTGTCTCTGTCAAATAAATAAATAAAATCTTTAAAAAAAGAAAGAAACCACTAGCTCATGTGGCAAATCAAGAGGAGGGGAATGTAGGTATGACACATGCAGGGGGAGAGGGGTCGGGGGCTCTCTACACTTGGTCACTTAAGTGTTGGTGACTTGTAAATGGTCACTGCCAATGAAAAGCGGCCACTAGGCCCCCTTACACCTTACTGGAGTGGGTTTTAATCACCTTACAATGGTGCTCACAGGGTGGGATGCTGGGATAGCAAATTACCGTTTACAAAGTACAGCAATCAATGTTTTCCCAATGGGATCCTCCATGCTGTGGGTGGGCAGGGCAGAAGGAGGGGCTGAGGAGATGGAGGCCTTGAGAGGTGAGGGGACTTGCCTAAGCATCACAAGGCTAGTTAGTGATGAGCCCACGACCAGACCAGGGCTTCCGGTGCTGGCTCACTGTACCACCACATACATATCGTGGCTCATCTTCCCCGTTTCCTCTTCCAGTCTGCTGGCACTAAACTCCTGTCTATCCTTCTTCATGGAAGAAAGCTGTGGATGGTATTTCACTAAGAATCTCAAGGCCAGGGGCGCCTGGGTGGCTCAGGCAGTTAAGCGTCTGCCTTCGGCTCAGGTCACGATCCCAGAGTCCTGGGATCGAGCCCCACATCAGGTTCCCGGCTCAGTGAGGAGCCTGCTTCTCCCTCTCCCCTCTGCTCATGCTCTCTCTCGCTGTCTCTCTCTCAAATAAATAAATTAAAAAAAAAAAAATCTCAAGGCCAATGGCTAAAATCAACAACACAGGAAACAACAGATGTTGGCAAGGATGTGGAAAAAGGGGAACCCTCTTACACTGTTGGTAGGGATGCACACTGGTGCAGCCACTCTGGAAAAACAGTACAGAGGTTCCTCAAAAAGTTAAAAAGAGAACTACGATCCAGCAATTGCACTACTAGGTATTTACCCAAAGGATACAAAAATACTGATTCGAATGGACACATGCACCCTGATGTTTATAGCAGCATTATCAACAATAGCCAAATTACGGAAAGAGCCCAAATGTCCATCAACTGATGAATGGATAAAGAAGATGTGGTATGTGCATATATAGAGAGAGATATATAAACACAATGGAATATTTCTCAGCCATAAAAAAGAAATGAAATCTTGCTATTTACAATGACGTGGATGGAACGAGAGTGTATTATGCTAAGAGAAATAAGTCAGTCAGAGAAAGACAAATACCATATGAGTTCACTCATATGTGGAATTTAAGAAACAAAACAGATGAACATGGGGCAGAAAAAAGAGAGCGAGGGGCAAACCGTAAAACAGACTCTTAACTGTAGAGAACACACCGAAGGTTGGTGGAGGGGAGGTGGGTGGGAGGAGGGGCTAGATGGGGGATGGGCATTAAGGAGGGCACTTGTGATGAGCACGCGGTGTTACATGTTAGTGATGAATCACTAAATTCTACCCCTGAAACTAATATTACACTATACATTAACTAACTAGAATTTAAATAAAAACTTGAAATAAACAAACAAAAAGAATCTCAAGGCAAAATCCCAGGCTAGAAAAAGCAATCAGACTCACCGTATGTGAAAGACAGACATGTGGGCTCATAATTAGCAGAAATACCACAATGAGGGTACCACAAATGTCTCATTTCACTAACGCTCTAACAAAATTCCATGACCTTCAGCACCGTATGGCAAACCCACTTGTGACAAAGGCGGCTGACTGACAGGTTAAGAGGGCTCTGTCTGCCAGAAAAGCAGTTTGTGAACTGGCATTTGAGCACATTGATCCGGGCTGATCATTAAGACCAGAGCTAAGCCAGCAAAAATCCCAAGAGAGGAATGATACCATCTTGAACAGCATACCCAGCGTTTGCTGGGTCTCAGCCCTCAATCACTTCCTGGGCTGTACCCTCGAAGCTGCATGACTTCCAACTCCCAACGGGACACCGTGAGTCAACAGGTCCTACGGCCCGAAGGTGGCTCTTGGCATAATGATGCGTTCAATCATGGGATTTTCCTCCACTCGTGAGCTTTCATCATTGTGAGAACCAGACAGACTGTAACCAAGACCCTGGGAGGTTCTGCCAAGACCCATACACCAGCCTGGACTCATGGAAGTCAAGAAAAGTACTTTTTTCTAAGTACTTTTTTAAAAAAGTACTTTCTTTCCTAAAAACTCAGCTACCAAATGTGAACTGGTGTATCTAAAAGAGAGTACAGGATACTCCAACATGAGTGAACCTTAAGGATACTACACTAAGCGAAATAAGCCAGACACAAAGGGACAAACACGCTACTAGACTCTAGCGGTCAAATTCATAAAGACAGAAAGGAGAATGGAGGTTGCCAGGGGCTGAGGGGAGGGGAGGGGAGGGGAGGGTAAAAAGTTGTTTAATGGGTACTGTAGTTTTGTAAGACGAAGAGAGTTCTAGAGATTGGTTACACAACAATGTGAATGCACTTGTTAACATTACTGGACTGTGCACCTGAAAAAACTAGTTAAGATGGTAATATTTAGGGGCACCCGGATGGCTCAGTCAGTTGAGTGTCTTGATTTCGGCTCAGGTCATGACCTCAGGGTTGTGGGATTGAGCCCCATGTCGGGCTCTGCGCTCAGTGAGGAGTCTGCTTGAGATTCTCTCCCATTCCCTCTGCCCCTCCCCCCCGCAAATAAACAAATAAAATCTTTAAAAAAAAAGATGGTAATATTTAATAGTATATCTACTTTACCACAATTAAATTTTTTTTTAATTTAGAGACAGAGAGACAGGAGAGAGCGAATGAGTGAAGGGATGCAGGCAAGAAGACTCTAGAAGAAATATATCGAAGTCTAAATAAAGAGTTTTGGGCAGTGAAGGACCAACCTATGTGCTGTCTGTGAAGGGACAATTAGCATCTCTGCTATAATGGTCCACAACACACTAAAAAGCAGAAAGCCCAAACCGACTGAGGAAAAGGAAAGTGGTATCGTGAGACCAGTCTATCCAAATCTAGTATTTACAGGGCTTGCCTGATACTTTGTAGGCAACTGAACTGCCTCCTGTCATATTCCCAGCCCTCGAAACTAGAGTGTGAAGGCAATTGCTTTGGACGTGTGACATCTACCACCAGGCTGTGTTTACCCAGAAATAAAACACTCAAAGCATGTGTACTAGCGGGGGAATTCCCCTCCCCCAAAACCCTGAAACTCTATTGTCTTAATTCTGTGTATTCATCACTAGGAAACCGCAGAAAAACAAATGTGACCCATACCATACACTAACACAGACCCCTCGGGTGAAGGGGGCCAGTCACTGAGGTTTGGAAAGAAGAAATCAGAGCAGGCTGGACAGAGAGACGCAGGTCAGAAGGTACCAAGTTTCACAAACTATCGCTCACAATTTGAGAAGCACCACTAAAGAGCTCAGCTGAACGTTCAGCCTTCTTGGGGACATTCTTGATACTTTTATAACCCCCCCCCCCCCAAAAAAAAACCAGAGCATGATGACATTTCAAAGGGATCTCAGTGGCCACCTGGCCCCAACTGAGATGTGGTGGGGGCTGGCACAAGATTTGGGCACAGGAGTTTGCGCAAAACACAGCCTGAATGTCTTTTAACTTGGCCAAGTCTCAACTCCATGCCATCAAGTGGGGGCAATGACACGAGACAACGCACGTAAGAAGGACGCTCGGGGACCTGCACGAGCCTGGGTGGTGATCGTGATGACAAGGACACTGCGGTTCGGGGAACTGAAGAGACGGGCTTGGTGCCAACACTAGAGCCTGTGCGCTCCCCGAGCTGCGCTCCGCATTCCTGCAACGGAGGAGGTGGCCATGCCTTCTCTTCCTCTTTTCTGTCCAGGTGCTCTGAGATGGTCTCATTGCGAATGTTCCTCAGTCCCAAGTAGCAGCGAACAGTTTATAAAAATCAACAGGCTGCAAGCAGCAGCTTCACAAGATGCCACCTACTCTAAAGAAAGCTAAAATAAAAAGAGAGAACTCGGGGCACCTGGGTGGCTCAGTGGGTTAAGCGTCTGACTCTTGGTTTTGGCTCAGGTCATGATTTCAGGGTTGGGATCGAGTCCACGTCGGGTTCCATGCTCAGTGTGGAGTCTGCCTGGGATTCTCTCCTTCCTCTCCCTCTGCCCTTCGCCTTGCTCACACACCTGTGTGCGTGCTCGCTCGCTCTCTCACTCCCCCGCTCTCTCAAATAAATAAAATCTTAAGGAAAAAATAAAAAGAGGGCGCCTGGGTGGCTCAGTTGGTTAAGCGACTGCCTTCGGCTCAGGTCATGATTCTGGAGTCCTAGGATCCAGTCCTGCATCGGGCTCCCTGCTCAGCAGGGAGTCTGCTTTCTCCCTCTGACCCTCCCCCCTCTCATGCTCTCTCTCTCATTCTCTCTCTCAAATAAATAAATAAAACCTTTAAAAAAAAAGGGGGGGGGAATAAAAAGAGGTAACTGCACAGAATCCTGCACAGATCCAAACTGGCAAGTATGGCTGCCCACAGTGATCTGCCGGGGTCTGGTGGAAACATACCAGGACTGGCCACTTCTTGAGAAGGCATTACTGAAACATTCAGACAAAAAGGATCCAGGACCACAAAAGCCACAGCAGAGAGCAAGGCAAGATCACCCTGAGGGCAAACCATGGACCATGGTAAGAAATGGGAGTCACTTTGTTACCTTAGCCAAATATGAAAACTAGAGACTCATCCAAATGGATCACCCTATGAAGAGTTCTTGGGTGCCCATCACCGCCAAGGCCCTGGAGGTGCTGGGGGTTGAAAGGGCTGTGAGAACTTGCTGTGAGGACAGGACAGAGGCAGGCGGCTGTCCTGGAGTAAGAGCCACCATGTTTCCAAATGGTCCACCAAGCACACGATGAAGTTTAGGATTCCCTCCTTGGACACGTGTGTGAACCGCTGCTGACCTGTGGCAGGGGGTCTTAACCTCGGCACTATTGTCATCTGGGGCTGGAGAATTCCTTGTCACTGGGGCTTGTCCTGTGCATCATAGGATGTTCGGCAGCCTCCCTGGCCTCTACCCCCTAGACGCCAGTAGCTAAGCCCTCCCCTGTTGTTGACAACTACAGATGTCTCCAGACACCGCCAAGCATCCACCGGGGGACCAATCTGCTCTCAGGTGAGGACCACTGGCTTGGCGGTCAGCTACTCCACTAAGCTGGCCCCAATCTTCTCCCACGCGCCAAATCCCAAACCTCCCTCTCCACATCTCCATCCGGCAATGTCACCTCCTCTTTTCTGAAACCAAAGCCATTCTGCATAAGCCCACTCGCCCTCCGTTATTTCCACCTGCATCTGTACCTTCTTCCTTGAAAAGTGGCACCCTACTGCCCTCTTTTCCTCTGGAACCTACGCTCCCTCCATTACCCCTTGTACCCTTTGTCTCCACTTGCCCCTCCCTTCCCAGGGCTAGTAATTTCTTATCTCGTGCATTATCAAACAGCAACCGGTGTTCAGCCCCTCCTCAGCTCCCACAGCTCTGCCAGGCACTAGGCAAACCCCACCCCCCGGCCCCCAGCTGACACGGCGTGCTTGGCCTTGACCCCATCACATCGCTGTCTCCAAGGACCGGACACAGTCCTCTCACACGGACGTCACCAGCGGCCTCCCAGTCAGCCGGCCGTTCGGGGCAGAGGGCCCTTGGTGGCCCTACAGCCTAAGCTCTCCTCCTCCCCGTGCTTGCAAGAGAAGCTCGCCTGTTGTTTCCCGATTACATAAATTCCATGACTTCTGACATTACCCCTTTAAAACCCTTTCCAATTTTAACCTCAAAACACCCTTCTAGCCCGATTTTCCTCGTCCCACTCTCCTTTCTATATATCCTGTGAGCTCTCTGTCCAGCCTGGGCCCCATAATTATGGGCATTCCTAGAATGTTAGCCCTCTCTCTTCTCTCTTCCTATTCCTTTCCTAGAAGAATTTATGGAACGATGGAAAATCCGGCTTTTTCCAATTCTGCATCTCCAGCTGACTTTGTCGGTAGACTCTGGAACGTACCTCTGGCTGCGTGCTGACATGATCCTCAGCTGTCACCCCACCAATCCTGTAAATGAAGGGTCAGGCTTTCTGCCTCTGCCTCCCTGGTGGTCCCCCTGGGCACTTCCACACTGCCCTGGGGGTTCTCTCGTCTCTATGAGTTCTCTAGGGCTGCCATAACGAAGTACCACAGACGAGCGGCTTCAACAACAGAAATTTCTTGTCTCACAGTTCTGGAGGCTAGAAGTCCAAGGTCAATGTTGGTTTCGTCTAAGGGCTCCAAGGGAGAATCTGTTCCGTGCCTCTCCCTGAGTTTCTGGGTTTGATGACAATCTTTGGTATTCCTTGGCTTATATATGCATCACCCCATCTATGCCTTCCTATTTACCTGGCCTTCTCCCGCTGTGTGCTCACCTGTGTCCACACTTCCCCTTTTCATATTAGCTTAGAAGTCCACCCTACTGCAGTATGACCTAATCTTACCTGATTACACCTACAATGACCTTATTTCCAAAGCAGGACATATTCTAAGGTACTAGGTGTTAGGACATCAACATATGAATTTGGGGTGGGCGAGGGGGACGACAACTCAACCCATAACAGTGTCCATGGCTGTCTCTCTTTCCATGTGGTGTACTCACTCTCTGCAACGCGAGAGACACCTGCTGTCTTTTCTTTCCCTAAATCTCTATCACCTGCCGCAGTGCTTGGAACTTGGCTGGCACCTATCACGTTTGCTGAGGGAATAAAAGTTGACAACGGAACTCAGCATTCCTCACAAAAACAAAGAAGAAGAAAAAATCACTCATCCTTTGGTGATCACCTGTAAAATTCTCAAGTTCAAAATTCGGAAGTATCCAACACCTTCCTCTCCCACACTCCTGTCTGCCGTCACCCATTGCTGCCAAGCCTTTCCTTCTAAGGTCTCTTGTGTTTCTGCTCAACTGGATCAACTGACATGCAGGTGTTCCTACCGGCGCCCTACCAAATCTCCCGCAGGACTCCAGGAGGCCCTGCCTAACACCTTAGCAGCCTTCCCCAAGCACAGCACAGCATCTCCATTTGCTCTGCCCTGGCTTTGCAAACTGCTCCTCAGGAAAGCCCAGGAGGCGCCCATGGTGCTGCCAACAGTGGGGGTGGGTATCTAGGTGAGGTCCTGGCCCAATGTCAACAAGGCGTGTGATTTTTCTTGCATCTTCTGTATTGAGTTTCCACATAATTTCTCATTTGAAGAGTTTGGTGATTACAAAAGTGGGGGAAAACCAGTAGCTAATAGGACAGAGTCAAAACCAATAGGTTCTCTGCCCCTCAGAAGTCTTTATATTCTCCCTGCTCCCCAATATGCCACCTGACCAGGTCTCCAGACTACACATGGACCCCATACACTTCCGAGGCCCGTTCAAGCCAATTCTGTTCCCCTCTGCCTGAAATACCCTCTTCCCCTGTTCTCTTGGCCTGTTCAGCTCCGATCCACCCTTTGTTGCTCAACTCAAATCCCAGATCCCAGGGAGAATGTTCCCGATCACTCCCACCCTGGGACCTCTCCCCTACTCTGAGTTTGGTTTAGTAATTACTACCTGTACAGCCAATTGGGAACTGATCACACTCTGTGATGTTTTCTGATCTGATGTCTTCTTACACCTTTAATTCACTTTCCATAGTCTGTGTCTTGACTCCCAAAGAGCAGAAACCCTATGTGGGCAGAGACTAAAGGTGACTTCCCTCCCAGAATGTGGCCAAGTTTGTCGCACACAGATGGGTGTCATTACTCTACTAAGTGATTTTATAAAACAGCAGAAACACTATCTGCATATCATAAAGAGAATTACTTCAAACACTAAGGATTAAAAAAAAAATCTCTTATAGACATAATTAAGTCTCTTACCAAGGAACTAGCCTGTATAGTAACATTTCTTCTCTGTCACCATCTCAGATAAAAACTTAAAAATCTTTTAAAAATGGAAACGAAATGATAAATCTCCTCACTGATGGTAAGTAATAGGTTAGGTAATTTAGATTACTCTTTTCTGTGATTTCTTGATTACTTAGGAATATATAAATAACTAGATAAGTACATGTATATTTCTGGTAATATGGAATGCACGTTTGGGTCCACTGAAGAAATGCTGCTTGAAACCCCAGCTATGAATTTAGATGCATTCGGCTCATGATACATTTTATGAACAGATGCAAAGGTGTTTATCATTATCTCCGAGCTACACAGTTTCTAATTTTACATATGAAAACCAAGGCATCCTTCAGCATAAAGTACATTATTTGCATGATATATTTGCATTTGTAAAACACCCACATTTACTTTTACTGCTTAATGGGCCTGGTTAAAATGGGCCACTCTATATAAATGGAGCGCACTGGTTCCCAACTCAATGGTGCTGATAAGAAAATGACTCCTTTTAGATGCAAATGAACCTACTAATCACAATTAAAATGGTGGAGTTGAGGGAAGCTGAGCAGCTGTTCTAAGAGCTGCAAGTCTAGGGCCAGTCTGGTTCTAGCTTAATCTTTGGAGCTGCCTGGGACTCCCCAGGGGACATCTGCCTGGGGTGGGGGGTGGAGGGCGGGCAATGGGATAAACTGAACTTTCTAAAGGTGGATGGGAGAGAGCCCACAGCCCCAGATCTGGGCCGACTACGCAGCTGTGGTCCATCCAGCCTACCTGTGGTATTAACCCAAACCTGTCCATAGGGCCAGATTTTAACCAGTCGGGTTCAAAGGACACAAGCTGAGCAGAAGGGAGGAGGGCTGCATTTGCAAAACTCATGGAAGAAAGGCAAGCCACACATGGGAAGAGTTAAATGACTGGAACCTCCCCTTCAAATGGCGCAGTCACCATGGAAAACAGTATGGTGGTTCCTCAAAATAAAATCACACACAGAACTACCATATGATCCGGTAGTTCCTCTTCTGGATATACACAAAAAAGAACCGAAAGCAAGGACGTGAAGAGGTAACTGTACACCCTTGTTTAGAGCAGCACTACTGACAAGAAGCAAATGGTGGGAGCAACCCAAGTGTCTACCGATGGGTGAACAGACCAAGACTTCGGTATGTACCCACAGTGGTCTTCAGCCTTAGAAGAAGAAGGAAATTCTGTCACAGGCTGTAACATGGCTGAACTGGGAGGACGTTAACCTGTGAAATAGACCAATCACAATAAGACAAAGACCGTATGAGGCCACCTGTACGAGGTACCTACAGTAGTCAAACTCATAAAAGAAAGTAGAATGGTGGTTGCCAGGGGTTGGGGGGAGGACTGAGGAGCTGCTGCTTCATGGGGACAGTTTCAGTCTGGGAAGATGGAAAAGTTCTGGAAACAGATGGTCGTGCTGGTTGCGCAACAAATGAATGTACTTAATGGCAGCGAACTGTATCCTTAAAAACGACTGAGATGATATATTTATGTTATATGTAGTTTACTACAACTTCAAAGTAAGTAATAGATAACTAGAGAGAGAGATAGATAATAAAACAAGCAGACATTTCCTAATGGCCAGACACTGGGGGGCAGGTGGTGCTTCTCTGCTCCTCTGTCCCGAGGCTCTGAAAACGGAGTGGCTTTGCCCACCTTTTCTCACTTGTCCTCTCACTGAATAAACATGGTTTTACACGTGCTATGAGGACATGGCAGTGAAGAAACCCTCCCGTCCTCCAAGATGCAGGGACACAGATGGGTCAATAGACCAAGGATTGTACAGAGAATGACACACAGCTCTGGACGCACAGCTGTGAGACCCCTGCCCTTGGGTCCTTCGATTACTCTGCCATGAATGAAACTGACACTAGACCTTCTTGTTGGACAGAAACCATCAACGATCTCCTCTCTTCCGCAAGGACTAACCCGACTTGGTCCTCCTCTGTCTCTTCTTTGAGGTCTGACAGCCTTGGCCTCGACACATGGACTTCAGGACCAACCGTCTTGCCAGTTCTCCTCCGGCTGCCTCCCCAGGGACACTGCCGATCCTCCACAGGTGTCACCCACCGAGCCAATGCTCAGCACACGGCCCGGTACTAAGTGCTCCCTAAATGCCAACTACCATCAGAGCCCCAGGAACAGCCGCTTAATAGACTCTTGGGTGCATCCCTGCGGAGCTGAAACCTGGAGGCGGTCCCATGGAATTTCCCCGTCTCAGCATCGCTGCCCCACGAATACAGACACCCAGCCCCCTCCAGGAGCAGCTTGTCTGCTGACGGCAGTTCTCGAAGATGGAGCGGCTGATGGTGGCACAGGGGCAGGTCCTAGCCTTGCCCCCTGGCCGTGCCGGCGTGGAGGGGCTCCGGGACTGATGACCTCCAGCTCTTCTTTCCTCCCCCTGGCAGTGGTTCTGGGGAGGTCTTGACAGAGCACCAGGAACTCGGTGGAATGTGTGGAACCAGTTGGGGACTTCAGACAGAATTGGTACAGCTGGGGATGAGTGACAGAGGCGAAATCTTTACCTAAAAACTAAAGATTGACTCCTTTAAGAGGAAATGCCTCTGAAGGGAAAATATCATTTCGCCATGAACTCGGTGGCAAGTGTCATATCCCTGGGCCATCTCCCGTAACCTAGAAGCAGGAAGGGCGGCCCACGTGCGTATCTTCTGTCCCCGGATGGCAAGCATCATTCTGAGGCCGTGACACACAAACACACATTGCCCAATGCAGAGAACGCTAACAATGTTACCTCTCATGCCTCCACTGAACTATTACAACTTTCAGAGAAAAACCTCACTAACAGAGACTAAAGTCACTATGATCTGTTCATCATTCAGGCTTATAGAGATTGAGTCGTAGATCCAAGGCTGAATCCAAGTTTTGATACAGTCTGATTCCTGGTACTTCCTGCCATGCGGAACACCCGTCACAGACGGGAAAATAACCTATTTTTGGGGAAATTGTGATTTACCTTGATTACTCATTTCCTCCCCATGAGAGCCAGTCCCATCCCACACCCCACCACAAAGATGAGAGACACGAATGCTGATTTCAGAAAGTTGATGATAGAGAGCCAGACACCTCTGTCTGAATGTTCCAGCAAGGGTACCAAATCCAGGCACTCAAGTTAAACGCTGAAGTTGCATGTAACAGCGCAGAAGTTTATATTTTATGAAACATTTTCCCTACAGTTTCTTGGATCTATTTGTGGTTGACTTCGAAGTGATAAAAAAGCAAATCTCCATTTCCACAAAGTAATCTCTTCCATCTGCCAGCCAAGGCAACAATATTGTGATGAGGCGTCAGCACCTGAACTGAGCATAAAGAGCTGCCCGCCCCCTCAAAGATGTTCCCTCCCTTCCTTCCTGACCTGTGCTCCCTGGCCACCTCCCCCACCACCCATACCTGTCACAGCTGCTTGCTTGTGAACTTGTCCTGTTCTCAAACACAGGGTCCTCATGTGTACCCTGAGCCTTGTCCAGGGAAACCAAGTAAGTGGTTGGAAATCCAACTGCACTGTTCTCCTTCCACATCATGGGGGCTAGGGGCTTATGTAACGGACTCGTATTAATCCCTGAAAACCGAAAACCCACTGGATTCTCCTAAAAGCTTGTGGAAACATTCGTTCCTTCCCTTAAAGGAAAATGAAGCAAATAAACTTACTTTTTAGTGTATTACATTCAAAGAGAACATACTTTCAAAAAAGTAACGTTACATCTTGGCCATGGTTATAGGTATGGGAGACCGTGCTTTACAAAACTTGGTGGTACATGGTGACTTTTCAGAACATTCCTTTCCGCACAAACATACGGGTAGCATTGTGTGAGGTTTTTTTGTTTTGCTTTGTTTGTTCTGCACTTCCCTCTTCTTTGAATTTCCATGGCATATAAAAGTTACCACAGAATTGAAGCTTTAAGCATATTCAGGAAAACCTTGGCTTCCTGAAACCTTTGGGGGAACTCAACTCCCACATACAGATGATGCTTCCTGGTGCCTGGTCCTTACACTCACCTTTGAGTGTCCACTGACCACACGCAGCAAACGCTTCATGCCTGGGGCACACCCCCTCCTCACTGGGACTAGCTGGCCAGAGAGCTCCAGATGGACACAGGCCAGCCCCCCAACTCACCTGCAGAGCTCAGCACTCAATCAGGTTTTAAAGGGTCTTCCCAGCACGCTACTTCTGGGCCTTTTACCTGCACCTCCTCTTCAAAAGCCACGCCCAACAGAGTCACGTGGCATCCAGTTTCGGACTGCAGTCCCCCCCTTCCCCTCCCCGTCCCCGGGAGACAGTTTCTGTTCAGGGCATACATACAATGTGACCTGCGACCACGGCGTAAATGCAGATGCACCAGCTTTCACTGGTGGTGGCGCCACGTTAACTTTTGTATAATCCAGTCACTCGTGTTTTCAAAACCAGTCCCTGGCTCCCTGTGGCCTGGTGTCACTTCGAAGTTCCTTAGCTCTGAACGACTGGCTCAACTTGCTCCAGCTTCATCCCCTGCCATCCCTTGTCTTTTTATTTATTTTTTTTCCTGTTGTTGCTCTAGCAATACCAAGTTGTTCACAGGCCCCCAGACAAACCAGAGAGCTTCTCACTTCTGTCTCTGCTCAACTCAGCTGTCCCTGCTTGAAACATCCCTCCCTCCAGGATCCTCTCTGCAAACTCTTCAGCGTTTTTGAAAATTCTGCTCTTTGTCTTCCTTCCACCTCCCCCTATGCCCAGTACAGATCCAGCCACTCTCGTGCTGTTCCTTTTATGTGCATCACACTGTATCATGCAGTCATCCATTTGTTTATATGGCTCGACTGAAGTCTCTGGAGAGTACGGATTGTTCTGTTAGTCTGAGGCTCCTCGTGGCTAGCATGGAGTAGGTATCAATAAATGTCTGCCGAAAAAGCTAGTCTTAGAAAGTACATAGAGCTGGGATCGTGATCCTCATCCTGCAGCTAAGAAAACTTCATTCTGAAAGGTGAAATCACAAGGGTCCTGCCACTAGTAAGTGACTCATGCTCTTTCCACTGGAGTATGAGGCTTATATACCCCACCTCTCATTTCCTGTTGTCTCTTGAGTTTTGTGATCTACAGGAAATACAAGTTTACTGACTGTTTCAGAGCATCTATACATTGCCTTTCAGCAACGGACACCTAGGACACTCCTATAATTCACCATTATCGGTGCATCTAGTTGAACTTGGAGCCCAGGGCAGCCAAGCGCTAAATTAACATTACTTTTCTCTGCAGAGGTGAGGGAGCTCTGAACAGGCAGAAGATGCCTGCATAACTGTGACGAAGAGATTTACACACCCCTTTGTCTCCTACACAAATGGACTCAAGAGCCTAAGCGGCCCAGAAACCACCTTTCCCGCTGTTTATATAGTCGAAAGCAGTTTTCGGGGGCTTGCCGGTGATCACTGCACTAAACATAGCTTTGATGCTGTCACATGCAAACTTGAGCAGAACCTGAAAGCAGTTCCCCTTTTAGTTCTGAGCCAGTTCAACTTTAAAAGAGAGGCAGCTGTTAACATACTCCAATGTGTTTACACGATGCCAAAGTAGTTCGGCTCGTAGTAAAAAAAACAAAAACAAACAAACAAAAAGAACATTGAAAAGGGACAGAAACGGGTTTGCAGCTCTGGCGATCCTTCTTTCTGCTAAGCTGGAGCCTGGGAGGAACAGTGAGGTTGGCAGGGAAAATCCAAAATGGCCAGGTTTAAGGGAAACGCTGTAAGCACAACTGTGGAGTGAAGACAGGGCACGGACACTTCCTGCCGTTGCTGGGGTGGGGGGGGCAAAGAATACGGTAGCATAGAGATGAAAACTCATAAACATGGATATAGAAATCTTGCTACAAACATCTGAGTTGGTTGTTTAGAAATCAAGAAAATAAGAAGGAAGTACTTTGAACATCTTGGCCATTCCTTTGGTGCCTTATCCTGGTTTACTGGGCAACTAGACCTTTCTGGATACCAGACCCAAGCTTAGGGGACAGTCGAGTGCAGGCTTGGAAACCAGAGGAAACGTGAACTTTCATTCCAGCTCCTCTCCTTGTGGCCCGTCGGACCTGCTCTGTCTCTCCCACCTGCCACTCTGGGAATGAGCCTAACATGAGAAAATGTATACCAAAGGGCCTGATGGAATGTGGGACCCCTGAGAGACCATCCACAACGTCCTCTAGAAACACGTAACCAGAAGAGAGAAATGCTGACAGTGGTCTGGGATCTATTCCGGGGATATAATGCAGTTTCATTTCTTTACAGAAGCACCAACGAAATAGTGGTTTTTTCTTCTTTCTTAATTCTGTGTGTCCAAAGGATGATTCACAGCATGTTTGCCTATGAAGTGAGAATTATTTTGATGAGGTTTTGTCCTAGAAGACTTGCACCGAGTCTGGCCGAGCTGGGGTGAAGGGGGGACCAGGGCCCTGGCTGCCACCGGATTGGCCACCTGTGCTGGATGCTCCCCAGGGGGGCAAGGGAGACCGAGGTCAGCGTCGGAGAATTGGTGACACCTGCGCAAGAACCAGAGTCCTCACTTGGGACGTAAAAATACGCCAGAAGTCTGCATGTATTCCACAACCCATAATTTAACACAAACCTCAGGTTCTTTTTAGGAGACCTTAAGAAAAAATACCTCTGTTACATCACTGTCCCCTTCTATGAGTTTTAGCGTCATGAGAAGATACACGTGACTCAAGCCCAAGAATGAATGGGTCCTCTCAATCCAATATAAATTTTAGCAGCACACTGAGGTTATAGTAGCACAGGAATTTATTGCCTAAGTTATATATATTTGAACAACAGAACAGACTTTATATACTGCTGTATCTTTAACACTCATTTTTTTGTTAACAAGACAAAAGAATTTACTGTTACTGCCAACAGCTTGCTGGCAGCTAATACCTCGATTAGCTGTTGCCTGGCAACAGTCAAGCATGCTTCCTCCCAAATCTGGAAGAGCCACTGCTAAATCTAGACTAATTACAAAATGGGACAAATATTTAAAAGCTTTATGTTGATTAAGGATTTTGGGAGAGCATCCTAATAAGAATGATTCCTATTAAACCAGAGTCAGCTAAATACAATGCATATCTGCCTTTATTTCACTGTCCCATGTTCTGCAGATCATTTCGGGGAAACTGGATGTTTTTGCAACTTTCCTAATTTCCCTAAATATTGTACTAAAGCAAAACCATATGCTTACATTTTGTAGAGGCATGTCTTTTGCCTACTTCTCTAAGAATAAGGATGAACAGAAACACCACAGATACCTAAGTCTTTTAAAATAGATATACTTGCAAACAAATTAGGAGGATACCACCACCATTTTTACCCTTCTTGCAGAGCTCTCTGGACGAAAAACTCAACAGCCTGTGACTCTCAGAGTTACTACCTTTGTCTGCATTCTCAATTCCTTCTGTTCCAAGAGTCGCTCAGAATTCTCTGGGTGGAGAACAAGTCCAGAACTTGATCAGAGTCCACAGAGCTGGCCTCCCCACCATCAGGGCTAGGCTGCTGGGGGCAAAGTCTTGAGCAATCAAAGTTCTCAAGTCTAGAGACCCTACTTCACCCCCTAGAGGGGAGGCTGGAGGAGTAGAGGAGACATACACACACACACACACACACACACACACAGAGTGTGGGCCCCTATCATATGCAAAGTATAAATATACTCCCCAAAAGACAAGACACCAGCTATGAAAGTAGAGCAGAAAGCAGAGGTTGACCAAATTGTACTACCCTGGAGCTAAGAATGGTGTTTACATTTTAAGTCATTGAAATTAAAAAAAAAAAAAAAAATCAAAAGAAGAATATTTTATGACAAGTGAAAATTACATGAAGTCCAAATTCCAGTGTCCATAAATAATATTTTATTGAGATACAATACACCCCTTCGTTTATATATATGTTGATTCTGTGCTAAATATTCAGTATTTGGTCCTTTACAACAAAGTTTGCAGACCTCTGAAGGGGAATAAAGAACAGTGACGTTTTAGTTCTTGAAAAAGAAACTGATTTTCGGATTAACTTTAAACATGATCAAAACAATGAAAATAAGACATTTCCCACTGAAAGGCCTTGGGTCTGGGCTGCTTAGTGAATCCACTACATCAAAATTTCCAGAAAACAGTCCCTATGGAATGCTAATTAAATTAGTATTAAATTTAAGAATCATTACTTGGGATCTTCAGAATGTTTTTCTTAGGTTGTTTCTCCTCTATCTTGTTACTGGTAGAACAATCGGAGTAACTCATTAGATGCTCTATGTAAATCTACACCATTTTCTAAACTTGAGTAATTCTGTTATTAAAAACAAACGTGAGTACTGTTTTTAGGTCTGAGAGGAACATGGAATCAATTACATTTTGTGTGTAAATCAGCCCACCCACCAGATTAATGCTGTACGTCCACAAACTTTCCTAAGGAAGCGCTGATCCAGACTGAAATTTGGATGTGCTCTTGCTGAAGCCTGAAACAGCCAAAGGTTTCTGCTCTTGCTACCCTCCCCCTGGGGCTCTCCGTTTCCCAGGCCTCAGTATCTCCTTGAAGTTCACTGGCAGGCTGCACTGCTGCTTATACTTTAGAGACACATGTTTTGCATCATATTACAGTCTATGGCTTGTGCAGAATCATGGCCCTCATGATCTGACCATCGTTCCTAATTCCACTGCCAGCTAAAGCAGAGAAAAAGTGCCATTTTTCAAGCCTTCCAGAATCACTGACACTAAATCCTCAAGGAATCTCATTAATCAAAACCCCAGGATCTGCCAGATCTAAGTAACTCTGGGACTCTCTGCACCTGACATGAGAAGGAGAAAGGGCCTAAAGAGCTTCAGGTTTTGTCTGTATTTAAGACTGTGGCAATTCTGGAAGAAGAGCAGGAGAGTAACTAACATCAAAATTTAAAAACCGTATTTACCCCCGCTGGATAGAAATGAGCTCTCCTAAAAATGACTTTGAATCTCCTGGAATTACCCCAGGATGTCCTACCCCATTCTCTGCAGATGAACTCAGGTGCGAGGGCCACCACAAACCCCATCTTCTCTAAAAGGAATCCCAGTATTTTCAGGCTGAGGTGGGAAAACAGTATTTGGTGATTGAGGATACCCGGTGAGCTCGATACCTGGTGAACTCACTGGTTCTGGTACTGCGGGAGCACGCCTGCTTCAGGAAAATGCCCCTCCACAGCACGCTGAGGCGCCATGTTTTGTAGCTCATGAGCCCACAGCAATGGCCATAGCTGACAGAGCCAGGGCATAGCCTTGAACCAGGGCAGACCACAGTGGACACCAGCTCCAGGCTACCTTTAACCTTCGTGGCCTAGCTTGAAAGCAGGAGCTGAGCCCTTCCTGTCCCCAGGGCTGGACTTGTACAAATGAACTCAAGGAAGAGGTATAGAAGCAGAAGCCACCATTGATGGTGCTGTTGAGTTCAATGATATCCTTACCGATTTTCTGCCTCCTGGATGTGTCCATTCCTGATACAGGCATGATGAACTCTCCAACTACAAAAGTGAATTCATCTATTTCTCTTTGCAATTCTATTTAGTTTTTGCCTCATGTAGTCTGACATTCTATTGTTAGGCACATACGTGTAAAGAATTGTTATATCTTCTTGAAGAATTGGCTCCTTGATCATTATGTAACTTCCCTCTTTATCCCCGATAACCTTCCCTGCTCTGAAGTCTGCTCTGTCTGAAATTAATATAGCTACTAATGCCTTCTTTTGGTTAGTTTTAGCATGCTGTTTTTTCCTCCATCCATCCACTTTTACTCTATGAGTCTTTATATTTAAAGTGCGTTTCTTGTAGACAACATGTAGTTGGGTCTTGTTTTCTTGATCCACTCTGACAACCTCTGCCTTTTAATTGGTTCATTTAGGCCACTGCCATTCAAAGTGATTACTTACACAGCTGGATTAGTATCTGCTACATGTGTTACTGTTTTCCATTTGTTGTCCTTGTTCTTTGCTCCTATTTTTGTCTTCCATTCTTTTTCTGCATTTTGAGGCTTTAACTGAGCATTTCATATGACTCCATCTTCTCTCCTCTCTTAGCATATCAATTACGCTTCTTTTTAACTTTTTAAAAATGGTTGTCCTTGCCTTTTATACAACAGCCCAAACTAAAACACAAGGTCTGAGGCTCTCTCTCCAGCATCATTCCTTACAGGCCCTTGACCATCTCAAGGCCTTCTCCTCTGGTTAAGTGTGAGGGCGGGACATGGCATTCTCTACAGCTACTTTGGACTATCATTCTGGGACCCTATTTCTATGCTTTCAGAAGGCATCTAGTGCTACCATTTTATTTCACAAACTGGAAAACAGAGATGAGGAGAAGTTCTATGACTCACCCACAGCCACACATGATCAGGAGCACAGGGAGACCCGGAAACCAGCCACTGGTGTTTCCAACATGCAGGCTGCTTCTGGTATTAAACTTTAAAGTTTATTTAAGGCGGGGGGAGTGGATTTAAAGAAGAATTTGGGTTTTAAGCAAAGAAAAAGAAATTTAAGTAAAACCTTCATTATCTGGGCATAGTTAACCATTTAAGTAACAGCAAAATCCAAAGAGGCTGGGGAAGAGATGTACTTTGGCCAAGGGCAAGTCTCTGACTTTCTACCACCTGAGTGTGCAGTTTAACCCCTTTGCAGCCAGTTGACGTTTGGTCTCTGAAGAGCGAGTCCTGTGATTCTGAGGAGCCATTTTCTGGTTTAATAATGAAATGGCAGGCTCGAGCCTTGCCTCACTCATTAAAATAAGATGAGAACCCCACTAAGCTCTGCCAAGAATCACTGATGGCCTCAGCATCCCTAGGATCCCCAGATGGTCCATGGTCACAGAATCACTTGAAAGGGGGATTCCCTTGTCCGTAAGTCACCAGACCCAGGGCAAGCCCCATTCTCTAAAAATGATTCTCTTCCAGAGCCTGACATTATGAACTTTTCTCATTGTGAAAATAAAGCATCATTAAGGCCCGTTCTACTAATGTGAGTGTAGAGGGCATTTGTTGATATTCCTGGTCAGCCAGGACCCATTCTCTCTTCTTCCAGTAACAGCTCCCCAAATTCACTTGGGTACCAGGCATAGGTCAAAATGCATACACTGTCCTGTTACAGTTATTGGTGTTAGGCCAGTGGCAATCAGGCCCAAATTTGGGGATAGGAGATCCAGTCTTTTCCCACTGGACTTGACCTTCAAAGACTCAGCTGGACTGGGCAGCCATATTGCCACGAAGCAAAAGCTTGCCTGAGTATGCAGCCAACACATCCTTTGGAATGCCGAAGGAAGGACAGCGAGACACTGATGGATTAAGGATTGGCTTGAAGTTAGACCCACTCTTGGACTTTCTAGTTAGATAAAGCTAACAGATATTCATTCATACCTAAGCCACTCTGAGTCAAATTTTCTCTCAATTGCAAATTCAGTACTAGCTGCTACAGTGATAATTCAAACGATGACTAAGTTCAAGGTTACCTCCCCCCCACTCCCTTTAAGGAAAGGGCAAATGGAAGTATTACAGACAAGAGCTGGAAAGACAAATGGTGCCTTCACTAAAGAAAAGTAGCTACTGGCATATACTGTTATTAACTGCTAACAAAAGAGTTCTATCTATTCTTATTTGGGGCTGGAGGGCCTATAAATGTCCTAGACTTGGCAATCTTCAGTTCGCATTGAGCTGACAACAAAAATCCTACAATTTTTATCTTTTAAAATAAACTGTACAATAATTAAAAGAGTATGATCCTAGCAAAAGACAGACCAAGAACTCAGTGAAAGTCTAAAAATAGAATGGAGTACTGGCTCGAAACAAGTGCACTATAAATGCAGCATTTCAAATCCCTGCAGGGGATCTGGAAGATTCCAACATTTGTGTAAAGGACCATCAAAAATGAGCAAAAGGCTTTAACCAAAAACTGGGCCCTGAGGAAAAAAATCCAGCTAGCTAACAAACATGGGAATCTCAGCAATAAGAAGAGAAAAGAAAATCAAGGCAAAACTCTCTACCAATTTGATCAGCAGATATTTAAAAGACTGAGAAGACCCAGGGATGGCAGGAGAACAAAGTGTTGGAAGGAATATAAATCGACACAACTTGAGAAGAGGGTGGAGAGAGAGGCTGAATAATGTATGTCTATCTGAAACGTCTCTTTGGTCCAGCAATTCCACTTCTAGGAGTTAATGATTAGGTTCTACAGCCTATGGATAAAGAGCTCAGGCTCTGGTAGAGGACAGACCTGAGTGTGCCTTCCAATGCTAGCCACCCCTTCCTAGCTGTGGGACACTCGGTTACTTACCTTCTCTCAGTATCAGCTCTTCATCTGTAAACTACAGATAATATGAGCACCCAGAACACAAGACTATGAAATATGCATTGATGTACTTGGCACCATAGCGGGCATATAGAAATGTTATTAGCACTGGTGGTGATGTCCCACCCACCCACACCAGGGTGGACTGCACCCACCCCCCAGCAGCTGTGAGATCTGTACTAACGGCTCATACCCAATACCTCCTCAGAACTGCTCTTGGCCGAGGGCCCCAAGAGGCCTGTGAGTCACACGATAAGTGGCTGACAATCCCCCCTGACTCAAGGGGGACAACCCTGCCAGTGTGATTATGTTCCAATCAGACTTAGACTTTAGGATTTCTTTGCTTGGCCCCTTCCCCATCCTGCCTCCCTCATGCCTCTTCTCCAGAGAAGACCCCCTTAGTAAATCATTCACACCCAAATCCTCAGGCTCTGCTTCTGCATGATCCAGCCTGAGATCCAACCATTACAGTTTTTATTACTAAGCAAAGGGGCAAAGTTATACATTTTGCATGTTTACTGAGGCATGGTTATAATATCAACAAATAAAAAACAACCTAAATGTGCAACCCCAACTAGATAAATCCATACAAGGCACAAGCATTACGCACCATAAGAGAGTATGCATATCATTTTTAATTGACAAGGGAGGATGTACACAGCATAGAGTAAAAATACACATTACAAAGGAACGCATACAGTATGATCTGATTTATAGTTTGTGGAGGTAAAGGAACATGTGAAACCATGTTCAACACCCATGTTCACGGCAGCATTATTCAACTCAAGTGTCCACTGACAGATGAAGGGATAAACAAAATGTATATACACCTACAATGGAATATCCTACAGAAGGAAATGCTGACCCATGCTCCAACATGAATGAACCCCGAAGACATTATGCTAAGTGAAATAAGCCAGACACAAAAGACAAATACTGTATAATTCTGCGCTCCCTAGAATACTCAAATCCATAGAGACAAAAAGTAGAAAGGTGTTGCCAGGGGCTGAGGAGAGGGTGAAATACAAAGTTGCTGAGTGTTACAGAGTGTCAGTTTTGCAAGACGAAAAAGTTCTGGACAGGCAACAATGTGAGCATACTTACTGCCACTGAACTCAACACTTTAAAGTGGTTTAGATAGTACATTTTATGTTCTATGTATTTCACCACAATTCAAAAATTTTTTTCATGAATGTTAACAACACGAAAATAACGGTATTTTATTGAATTCTTTACACCCTTATTGTTTGGCCACTCTATGTGTGTATGTACTTATTAATCAGAAAATACAATAAAGCTATTTTAATTCTGGAAAAATACAAGTATATTACAAAATGATAGTATATTTCTACTACACTCGGCTGGTAATCTAGGTTTTTGGGTTTTTAGCAGTTAGTGCATGTTTGTTTTTAATAGTGTATAAATTAAACTTTGGCCCCTTGTTTTGTCAGCTTCCTTTCATTTCTTATCGCGCTGCCACCAAAAAGAGCTTAAGAGATATCAACAGTCATTGTTCTGTAACTGATTAAAATGTCCAGGTTCATTCTTTAAAAACTGCCACCTAAATGCTTCTTAAAAAAATTCCCTTCCAGCCTTTCTTGATTCGTGTATTCAATAAATATTTAAGTGTTTAATAGGTGCCTGGCAACACTCAAAACCTTGGGGACACAATGGAGGCCAGGAGGAGCTCAGTTCCTGACTCCAGACCATGACGGGAAGACAGACGTGACATGGACAGGTTGGTATGGAGCCCCACATGTGCTCCCACCCCAGGCTATGCGTATACACGTGCACATGCACTCACACGCACACATACACATGCATGCAGTCACTCACGCCATCTTTCATACACAATAACCTTGATGTCAGAATCAACCTAGAACCTTCACGGTTCCCACCTGTGCGGGCTCTTAACTTCCAGTGACCGTGGGAGTTGAATTTGCTCAGCCTGAGACGCTGTCATAATCTCAGACTGAAAGAATGGAAAATTCATTCTTGCTCAAATTTAATTCTTCCTGGCTTGCAGCAGGGGGGTCTTCTCCCCCATCACCATGCCTCAGAAGCCCTGGTAGAAGTTCTTTGACCCTGAGCAGTCCCGTGCCCCTCCCCTGGCTCAGCTTACCAGGAGCGGGGGGATTGGGTGCCTCTAATGTGCGGGATCCAAAGGACCCGGAGACCACCCACCCTTTTACCCCTTCCCTCCTCATTCCAGACTCTGCCTCAAAACAGCTCTCTGATCTCAAAACCATTCCTGTCTCGATTCTTGTCTCTTGGTCCATCATGAGGCAATACGTCCATAATATTTCGTAAGTATAATCTTCAACAGCATAACCCTCTAAAGATAAACAACTTAAAATCAGATGACTTGGACTGGGATGGATGAATCATCAAGTCCATCAGCCCACCCTCCCCTCACGCAAGAGGTCAGTCACCTGGTGTCAACCCTGCTGAGGAACCTGGGTGTTCCAGGTGAGTCTCCCTCCTTCTCACACCCCAGACTCTCCTCCATGGCTCCTCGGTCCTCAGAGTGTTATCCAGGTACTGGTGGAGGCAGAGGATGGCTGCAGGCATTTCCCCAGAGACGTGGCCCAGGCTCAGCACAGGCTGAAGACGCTGCAGGGGATTTTCAATGTCATTTTGCCACAACTATCTGCGTGGGCTGGGTTTTCTGTCAGCTTGGAGTTCCTTTTCTAGCCTTAACGTCAGATTTGTGCTGATCCAGCCTGGTGGGCCCTCTGGGATTAGGAGTGCCCATCAATCTGTGAGCCAGATGGCTTAAAGCCTCTGCGCAGTCCCTGGTCATAGAGAGAAGGAGTGCTAAGGGGGCCCACGTGGACCAGCAAGCAGAGTGTCTAATCCACTGATTATGCCCACCCTGGATGACCGTCTGGAGGAGGATGGCAAAGACGGCTGGCAACGACACCGCTGTTTTCACTTCTGGCAGGACCCTCAAGCGTGACGTAAACAACTGCAGAAATAGCCCTACGCCCTGGGGTGGGCCCTGCCGACAATGACTCTGGCTCGGCCTCGTGGCTTGCTGTGGCCAACAGGGCATGGGGAAATAGGACACGGGCAGAAACTGGAAAAGTGCCTGAGTACCAGGGCTTGTTTTCTCTTGTTGCTGGGAATCCTTCTGCCACCGTGTGAATAAGCTTGGAACAGCTTCCTAAAGAACTTGAGACCCCACGGAGAGAGACGCCAGCTTTCCCAGCCATCCCAGCTGAGGCCCAAATACGCCAGTGAGCCCAACCATCACCGCCAGGAAGAGAGACGGGCCATCCAAGCTGAGCCCAGCCCAGGCTGCCAACATGGGGAATGATGAGCAAAGAGACGTTTATTCTTCCAAGCCACTTGGTTTTTGTTATGTAGCAGAAGCTGAACGATACACAGTTCTATATAATAGAACCTGCACAAGGAACCATGCTCCCAGGACTGCAATGTAGCTGCAGGATGGTGATTTTAGGGGCTGCCTGATGCAGAAAAGTGCAACAACAATTTTTAAAAAAGATTTTATTTACTTATTATTTTTATCTTTTTAAAAGATTTTATTTCTTTGTCTGAGAGAGAGAGAGAGCGCACACGCAGGCACGAGACAGGGCAGGGGGGGAGAGGGAGAGAGAAGCAGACTCCCCGCTGAGCAGGGCTCAATCCCAGGACCCTGAGATCATGACCTGAGCCAAAGTCAGATGCTTAACTGACTGAACCACCCAGGCGCCCCTTTAAAGATTTTATTTTTAAGTCATCTCTACATCCATTGCAGGGCTCAAACCTACAGATCCTGAGATCCTGAGTCACATGCTCCACTGACCAAGCCCACCAGGGGCCCCGGCCATCTTGATAACACTTTCTGTGATCTGGCCTCTAGCCGTTACTGAGGAAGCTCACAGGACAGAACTGTCTCCACCTGACGTAGGTGCATTACCAACAGCAACTTACTTACTCGTGCCAACCCTTCCCAACAACTCAGTGAAGCAACACTTGCTGACAGCCAGCCCACTTCCTCAGACACGCTTTCGGAGGCAAGGGTCCTTCCTGGGAGTTAGTTCTGGAGCTGACATATATTTTCCTCTCTCCAAGAGTCCCTTCTACTCCAGAGAGCCAGGAGGAAATGTAGACGCTCTGGAGAGAATCATTCAGAAGTCATTCTACGGTGACTATCTCTCAGAAGTACGCACACCCTGTTAAGTAGCTCAAAGTGTCACCCCAGAGAAAGACAAGTTTCAGCAGGAGTAGAGTCGAAGGGTCCCCCAGGAAGACTTCACTTTTATCATTGTTTCTTAGAAGGACACCAAGTCCTGACACTTCTCTGCCTCTCTCTCTCTGTGGGCTCTGAAATGAGGGCAAAGCCTGAGTTTGGTAACTTTGCTGAAACTTTTTGGGTGCTTCCTTCCTGCCTCACACAGACCCCTCCCTTCTCTGAATCCTTTCACAACATGCCACAAGTTGACCCGTATCCCTTTCATACTGCTAGTTTAATCTATTAGGGCATCTTATATCCATCAGTATAAGCCATGTTTTAACCAACCCTTCTTTCCTCATTCTCCCTCCCTCCCTTTCTCTCTTTCCCATTCATTCATTCATTCATTCATTCTTTAGGAGCTACAGTCAGATGGTACCAGAAAGCAGTGCACACCCCAGAGAGGAGACTGCTGAGAGATAATTATAAAAAGAAGCACAGCTAACAGTTATTGAAAGTTTTTAGATGCCAGACACTGTCCTGAGGATTTTCAACATGCACTCATTTCATTCTTGCACCCAGCCTCTGAGGACGGTACTGTTTTACACCTCATGAGCAGGGAAGGACACTCATGTACAGAGAAGCTGTAACTTGCCTGTGGTAGTGGCTACTGAGTGACGGAGTGGACAACCCAAATCTGAGCCCCAACCCCTGGGCCACACCACTCCCCGATGAAGCTGTACAAGGGCCCTGGGAGGCCCAGCTGAGGCATTTGTGTTTCATTTCCTTGGTCGTGGCAGCTCTGCCTGGGTTTTGGAGGAAGGTCACGTGATAGGGGATAGAGGACAGAGGCAGAAAAGCCAGACAGGGAAGCAGTTGGGGATGACCCCCAGGTTGGGTGATCTCCTGGGAGAACTCACAGGGCTCAGCACAGAGCACGTATGTTCACAGCTATGACTGATTTCAGCAAAAGGACACCAAGTACAATCAGCAGAGGGAAAAGGCACAAGGGATGAAGTCCAGAGGATACCAGGCACCAGTTTCCAAGAGTCCTCCCCGAGGAGAGTCACATGGGATGTGCTTAATTCCTCCGGCAATGGGTCACAACATTACATGGGAAGCACTGCCTACGAGGGAAGCTCATTAGAGACCTGGGCCCAAGGTTTCCACTGGGGGACTGCTCATGTAGACACCCTCTGCCTAGCACATTCCAAAATTCCAGATTTCTTCCACCAACTGCATTGTTTACACAGCTTAGGCACAGTGAACTGTCAGTTCTGGGAATGGTGAGAAAACTCTCCAAACCCAAATCTCCAGACACCAGTTCAGGGCCAACACTGCAAGCAGGACTTTCTAAGGAGAGCAGTCTCAGGCTCTGTTAGCTCTTTTCTGCACAGACGGACATCTGAGTACTTGAGTTCTGTACGGGGTGATGTTTTATATCCAACACGCAAGTGCTCAAATTGTAGACATCAGAGCAATTCTTGAGTAATGTTCAGATTATCAAGCTTAGGTCAGCCCTTTTCTCAGATCTGAATATAACACCAAAAACAAACAGCAAATACAAATTACCAGGTGGGGCTAGCAGGATTCCAGGCTGCTTCTACTCCCCTTGCTGTCCAGTAAGAGAGTGAGCTTCAAGATGATGACATTTTGCATTTCGTTATTAAGGTAGGTAGGTAAACATTAGGTCTGCTGCAGAATCAAACACAATTAAAACTTTAATTAACTGAAACCCAGCTAGCCCCCATCTTCAAATAAAAACATTTGCAGGCGGCCAGGAAAGGGGAGGCTAGAGATTATTTCACTTTTAAGAGAAAGGGACAAGTCAGAAGCTTCTATCGGGGACTTATTCAAAACAATCATCTCCTGTGACCTCTCGAGAGTGGGCACATACTTTACACCGACGTAACGAGAAACTGAGGACTGTGAAGAACAAAATGCAATATCCCCCGGCATGCAAGCGTTCGTTCAGCACATTCTTCCTATTGGCAGCAAACCAATCCCTGGATCAGAATAAACATTTAAAGAAGGACGCCAAACACCAGGTTTGGTGATAAGTTTTGTAACCGGGGTGGCTCTGGTTTTCCAAACTCTGTGTTAGTGCAGGGTTCCACAGTACGAAGAATTTCTCAGATGTTTTCTGCAGGATCACCCATGCACTAACTGCTCCCCTTGCTAAAGATGGATTAAATCTACGATCCTGTATGAGTGGGGTCTCAGACGACCTGGCATCCTCTTGCAGACCTCAGTGAATGAGCTAATCCCCTGCTGTCTTGCCAGAATCGGACCCAGGCATCAGCAGTGGTGAGACAAATCCCTTGTGGGTCTCCCTCAAACTCGGAACAGGAAAGCCTGCTCCCATTAGCCAAAAGCCACTTCATGTCAATAGAAGAGATGGCAGGGAGGCCCGCAGTGTGAAGAAGAGGAAGGACGCTAAAGAAGATTTAGGGAGAAGAGACACCTGTGCCGAGAGCCAAGCAAAATACACCTCCAAGAAGCATCAACGTGAAAAAGATGGTAAAGCATGAAGACAACTGTTAGGACGGCTGCAAACCCAACCACAAAGGGCACACAGCAAAGCTGGCTTGATTCTCGCTCCAGCCCAGCCAAACCTGCAGGGTTTCGATGAAGGATCTTAGAGGTAGGGAGCTGAGGTCAAGGGAAACAACCTTTCTTCTCGGAGTTCCAAATAAAGAAACAGCCTTCTGCTCACACTACCCATTGGCTTGACTTTGGCTTGCAGGCACACTGACCAGGTAAGATGCTCTTTAAACGGAGGCTGTCTTTGTTCGCTCTTAAAAGATCCTGTGTTCAATTTTGTTTGTTTAGAGTAATTTTGAGCTTTCCTCTTTCCATTCCTGGTTTTTTTTTTTTCCTTTATTTTTAACAAAAAGCCCAGGAAGCACAACTACAGATAACAACTTATATTTAAGTATCTCAAGAGCCCCAGGACATTGATCTACCACTCCAGTCCCTAAACTGGATTGGCTCGCTGCCTTGAAGAAAACTGGTAAATTATTTCCTGAACAAAAAAGCAAGGAGCTTTTAGGGCCTATAATCTCATTTCAAATCCTTTTACCCACTCCCTACTCTTTTGGCCCCAAGACTGCAATCCTCTTTGGGTAATCTGAGGGCTAGCAGGTGCCAGGGTGGTAGCTGCCCCACTCTACGACGCTGTTCGCTGCTGGAAGGGGGGCAGCGTGCCAGGGTTCAGGGCCCCATAATGGCTCTGTTCTTACAGGGCAACTGTTAATAATTAGCAGGAAGCATTTTGTCTTTAAATCTCACAGCTTGAACAGTAAGACTGCGTAGTGCCAAAGAAACACTTAATTCTAGAGAAGTAAGACTGGGTTCCAACAAATTCTGTGCGTATATCTACCCGTAGAATTAAATGGCCTCACTCACCCTCCCATACAGTTATTAGGTGCTTACTCAGAGCAGGGTGCTCAGCCTGAAGTTGGGGTGAGTGAAGGGGAACAAGACAGAGAGGATTCCTGCCCTCATAAAGCTTACAGTCCACCAAGCGAGAGATGGCCGTGGAGTGTAGAAGCCAGACAGACAAGCTCAAGCTGCAGGAGGACACAGCGCCCAGGGCTGGCAGGGGTCGAGGAGGGAAAGAGGGAAAAGAGGGGTAGTGGCATGATTGAAAAATGAAGGAATGGCCGTACAGCAGAGAAGGGCCGGGGAGGCAGTCAGGAATCATAAGAACAGGAAGCCTCTGGAAGGGATTGTCAGGGGCAGGCAGAGTTCCAGAAGGATCACTCAGGCCACCGAGGATCAGCACGCCAGGAAAGAAGCAAGAAAGAGACCATGTATGAGATGACAGCGGCTTCTCAGGTTAGAGAGTCACTGATTCACTCATGATTCATTCATTCATTGGTTCATTCAGAAATATTCATCTAGTGCTACTATGGGCTGGGCACTGTTCTAGACCCAGAGGTTACAGCAATGAACAAAAACAAGTCCCTGCTCTCAAGGGACATACATACAAACAAGTACGTAAGATGCAGGTGATAATAAGGACCAAGGAGGGAAATAAAGAAGAGCAGTGGGAATAGAGAATGATGGTGGGTGGGTGCATGTGTGCATTGCATGTGTGTGCGCGCACACACGCTGTTTTTGATGGAGCGGCCGGGGAAGGTGTCCTCGAGAAGGTGACATCTGAGAAAAGATGTGAAGGAGGAGAGGAGAAGCAGTGACAGTGACAGCAAGGACTGAAGGGGCAAACACAGTGGAAATCGGAGGGAGCCCATCCCTGGCAGAGAGCAGAGCATGCCGGGAGGCGGGGGGGGGGTGATCACGCTTGGCAACCAAACTGCGAAGGGTCCAACTTTGGCTCTGCCGTTTACTAGCACTGTGACCTTGGGTCTGTTTTTGAGACACATTATAGGGACACAGAACCCCGGTGTGTGGCCCCCTTTAGCATGCAGCCTTTATGCCTCAGTTTCCTCATGGTGCTCCTGACAGCTCCCCAGATACAGACTCTCAATGTTTTCCAACCTGCTATCAACATGGTATAGACGTGAGGTACAGGGTCATCACCACCACCTGGTGTCTGTGAGCCACTCAAGACTTTAAAGGGGCAAAATGGAAAGTCTCCACCAAAACGAACACACAGATTTTCAGCTTTGGCTGGCATCACTACCCAAGCAATGCGTGCATTAGCCGAAGTGATTTGACTGATGGATGGCAAAGAAATTCTCGAAGTTTCATTGTTGTTTCAATTGGTTAAATCGGCACCATTACAGAATAGAAATTATTAATACTTCCAGACTGGTGGGGGACATGTCTCTAACTTCGCTTAAAGAGAAAATGCTACTTATCCTTTTGAAATATTTATCACTAGGCAGCATGCTGGAAGCATTAAGATAACCACAACCTGAACATGCTGATTTGGTTTGAAACATCTAAAAGGGGTGTGTGTGTGTGTGTGTGTGTGTGTGTGTGTTGTGTGTGTGTATACACACACCCACATCTTTACCAGTTTAGGGCAAAGTAGTAGGAAAAAGAAAGCTATAGAGTAGTGAATGGGAAGGGAAAAGGGGAGCTATCTTCTGGGGAGAAAACATGGGAATATAGAAATTAACAAGGTTCAGGAGGAGGAATCAGCAAAACAGCCTTTAATCCTGAGCTAAAAGCTTACATAACTTTCTCATTTGATATCTGAACCCCAGGGATGCACACAGACCCACATGCATGGGTCCCCTGAAAACCAGAGGACAGTAAGAACCCACTGCTCTGAGTGAGCATCCCGCACGAGCACCACAACCGCACACAAGTTTACAGAGAAAACTGAGCAGTTCAGATGCCAGCCCCATTTCCTAAATTCAACCGTGCACACGAACCACCTGGGGATCCGGTTAAAAAGCAGGTTCCTTTTGGGGCGCCTGGGTGGCTCAGTCTGTTAAGTGTCCAGCTCTTGGTTTCAGCTCAGGTCATGATCTCAGGGTTGTGAGATGGAGCCCCACTTCAGGCTACGTGCTCAGCAAGGAGTATGTTTAAGATTCTCTCCCTCTCCCCCTGCCACCCCCCCTCCCTGCTTGTGCACTCTCTCTAAAATAAATAAACCATTTTTTTAAAAAAAAGCAGGTTCTTTTTTGTTACCTCTACACCCAACGTGGGACTTGAGCTCACAATCCCAAGATCAAGAATCACGTGCTCGATGGAGCCCGCCAGGCACCCCCAAAAAGCAGGCTCTGACCCAGTAGATTGGAGGTGATGTCTGAGATTTTGCATTTCTCACAAGCTCCTGGGAAAAGCAGACCATGAGCCCTTGAGCCACAGGCAGGCCCCAGAGCCCTCTTATCCAATGCACTCCTTGTTTGTCCAATGTGATTAGTTCAGTCAAATGAAAATTAAATGAAATTAAGAATTCAGCTCCTCCCTCAAATTGGCCACATCTCAAGTGCTCAGTGGCCACCATGTGGCCAGTGGCTGTGCATTAGACAGTGCAGACAGAGAACATTTTCCACCACCACGAGAAGTTCTACTGGATGGCGCTGCTCCCAGAGCTCTTACTCCCTCATTCATCCCCCACCCCCCCCACACACACAGGATGAGTCCTTTCTGCACGCGTGCTTCGACTTCTAACTCTTCGCTGTATCAAAGATTCCCTGAGGCACCAAGGAACTCAGGCCACTGGGTCCTTTCTCTCATATTCCTCATTTCATACAAGAGTAAGAGATAAACCATTCAATACGGAGCAGAGTGGAAAACCACTGTATCCATAAAAGGAATATGCTGCTAGAAGGTAAAGGAACTGCAAATGGACATAGTTATTGAATATCTTTCTATAAGGGACATTACCTACTATGTCACTTGAGACCCGCCACCCATCCTGGAGAGCAGGTATTACTGGCTCAGCTTTACAGGTAAGTGAATAGACAAGAGCAGAGGCTTCGCTACCTCCCCAAGAGTCGCAGACCTGGTAATGGCAGCAGACTGCTTGGTGCTAGATGTGTGTGGCTGCCAAGGTCACGCTCTGTCCTTGGGGGATGTGGAAACCACGCTAGGCATTATTTATGACTCTCAAGGCCCAGGCCCAGCCCCCTGCCCTGCCAAGTTAGATACGGTAGCTAGAGCGCCTGAAGACAGGTGTGGTAGTATCTCCCAAGACTGAAAAACAGCCCCATCCAAGACATTATTCATGCAGATTTAGAGACATGGTCACAGAGAACCTTTAATCCAGAAAACACTTTAATCAATGATCAAAAGCAAAACAAGCTATTTATCTCATGGATTCTCATTCAACAATTATTTACTGAACAGCTGTGCCAGGCATTGTGTGTGTCCTGGAGGTAAAAAAGGAACAAAACTAGAGACCCCTGCCTTCCTAACATACACCTTCATTTATAGATACAACCAAAGCGAATACTTTTCCTAAACCAGAACCCTGTACATATTCTATGCCTAATTTCAACTCTCTAGATACTTAAATATTCAACAATGAGACACAAATAAGAGGCATGTGTATTTTCAATCTCATGAGCTGTCCAGAATTTTCATTTTGCTGCCTGTGTTGTTCTGAGAAGGCCAATGACCAAATCACAACTCCTCTTGGCTCAAAAAGATCCTGTCTCTTAAGTTACTTGAACACTTGCCCATTTCACAATCTACAATCCTCCAAGTGCCTGAGAAGTCACCATGAGTGGAGCATACCCTCACAGGCACACTGGACTTTAGTCAAAAGTAATGAATTTTGTGATAGCAAATTGATCTCTCTTGTTCCCACAACGCAGACTCTGCCGAGAGAGCAAACAAACACGGCCGTAACAATTAATTGAAAAGAAAGGGTCTAATTAAATTTTTATATTAGTGTGCATAATAGCTAGAAATAGTAAACACTGCTAAAAAAAAAAAAAAAAAAAAAGAATGAGAACTATACAACAGCTAAAAGCTCTACAAGCTCTTCAGATAACCAGCAACCACTTTTCACTCTTTAGGTGCCTACACACAGCTTCATCTTATTTCCTAACCTGCAGTAAGTGGCATGAAGCAGGAAGACTAGAGAACTGTGAAATATTTAACCACTTACAATTCAGTCCAATTCTACAACTATTTATTGAGTGCTTCCCAGCGCCTGACACTGTGATCCATCAATTCATTCCCCCAACGTTAACCAGGTATCCAATACACATGCGTGCACACACAGCCTGACCCAGGTCATGGGGTCTTTCCAGGTGGTTAAACACAATCACAGCTCTAGGAGATCATTACAATCTTGTAAGAGAAATGGCACATGAACACACAGGACCACAATATAAGGCAATATCTGCCAAGTATCATTCAGGTGACTGAGGAAATCTTTTCGGATGGGCAGTGAAAGATCACATAATGGTTTCTTGACAAAGGTGAGATTTATCTGCAAGACCATCATTGAAATGTTAATAAGGATGCAAAGTGTCTTGAAGAAAGGAGAATGCTCCAAATATTTCTCTCCCGTTATTACATAACACGCATAGGACTACAGATCTTATCCCCGACTGGGCAGCCCTTGCCACGAGCTTGCCTACAGCCATCCCTGAGGTTACCAGCCCTGGTAACCTGGGGATGGAGCTTACAGGATCCAGAAGTGACAGATGTGAAGACAAGGTTTAAATTGGACAGCAAACTTAACGTACTGCTTCAGGCACAGAGGGAATGAATAACCTCTACCTAATGAGTTTATGTAATTCTGGAGGTAAACAGAAAGATATAGGTAAAAGGCACCTACCCCCAAAAAGGGCACCTACCTTACCTCCCAAAAAGCTTTGAGGAAAGAAGCCCTCCAAAGTTGATGGGTCTGTTTAGAGATAGCATCTTTCTTATGGAGCTTCAGGGCAAAACATCTGTTTCAATCTTTCAGACTGCTGGTCTACCCCTTAAATGGGGCCTCGAAGTGTTGCAAAGGCTTCTGACCTCACCAGAGTTATCCAAGTCTCCTCACCAGGCACAAATGAGCAGGAACCCATTTAAAAACTTACTATAAATCCTCCTCACAAAGACTGGCTCATCATGAGGTTCCTAGCACTAAAATATATCATGATGATATTTAATAATTATAATATGGTTGTTATTATAATAAGCATAGACTGCTGGAGTCAGAAGGGACCTCAGAGGGCGCCTGGGTGGCTCAGTTGGTTAAGCGACTGCCTTCGGCTCAGGTCATGATCCTGGAGTCCCTGGATCGAGTCCCGCATCGGGCTCCCTGCTCGGCGGGGAGTCTGCTTCTCCCTCTCCCGCTCCCCCCTCTTGTGCTCTCTCTCTCACTCTCTCTCTCAAATAAATAAATAAAATCTTTAAAAAAAAAAAAAAAAAGGGGGGCGACTGGGTGGCTCAGATGGTTAAGCGTCTGCCTTCAGCTCAGGTCATGATCCCAGGGTCCTGGGATCGAGCCCCACGTCAGGCTCCCTGCTCAGCGGGGAGCCTGCTTCTCCCTCTGCCTCTCCCCTGCTCATGCTCGCTCTCTCTCTGTATCTCTCTATCTCAAATGAATAAATAAAATCTTTAAAAAAATAAAATAAAATAAAAATAAAAAAAAAAAGAAGGGACCTCAGAGATGATGTAAACCATACATATTGTTTTACAAACCAGAAAGATGAAGTGACATGGATAAGGGCCCACAGCTAATCAGGGCCAGTGTCAACATAAAAAAGCCCAAGTTTTCCGACTTCCAGAGCAGTGCTCCCTCAGACTGCATGCTAACACTTTCTGAAATAGTCATTAACTGTGCTTGTTTCTTCAGACTTGGGAAGAGCTTCAAAATATGCAGGGAAGTTAAACCACTGCCCTTTGTATAGGTAACAGAAAACAATCCTCACGTTACATTAGATTTATTTATAAGTCCGTCCTTCTAACTAGAGTGTGACAGGAAACCTGGCTCAGTCATCTAAGTGACTTGCACAAAGCATGGCACACGGGAGTTCCAGCAACACTGGATGAATGAATAAAGAAACATCCAGCTACTCCAGCCTAGGGGAAGAAAATGGATGCTTTGCGTTTTGGAAAATGGAACTTGGGAATCCATTTAGGGCTCTGTGACAAGTAAGGAAAACACAAAGAATCCCATGGTCTCAAACAACTCTTACCACTATAGGAGGGGAACTCAACAGAAGTGCTCATATCATGGCCATTTAATAAGATGAAGAGCAGGTTATCATCCTCCACTTAGATGTGGGAGAGAAAGACACAGGAATGAAATAAATAGCTTACATCATCCGGCCATGACAAAGTCCTCAACAGCTAAAACTTAAAACACAGCAGAAGGTACCTGGAGCTTGCCACTGGCTCTCAGCCAGGGGTGATTTTGCCCCCGAGGGGACATTTTTGATCATCACAAGTTGGGGGATGCTATTGGCGTCTGGTGGGTAGAGGCCAGGATGCTGCTAAACATCCTCCAATGCACAGGGCAGCCCCTGCAACAAAGAATTACCTACCCCCAAATGTCAAGAGTGCCAAGGTAGAGAAGCCCCGAGTTATACTTCCAACTCACAAGATCATGCTAAGGGTTCTGAGGTCGTTATCATGATGTGTTGCCCCCATTCAGGAAGATTCCACCAGCCATGTTTCCGAAGCTCTCCCTGAGCTTCCAGTAAACCAAGTTAAATATCCTCACTGGTCGAGTAAGACGCATTTTCTCCCAGTTTCCTTTACTGTGGATGCCAGCTTGAGGCCCGCAGAGATCCCAACAGGGAAGCTGCAAGCAGAGACCTGCTGTTTGTCAATACCTGTGTGGGGACCGGACACAAAAGGGGGCCTGCCTGAGGGGTAAGAAAGCTCCAAAGTCCTCAAACAGAGCCGAGGGGCGACTCCCAGCTGTTGCAAATTTTATGGGCAGAAACTGCCTTGCATTAGGGGTTTCAAAACCCTGTCGGCTCCAAGGAAGAAACACACAACCATTCTCCACCATCCAGCTACCCTCACACTCGTTTCTGGTTCACCCTGACTCTTCAGATTCTCATACGCAAACATGTGAAGCAAGAGCAGAGAGTGGACACAGCAGGAATCACTATAACCAGCTTGTGGGTAGTAGCATTGCTCTTAAATTGCTATTTGCAGCAAGCCTGGAGGTCTTGTGAAGACAGAGGCAGAAGCAAAGCAAGAAAAGGCTATTTGTCTCCGGGTCGGGGCTAATGACCAACTGATGAAAGGGTGAAACCATGGGAAAAACCATGAAATATGTTTCTGCTTGACCTTCCAAAAAGCAAATTGTTGGTTTATCCAAATGTTGCAGTTGGAAAATCAGAGCTATTAGCTCAGGAAAGGTCACATGCTAAGCGTGACTTGCTGCTGTAAAATGCATCACCTACGGAAATGTTAGCTGTTGTCACCTGCCAGGCATTCTAGAATCAGGGTCACCCGTGGCCACACTCTGCACCAGGGAATCCTGAGAGCAGGGAGCCCTCACTGTTTGCCCCAGAATCCTCGGCGCCTGGGCCCAGACACGCACACGGGGAGCTCCGAAGGAATGAACGGAGGTTAGAACATAAAATAAGGTCTGTCTGAAAGAAACGCTGTGTTGCTTTTATCATCAACTATTATGATTCTTTTTTGAGGCTCGGTTCTTTTAAACATTATTAGTGTGATAAAATAGCCATAACATAAAAGTTGCCATTTTAACCATTTCTTGAGTGTGCAATTCCGCGGCCTGGAGTACGTTCCCAGTGCCGTGAAGCCATCAGCACCGTCCGCCTCCGGAACTTTTTCATCATTCTGAACTGAAACTCTGTCCCCCGGAAACACTGACTCCTGGTTCTCCCCTCTCCACCGTCCCTGGCAACCTCTAATCTACTTTCTGTCTCTATGAGTTTGCCTATTCAAAGGACCTCATCCAAGTGGATTCACACAACACCTGTCCTTTTGTGTCTGACTTAGGCCGCTGAGCATGAAGTCAAGGTCTGGCCATGTTGTAGCAGGTTTCAGAATTCCATTTCTTGTTAAGGCTGAATAGTATTCCATGGTCCATACAAACTAGATTTTGTTTATCCATTCATCTGCTGATGAATATTTGCATTGTTTCCATCAATGCTGCTTTTTAAAAGGGATGATGTGTGGATTTGGCGGTGCCCTGGCGTAGGTGGGAGAGGATAAAGAGTAGACTTAGACTATGTCCCTGACTCCCCACATGATCCTGACACCCATTTCAGTGTTTTCACTTGTAAAATTGAGGAACTGTTACACTGATGTTTTCCAAGAATTTTTTTGGTCATCATCTACAGTAAGAAATAGAGTTCTCATTATGACTGAGTACACACAAACCCACATATATAACTGAAACAGTTTCACAAAATGACATTTACCCTCCTATGTGCAAAGCGTTCTGGTATTTTCTATGCTATTCTGTTATTTTTTGTTTAAAAAAAAGGATGGTTGCAACCCCTAAATTGATTTCACAACCCATTATCGAGTGGCGACCCACCTACTTTTGTAACACCCTTATTTGAAGTTACTTGTTCCCAAATTGGTGTTCCTTGGACTGTGTTGATTAAGTGTGCCCCCCCCAAAAGCGTTTGTTTAATAGTGTGGGAAACATCTGAATTACCTCACCACAAAGAAGTTATAATTTCTCAAAGTTACATTTCCCAAACTTACTGACCACAGAAAACTTCATGTATAACTCGAAAGTAAAGTCCTAACATCTCTGGAAACTGTTCGCTGTAGTACCCAATTGGGGAACACTAAACTGGGTGATTTTTGGTTATTTTCTGCTCCAACATTTTATGAAATAGGACAGTAATTCTCAACATGATTTTCCTATTCATGCTACGGGAAGCAAATATGCCCCATGGCAACCAGAGCTCCTAAGGCAGTGATTTTAAATACTACATCTGATGCTCCATAAATTTAAAAGAAAATAATCAACTTAATTTTTCAGAGAACTTTAATGTGCACAGCAAGTTGAGTGGAAAGTCCCCCCAACACATACAGCCTCCTCCACCATCAACATCCTGTATAATTTCTTAAAAGCTTCTCTAGTGATTCTGAATTCTGATACCCTACCCCTTCCTTATTCCCTTAATGCTGATCTGGAGACATTGTTAAAACCAAATTTTCCAAGATTAATTGCAAACAGCCCAGTGGCATAGCACACTAATTTCAGTTGATTCTCTCAAATTGAGCATCATTCCTACACCTTTTTAGATTACTGAAAACATCCTCCCATGGGGCATTTTGCCACCAAGCAGTCCGTCCGACCTGGCACATACAAACCAAAATGACCAGCAGAGCTCACCAGTCCCTACAACCTAAGTCTTGCCTTAGCAAATACGCAGTTCCAGAGCACTGTTCTGAGAGCTATTTACAGCTTAGTTTGATATACTTGAGTCAACCAGAACTGGTCAGGTATTTTGGGAAGAATCCTCATGGCTTATTCCTTGACAAATTAAAATTAATCCTGTGTCTTTAACCCATTTTATGACTTCAATGTCAAATAAAGGATGATAATTGCATGTATTCGTTTTATTTGACAAATATTTACTGAGTCCATACATATTAAAGGTTCAGGCCAGTGGTTGGTTTTGTTTTTTTTTTTTTTAAAGAACATTAACAAAATATATTGCTTTAACAACAAGGACCAAAAAAAAAAACAAAAACAAAAACCTCAAACCCAAAAGGTGGTTAGCCCCTGTCAGATCTCCCCAGACATATTTTTTTAAATTACACATAAAAAATGATTAGAAAGATAGTTGTATGACCAAGAAATAGACTCTTAACTCCAGAGAACAAACTGATGGTGGCCAGAGGGGAGGTGGGTGGGGGATGGGGGACATAGGTGATGGGGATTAAGGAGGGCACTTGCTATGAGGAGCACCGAGTGATGTATGGAAGTGCTGAATCTCTATATTGTACACCTAAAGTGCTATAAGACTGTATGCTAACTATACTGGAATTAAAATTAAAAAGTTAATAAAATAATAAAAAAAAAGATAGTTGTACGGCCATTTATTCCCAAGGATGACTGTTTAAGCAGGCCTGTAGGAAAAAGCAAGACAAAACCCTAATTATCTCTAAGAGTGGACAAGGCAAGTGCTAATACTGTGAACTTGGAATTTCTTGTTTCTTATTGAACAGCATAAATAATCTCCAAAATCATGAAGTGATCTCCAAATCTCAAGTCTGAGAAATGTTGTGTGAGTCTCTCCCGTCCCACACTGACTTGTCTATTTTTGTTTGAAACAGAAGCGATCCTCACACACATGGCATACCACACGCATGTCTCGTGGTCCTCTTAGGCACGTCTCTCCCCATCTCCCTCAACAATGCCTTCCTCCATCCACACGGCTCAGAACCCACTCCCCCACCCAGCCCATGGATCTCCTTCCAGATGCCTCTGCTCCTTCCTCTCTGTCCTCGGTTTCAGACCTTCATCCCCAATGGCTTGATCTACTGCAGTGGCCTCCTACCTAGTCTCGCCTCCATCTGTCCTGCCCTCTTCATAAAAACCTAAAATGCCGTTGAGAAAGTGATACGCCATTTCTCCTTTTCCAGGCTCACCTCTTCAAAAACTAGATGCTGGAGAGTATCTCCATTAGAAGGCAGTGACCACAAGATGCCCAATTATGGCAGAAAGAGCTGAGCCTCTGCCGTCAGAATAAGGAGACTAGGCTGGCTCGGGTCCCCGCTTGGCCAGCAGCGGGCACAGGACACCTCTCTGCACTAGTTCTCTCGAATGCAGGACAGTGAAAGATCAATTTCACTGGACCCTGTAAGAATTTACACAGACTGCATATATGATGTCTGTTAGGCCAAGCCTGGCACATAGTAGGTGTTTAATAAACGCTTGGTATCCTGCCTCTCACCCAAATTCCAGAATCAAACCACAGTTCAGGGTTCACAACAGGAGGGACTAACTGAATTGAAAATTTTTTCTAATCCCATATTGCCAAAAAGCGGACATCCTTAGCCCATTTCTTGTTAAGTCTAGACTATTCGATGGAAATAGATTTTTGCTTTACTCTGCATCAAAGAGCTGTTTTACAGAAATTCAGGCTGGTTTTCCTCTAACTCTGACTTCAACAACTCTGATGACAGAACAGCCACATCTAAAAGGGGCGGGCAAGAGGGGGCGGTGTCGGAAAGAGGGAACTTCAAAGGGGATTTAATAAGATTCCACTGGAGTTACCATAGGTCCAAGCCTTCCTTTCTCTAGCACAGTCCATTAAAGAGCTGGAAGGAGGACCTGCTCAAGCGAGGGGGTCCTGAGCTGGTCAGGCCACGAGGTACATCACCAGCACAGCCCCCGTAGAAGCCAGGGCACCATGTATTTGTGAGTTCTGAACACAGATTTTCAAGTTACAAAGAACAAGATCTTCATCTTTTCGCAGGTAGGGAAGGCTACCATTTGGGTGACTTCTTTCCTAAGGGATGCAAGTAAAACAGTGAGGTTTCCCACGTGAGAGAGAGAGAGGCAAGATCTGGTGCAGGGAAGAGCGGGCTTTGTTCTCATCAAAGAGGAAAAGAATGTAGGGGGAGAAACTAATGAGTTACTGCCAAGAGATTTAAACACGGATTATGTATCTGCTAGAGAATGAGCACAATGGACTGTTGGGGCCAGCCTGTGATGAAAACTTTTCCCATTATGATCGGGGAAGGCAGAGCCGGAGTGCCTCACCTTTCAAGGGCTCTGTCCCGCAGGAAGTGTACAGGGGAGGCGTCTTCTCAGGGAGGAATCATGAATGAGAGACCAAGCTGGGGCGGTTCCTGGCCAGCACCACCTTAAGCACATTTGCATTTTCTATGGCAGCTGCAAAATGTTTAGTCCTCTGACAATATTTGGTGCCTTGGAGTCAACAGCCTGGAATTTACCACCTTTCCATCCCAGAGTAGCCTGATGGCTCTCTTAGGGCTTCAGGAATCACCTGGCCCAAATCCACAGGCTTTGTGATGCCCAGAGGTACACCAGGGCCCTGGCAGACAGATAAGAAGATGGAAAGCCAGAAGCACTAACACTGCAAAATCCCTGAATTATCTTTAGAGGGAAGGGCTACAGAGCGGAGCCTCTCCCGCCCACCTGCCTAGGTCCCTTACCTTGTGACGGTAAAGACGAAGAAGGTGGCCAATTTTTCTGGCATCCCTGAGCAGCTAGAAGAAATATTTTGCACTCTTCTATTATCTGTGCTCTGCACTCTAAGAGAAATCATCAATAAATATCTTTTGAGTAACACCTGTATGCAGGGTTCTGTTTAGAGCACTGGGAGTGAGAACTCAAAGAGAGTACTGGTTTTTATAGATCCTAAATCTTGTAGAAACTATCAGAATACAAAGTGTAAAAAGGCATTTTACATTGCAAACCCATCTATACAAGGGCTGCATTGGTATGCCACTGGGGCAAAAACAAAACTATGCAATTATCAAAAGGAAAGTCTGGGGATGGTGAGGAAGGAGCAATTAAAATGTATTGATTTTCTGTGGGCCAGGCACAAGTGATAAGCATTTGATATGCCCTTTCACTTCATTTAATGCCTACTGCACTCCTTTGAGGTAGGTATTGTGATATCACAAAAGGAGTGACAAAGGCAGGTCTTCGGAGAGGCCAGGTAACTTGTCCAAGATGGCACAGCCCAGGCGAGGTTCTAACCTGCATGTCTCTCTGAGACTTGCTGGGATTTGCTCAGAGCCCAGTTCCAAGGTGGATGGCCCGCAGGAGCGGGTGGGCAGGCTCCAGTCCTGGTCTGGGTCAGCCGCGTGGGGCTCTCAAGTCTGGCTCCATTGCATGTCCTTTTGTGAGTGGCAGAAGGACCTGCCCGAGGTACCAAGGCTCATCAGGCACAGGCCCAGAACAGAGCACCTTGTCTGACCTCTCGTCTACCAAAGGGGTGGGATTCTGACAGGTGGGGAGGTAGGGGAGAGCTGGGGAAGCCAGCACCACACTTGAAGAGCTTGGGATCTTTAGATCTTTCTCATTCTTCTGCTCCCCAGACTTCTCTCTTCCTCCTGAGGATATCACAGCTGCTGCATCCAACAGTCCACCTGCAAGACCAGCGGGAGTCCACTCCACAGCAAGTGCTGGGAGACAGAAGGCTGGGCAGGGGGCTGTGGGCCTGAGGAACTCACCAAGCTGGCCAGAACACCCCCCTCCAGTGAGGGACTCTGCTGGAAAGTTTAAAAGGGGGAAAGTCTATGTGCCTCGGTTTCTCTATAAGCTGAAAAGGGGGTGTGTGTGTCAATTTCTAGCCCAAAAGAATCCTAAGATTTAAAAAAAAAAACAAAAAAAAAAACCTCTGCTCTCCTTATAGTTAAAAAAGAAGCCCATCACTCCCAAGCTCCACAATGGCAGAAGGAAGGGGGTAGGGAGAGGAGGAGGAAGAGAGGGAAGGAGGTGGAGAAGACTGCTAAAAGTCTTTTCGTTGTTTTCTTCTGAATGGGTTTTTTCCTCCATTCACATTTACTCCTGCCAAACTAGATGGGGAATGTGTGCTGGGGAGTGAAGAGAACTCAAATTTGTCACAGAGATATGGGTAGAATAAGCAGCTGCTTAGCAGGCTTTGACCAAAACTTTCCATTCAAAAGCAGATAAACACACAGTGAGCATGTCTCAACTTGGGACTATTGTGATTAAGCAACTCAATCTAGAAAGATAAGGATTAAGAAATGTGTCCAAATGGTTTATGGATGTTTTTTCCACATGACTTAAAAATTAGAAGGAGTTAGCAATTAACTAAATTTCTGATGCTTCTCACACTCTTTCCACACCTTTCACATATATGGCAGGGTCTCAAAGATGGTTTGACAAATAATGTGACATGGGCCTTACATAAGAAAAAAAGGTTAAGAATGTGATCAGAGGCTCTGGCCAAAAACATGTGATTGTACAGAACAAGGACAGCACTTTGGCTCTCGCGAGGAGATTTATACAAAGGGTGGGTGTTGCTCTCATTAATTCAGTGGATAAACAATAGGAGGAAAGTCCAGATGATTTGATGGACAGCTTTTGGAAATGATCTTCTGCTTGGCAAAACACTGCAGTGATAATTTTATTCACACGGAAGGAAATGTAAAGAAGTGTCACTAAAACAAGGGAGGTAATTATAGGGCATGAATCAAAAAGCTGGATGACACAGAATAAAGAGTAACTAAATTAGTCCCATCACGGTCTTGAAATCCGAACTTAACAATTTCAGGCGAAAAACCTGACCTCTCCTTTCTGAGTAAGAAAGCCAGGCATATTTCCCCTAATGTTTTGTTTCCAACAAACAAAACCCATGCTATAGAGTGGGACTCCATCCTTGGACTGCTACAGCAGCTCAACAGACTCAGAGACAGAACATCTCAAGAGCTGGAAGGGAGAACCTTGCAATTCTCTAAGCGGTAATTCAATCTCTCCCAAGGACCCCGGCAACTGGTCCACTAATATCCCCAGGGGTAGCTCGTTCACCCATCAATCCAAACATTTACCCGTCAACCCAAACATGCATCCAACCCCTGCTTTGTGTCTGGCACAGTGTTAGATGCTGTTCTATCCAGGGAGAGCTTCTTTAATTGAGCCCAAATCTTTCTTTCCATAACTTCAACCCAATGGATCCAATCCCTCCCTAGGGGAAGCTGAAGATGGCAGGCATGCTGACCTTCTGAAGGCGTTCTCCAGATTACACATCCCCAGCTCTTCCTTGCCCCCCCCAGCCAGCCTGACTGCTTTCTGCATCATCTCAAAGTGCCCTCCCATCTGGACAGGAACTCCCCAGTGAGGTCTGATCCACACTGAAGGTGGGAATTACTGGCCATCACATCACTTGTTCAAACACTCATCTTTTATTAATACTATCTAAGACTACCTACAACGCCCTTTTGACCAACATGATTCACTGCTGATATACTAACAGTAAACTAATCCTTCCCCCATTCTATCTTCCTCAAATCCTTTATGAATGATGGGTTCCACTACTGCTAAATCTAATCATATTACACCTCTCTGTTTAACCCCCCTCCTTTTTTAATCTATAAAATCCACAAGTATTTAGCTGTAATGGGAAGATGAGGAAAGAGGAGGCTTACACACAGCAAAGGTGGGTTTTTATTTTCTATTGTGATGAAAAATTTGCCAATTTTACACTGCTGCAAAACAAAGAATATGCTGCCTGTTGTTTCACACTGTACATCATTGATTTCAGGCATTTTTGACAGTTCTTTCATATTTCGAACACAGAGATCAATTTCTCCCCCTCTGGGAAGGTGAGGAGTTTGACAAACATGCAGAATGTAGGTCAGCCCCACTTTAGAGACACGGCCTAGCGATGCCTAAGATGCTCTGATGAGGAATCTGCCCCGTCCTCCAGTCCTCCTCCAAGCCTCTGGTCCTCCACTGGCTCTTTGGAACAGCAAATAAACAGGAAGAGAACTGGGCAAAGCCCCAGACTCCTGGTGGGTCCATCGACACCTCGACCTTCTAACCGGGAATTAGGGACACAGAACCTCTTCGTTATCCATCATCTCAGGAGTTAGGTTGACAGAAATGTTATCAGTAGATTTTAAGAGCTCCTAACACTTCTGCCATTAGAATACAAACCAGGGACTGAGGGCACCCAAGGAGATCAGAGGACCAAACAGTAAGTGTGTCGCTCTCCCACACATGAGCTTTACTCAGCACCTGAGTAAAAATGGATGTCATCAGCCCTGCTGCTTCAACATTCAACCTTCAAAGCGTGTGGGAAAACAGAGTGAAATTGGATGACTGGGCGCAATATTCACACGATACGCCTAGTACCTAAGTGCCAAAGATAACGGGCTGTTTTCCATTTAAATAAAATAATGTAGGACCGAACGAGAAGGAAGTGTACAAAGAACAGCATAATGAAGGCAAAAGGCTAAGATTAAAAATACTCTGTGACCACCTCAGAAAATATAATGGAAGTCAACAGATAGTATGATTTGATATGCAAATAAAATTACAGCCAACTAATGGATTTTTAAAGTTCACACTGTAAATGAGCACTGTTTTTCTTAATATGCAAGAGTGAAACCCTACAATCTTAAGCCTTTTCTACTCCCTGTCTTGCCAAATTTTTAACAAAATAAACTTTATATTCGGAAGTACCACCATTAGAAAACCTTGTCATTCAATCCAATAGCTATTTTACCGCATTAATTTAGCATATCCTTCTACATATTAAGCACAACGAAGCTTCATATTGATTTTTTGTAATTGAGTATTTTTAAAAAAATTACTCTAAGCAAAAAGTTGCAATTTAGGCATACTCTTTCAAAATACATCATACCTCACTCACCCTTTTAAATTAAATGTACACAGATAAGTGTACTGAATATGAGAATTTAAAAAACTATTTACAGTTTCCGTCAAATATATTGCTTACAAGTAAATATTAGAAATGTAATTATGATGCAACTGATCTAAACCCTCACATTCTTTTTCATGCTTGGCCGAATTAAAACTTGCAACGACACGACAATCTAACAATTAAACTCCTTTAGTGCAAGTTAAAACTGATCTTATTGTGGTTTTACAGTTCTTCTGCCAACGATTAAATGCACACCACTCTGAATAACTGGAAAGAAAGATGCCTTATAAGTTAAAAAATTATTGGATGCTATCCAAGCAATGAATAAGCTCTTCCTTGCTGTGTGCAAATTCAGCATTTTGGTGGCGGAATTAACACAGTTATGTTAACAAGCTTAAGATTCTAAGGATTTTCTAATCTTCTAATTGTCTAAAAGGATGAGCTCCCTAAACACCTCCCCTTCCCACCTCCTCCCAGTGCAAACCCCCATCCGCCATTACCAGTTCACTCCTTCAGCCAAAGCTCTCTTACCTGGCGAGGAATCACTGATAATTTCATTAATTTGAATATATACTGACCACTCTGTACAATTTCCCTGCCCTGCAGGCGCTTAAAAAAAGTCATAAAGAACAAGCTCAAAGCACATGAAGAGGGCAGCACTGCTGAGTCAGCAGGAAAATCAGCCATTTTCATTAAGGCCCTCAATATCAAAAGGCCAAAATCTTTGGAGAGGCCATTAACGTATTTTTCGTGGTTCATTAAATGGCTCTGAAGAGGCAAAAAGAAACATAAAGAGTTAAATGACAAGTCTGAATGTCCAGGATTTTGTTTTTATTTATAGTTAGTTAGTTATTTATTTTTAAAGTAGGATCCAGGCCCAGCGTGGAGCCCAACATGGGGCTTGAACTCGTGACCCTGAGATCAAGACCTGAGCTGAGATCAAGAGTCAGACACTTAACCGACTGAGTCACTCAGGCACCCGCCCCAGGATTTTCTTTATTTAAAAAAAAAAAAAAAAAAGTGAGAGCAACAGACACTGTACTGTTTTGACTCTGCAAACTTTAGATAAATAAAGTCATCCAAAAAATGATTCTTTAAACTTAGATCATCTAAGTCTTGTGGATTTTTCTAACTTTACACGTATTTGGCCACAATATACAAAATATAAAATATGCTGTGATTATTTTTAGAGTGAAGATATTTAAATGACAAATGAAGGTAAGTTATGGAACAAAAGTCCCCTCACTCAGGACTCATGTTTAGCTAGATCCCCACCATGGCTAACCTACCACATAGACCAGAGGCATACAAGATGCTGAGGTATCTTTGCACATACCAAGGAAGCATGAAACTACACTGTCTCTGGCTCCTAAATGGGTTTTACTTTATTCAATTTCCCTTCTCGGGGAGCCTGGGTGGTGCAGTCAGTTAAGCACCCACTCCTTGGTTTCAGCTCAGGTCATGATCTCAGCATGAGATCAAGCCCTGTGTCAGGCTCCAAGCTCAGTGCAGAGTCTGCTTGGGACTCTCTCTGTCTCTCTCTCTCTCTCTCCCGCTCTCCCTCTGCCCCTCCCCCCAGTGTGTGCTCACTCTCTCTCTAAAATAAATCTTTAAAACAAATTCCCTTCTCTGAAAACTGATCATCCAGGAAACTCTCCATAAACCATACTTTTTGATTAATTATAAAACCTGTTCCTACCTACGGTGAGAGATGATTAAAATGTTTCTTCTATAAATTGATTTTGGATTGGTTCCTATACCAGAGAAGGTATGACATAAGATCCATCCACATACATACTTTTTAAAAACAACCTGTTGCCATAAACACTGTTATCTGACAGCTGCTGTTTACAGGGCACTAATCTAGTTGTAAAGTTTAAATGTCCCCACTATAAAACACCAAAATCGTAAAAGTTGGGGCCTCCCACTGGCAAACTGTCTATTTAACCATCAGATATGGAGAAAGGTTAGAAAAGGAGAATTTCCTAAAAAGTTGGTGGGAGTATAGATTGGAACTGAGTGTAAAATTGGAAGGCAATCTGGCAATATCTATATCAAAAGCATTAAAATATGCATATCCTTTAATGAGAAATTCCATGTGCAGGAAGGAGGGGCATGTGCAAGATAACCATTAAAATAGACAATAGGACTTTTCTGAAAGACTGCAGGCAAGAAACCCAAATATACCATCCCTCCCACCTGTTCCCAGGCCTAGAGTCTGATGGCCACACTGGCCATGGCTGAGAGTCCTAAAGAAAGCCGATTTAGCGTGCTCAGCTGGAGTTCCCTGAGCTCAGCCCTGGGGACCTTACAAAGCAAAGTTGGGTGCCATTTCACAAAAATAAAGTTCCAAGAACTGTAATATCCAAATAATAGGCATGTCCCCTCATGTGGCTCCGCAGATCCTACAGAGAATGAGGTAAAAGCAAGAGCTCCCAATAATCAGCCCTTCAGACGTAGGGTCATGATAAGAGACCTAAAGTCAGTCAGTCAAGTGCTCAGTGCTGCGGTGATCTGACTTTTCATTAGACCAAAAATGCCTTGGATATTTAAAATTGATAAACTCAACTAGCCTGTGTGTTGGGGGCTACTTTTTCTTTAACGGCAAAGTTACAAAGACAGCACCGAGTTCCCGGACACCCTTCAGTCAGTTTCCCTAATGTTAAGAGCTTGCATGATTAGGGTACATTCGTCACAACTAAGGAACCAACACTGGTTGGTGGTACATGACCATCAACCAAACTGCATGGTTTATTCACATTCCACTAGTTTCTCCCCCATGTCCTTTGGGTTCCAGGAACTTGTCCAGGATATCACGTTACCCATTCAGTCTCTGGCATCTCCCTAGCCTCCTCAGGTCTGTAACAGTTTTCCAGACTTTCCTTGCCTTTGATGACCTTGACAGCTTTGAAGAGTGCTATTCAGGGATTTTGTAGAGTGCCCTCCCCACCCCCGCCTCGGGGACAAAACTATCATCTGACGTTTTTCCTGTGATTCGGCAGGTTATGGACTTGGGGGGCTCGGTGGGGAGACCACAGAGGTGAACCGTCAGTTCCAAGACATCGTATCAAAGGTGCTTGCTGGCAACCTCTCATCATGGAAGTCAGCTTTGATCACTTGGCCAAGGTGGTGGGTGCCAGGTTTTCCCACAATAAACCTCCTCTTCTGCTTCCTTCCATACTCACTCTGTGGAAGCAAGTCATTGAGTGCAGCCACTTGGGGTGGGGAGTTAAACTCCAACTCCTGGAGGGGAGGAGTAGCTACCGAGATTGTTTGGAATTCTTTTGTACAGGAGATTTGTCTCTATATCCATTTACTTATTCCATCATTTACTTACATCAGTTTGGACTCACAGATACTTACTTTATGTTTTGGGTCATAACCCCAAAGTTATTTATTTTGCTCCTCAAATTGTCCCAGTTTTGGCCACTGGGAACAATTTCAGGTAGGCTCCTGTATCCCCTCACCATGCCCCCACTGTTTTGTTTTTGAATACCTCCTTACTTTCTCCATATTTTTACCAGTGAAAATGTCTTACTAAGAAAAGGGCTGTTACAGGTGAAATTGTCTGTGTCCCCTCCCACCAAGTTTCATGTGAAAGTCCTGGCCACCAGTACCTCAGAATGTGGTCATTGGAGGTCGAATTAGTTAAAATGAGATCATACTGGAGGAGGGCAGGGCCCTCTGCCAATTTGACTAGCGTCCTTATACAAAGGGGAAATCTGGATACAGACAGCACACCAGGGCAGCACCACGTGAAGACGAAGGCAGGGATCGAGGTGATGCTTCTACAACCCAAAGAATGCCAGTGACCGCCAGATGCTAGGCCTGGAACAGATTGTCCCTCAGACTCAGAAGGAATCAACCTTGCTGACACCTGGATCTCTGACTTCCGGCCTCCAGAACTGTGAGAAAATAAACTTCTGTTAAATCACTCAGTTCTGGGGGCGCCTGGGTGGCTCAGTCAGTTGAGCGTCTGCCTTTGGCTCAGGTCATGATCTCAGGGTCCTGGGATCGAGCCCCCGCGTCGGGCTCCCTGCTCATGGGGGAGTCTGCTTCTCCCTCTCCCTCTGCTCTGCCCCTTGCTCATGCTCTCTCTCTCTTTCTCTCGAATAAATAAATGAAAATCTTTAAAAACAGTGTTTTTAAATTATTAAAAAAAAAGCCACTCAGTTCTTAGTCTGTTATGCCTAATGTCACTGAGCTCTGCATTTCAATCACAAACAATTCACAGCTGAGGTGTCAAATGAAACAGGTACAGAGGGACAGCCTAGCAAACATCCAAAAGGGCACACTGGAACACGGAGCCCAGAGTCCACGAGCTACAGTATCGAGCAGCGTATCTGGCCACGAACAACGTCCGGGGCAGCGTTTTCAGATGCCTCGTTTTCCCAGCAGTTTTTGGGCAGCTGCAGCTCCGGGCGGAGCTACTCGCCAGGCACACCAGCAAGCACCAGCACTGACCACCCATCTAGTGTAAGCACCACCTTCAGCATGCTAAGTACCAGCCCTGCCAACGCCCAGCACTTCCCAGGTGCCCACATGGCAATGCCGCGAGGGGCTGACAGGTGACCCCCGCCTCATGGCACACGTGCCAGGTATTGTCAAGCTGGCATTTCTGGTCCCTATTTAATGACGTGCTTTGTCCCGCGTCCATCCTCCCTAAGTCCCATCAACAAGTGGCCCCGGGGAATTAGAAGTGAACTACACACCACACTTCACTGTGAGCTACCCAAATATTGTATGGTCATCCAGTATTTAGGATCTTTAGCACAAACGCACACACTAGAGGATCCTGGAGCAAAATCTAAGCTCTGCGAGGAAGGGACAGTCGTCCCCAGGACAGAGAAAGTGACCCGTCCTCAGACTGAAGACACGGAAGAGAGAGGCTAGCTAGAATCTGATACGCCATCTCACTCCACATCCAGTGACCTTTACGGAGGTGAAATCTGAGCGCCCGCATGGGTAGATAGAGAAACTTTTTTTTTTTCCTTCAGTCACCCAGGAGAAGAGGAACTGGAGGTGACAGAGCAGGATCTGAAGGAGTCGACTGGAAATTATTTTCATCACAAAAGCTCTGGTTTGTCTGCATTTTTATGCTTATATTAAAAAAATCAAATGAAGTCATTAAGCTTAGGCCAGCTCGGAAAGCCTCTGCCTGAGTCTGCAACCCCCAGAGCTCTGCCATAATCCTTCAAATTATTAAATAATTACTGCGTTTCCCTTGGGGTCACATTTGGCAACAAAATACTGTCTAAATGAACCAATGATATGACCCAGTGAATAACAGTTATGTTCTTAACGTCCTAGGAACAAAAGGCTATGAAATACTTCCAAGATACAAACTGGGGAGGAAAGTGAGGGTTTTCTGTGGGGTCTGGAGGGTGGGGGGGCGGAGGGGATGGAGAATGACAAAGGAACGGGAGAATCTGGGGAAAATTCTAATAATGAGGGTCATCGCCTCCCCCATCAACCTCGGAGATCAGTAATTCTCCCATCCCAGGTCCCTTGCATCTCAGGCGTAGCTACAGCCACAAGGAGAAAACCAAGCATATGGCTCTGTCCTTCTGGACATTTCTACAATGTTGGCTGGGTTGCTCTGGAAAATCCCATTTTATCTCCTACAGCTATATGACCTCAAGTTGTCATTTCCAATAAAGTATGCTTGCGCTGATTTTTATGAACACAGACAAAAGCTGCTACAACCTTTTTTTTCCTCCCCCAAATCTTTCAAACCAACTGTAGTTGCTATGTAGGGTTATTTGTTTCTAAGGCAACAGCGTATATCTAAGTACTAATGGCCTGTCCTTTTGCCAGGCAACAAGCAGCCTTGTGATGCAACTGCACCTGTCTCGGCTACGCGTTACTATGGAGATGCTCCAGTTGCTATGGCTACCATCACGCTAATCGCCTAGCAAAGGCAGACATACAGCAGTCTTCCCCGAGAGCCCAGCTGTTCCTCCGCGTCTCTAGCAGAAGACTGATTGTCTAGGGCCTGTGATGGAATGCTTCTCAACTAAGATGCACAAGAACTTCATTAATGCAGTTTCAGAGGATCACCTGGTGCTCCCCTCTGCAGAGCAAACACCAGACAAGGGAAAGAATCTGCAAAGAAGTGGACTATAAAAATCACTGAAATCTACGAATCCACGCCATCCCTCACTGACATAAACTTGTAGCCCAAGGATAAGGTCTCTCAACTGGGTGGTTACAATAGAAACACTTCTTTACATTTAAAAACGAAAAAAAATATTTTTCCAGGAGTGAGGAATATATTTACAACCCTGCCACTATGTGAGATAAAATTGATTTTAAAATTTGTATCTGTGTCATGTGGCTATTTTTTTTTTTTTTGGAATCTAACATAAACACCTTTATTTTATTTAATTAATTTATTTATCTATTTTTAGGGACAGGCTTCCTACTCTCCCCTCCAATTACATCTTTGTAAAAATGGCACCATGACCTCACTGTCTCAACCCAAATGGGCATGTGAGGGGGAATGAAAGTCTCCATTGTTCTCTGTTGTTCTCCTTCAAGAGGCAAACACCAAGTAACCACAACAAAATGATCACTCTGGAGCACCGTCTACATGGAGACCAGGAATGACAACAATCAAGTGAGTCCTTCAGCGAACACCTGTAGACTCTCTCAGTCAGAGGCTGGGAAGACCGAAGTGCTTACCTGACTCATTCCTGTACTTCTATCCCAACAAACCGTGACGCATGGAGATGTTAAAGCTGTCAACTTTTCTTGGTAAATGTTTCTACCCAGGAAGACAGTATTTCGCCCACTGTGAAGCCTTCTAAGCACGTTCCTCCGAAGCAGCCAGAAGCGGTAAGGTTTGCAGGAAATACAACAGTGGGTATACCTCCAATAATACCTCATTTCTTTCTCATTTACCTATAGTTATTTTTCATATCATACAGCCTATTAAATTAGTTTCAGTGCCTGTCTCCACCAAAATAATGCAACTTCAGTAGACCAAAAAAAAAAAAAGGAAGTCTGAATTGCTTACCTTTGATATGCCTGAGGAGAGGCAGGAGGTGTATTGAACACGTGTGAGTATGGGTGGTAAGGTGTCTTTTTCAAAGCCTGAATTAGATTTTGTCTATACTCTGGGTCTATGCACCACAATGACCCTTTCCCAATGCTCTGCAAAGAAAATGAAAACATAAAAATGATTAATAAAGCAACATTCAGTATTCTGCAGTAAGTAGATGAATAGCAATTACCACAGTTACTTATTTTTTAAAAGCCTCTCACTTACTTGTCATTGTTTGCCAGCCAGAAATACGTAATATTGGACACTGACTGGACAGCACCATAAAATGCACTTCGGTCTTACCTGGATTAAGTGTGGCAGACGAAATGAGCCTGCTATTCCCAGGGGATGCTGGTACAATAATACTGTAATTTTCATAGCCTGATGGCCCCCAAACTCAGATTCCTTTATTATTTTTCAGTGTCGACTCTGAAGGACATATGTATCCCCCGTTCCAAAAAATGCATTTTAAATTTGTCAGATTTCAAATGTGGAAAGAAAAAGAGGGCGGGGTACCCCCAAACCCCCACTGCCACTGTTTAAAACATTCGAGAGTTGTGTTTTTATTTATTTTTTATTTTTTTAAAGATTTTATTTATTTACTTGACAGAGAGAGACACAGCGAGAGAGGGAACACAAGCAAGGGGAGTGTGAGAGGGAGAAGCAGGCTTCCCGCTGAGCAAGGAGCCCGATGCGGGGCTTGATCCCAGGACCCTGGGATCATGACCTGAGCCGAAGGCAGACGCTTAACGACTGAGCCACCCAGGCACCCCTCGAGAGTTGTGTTTTTAAACCATCTTATTTCGGCACCACTTGGCAAAAAAACGGAAAGTAATCCACTTGTTTTTTCCTACTTACTCACAAAGAATGACATTTAAGCTTCAAATGGAATTCTGTAATTACCTTCCCCAAGAAACAAAAGAAATCGGGGGGGGGGGGGGGGGGGAAACAACTAAGCCAGAAGCCAGGATTTATTTTCTGGATGCGGAAGTTCACAGTATTCTGCCCCAGGCCTAAAGAAGTTGGATCTTTAGAAGTCAAACTTAAAAATGCAAATTTTCTAAAACCGGTTCCATGGAAAGAGTTGCTTCTGAGGCCCACTTTTGGTCTGTGGACCACATTTTTATTTAAAAAAAAAGTCAGTCCTTCCTGTGAGGCCCACTGACCTGGCAGCAGGCCAATGGGCAGTCACTATTCTGCCCGCATGCTTTCAAGTGACCGAATGTACCCAAGCTGTTTGATAAGGTCGTTTGTAAATATTTACTGATTTGGAGAGAAAAGAAGTCAAATTACATAAACCCGCACCCACCCCATGCTTGCAGCCAAGGGACTGACTCTCTTCTTTTCAGAACTATTGTAGGACAGGAACATTGAGAAAGCAAACAATAAAACTGTTTAACTCTTGGGGGGGGAGGAGGGGGGATAAACTCCCAAGAAAATCCCTTAGAAGGAAAACAAAACAAAACAAAAAAATAGTAAGTTATTCCTAAAATCTTTAAAGAGGCTTTTAAAAATTTGTATTTCAGTCATGAGTTCACCCCCTGTAGTTTACTTACAAACTGATTCACAGAACCCATTAACATTCTTCACTGTCACAACATCAGTGAGCGCCAGAACCCGAATTAACTCTTTCTGGTGCCCTGAGTAGAGAGAATTGCTCCAAAAGCCAAGATCCCCACTGGCTGGGGCCTCTGATGCACCCCAGCCTTCACCCTAGCCTCCACCCCCAGGGCGCACAGGCCTGAGCCCAAACACAGCTCCCAGTCAGGCCAACCTGCCTAAGCAGAACACCAACGTTCCAGTTTAACCATCTGGATGTGTAAAAACGTGAAAAATGTCAACTTTGAAAAATTCCATGTCCTTATGTGGCCTTTCCTTTCATGCATACATTTCCAAGCCCGGAATAGTTGAGGGGCACTGCTGAGACACTCTCAGGAAAGCAGGCAGGCCACCGAATGAGCTGCGGGGACCCACCGGTTCTTTCCTTCGGGAAATAGATGCAAACCGCACTTTATAGAAGAGGTGTGGGGGAGGACAGGGCAGACCAGCAACGACCAAATTCAGATAACATGAAACAAACCACAAAAGCTGGTAACTCCTTGGTGTGTGTGTGTGTTGGGGCTGGGCGGGGGTGGGTCCTGGCCTGACTCCACCAAAGGTTCCCCATGGAGCCTTTCAGATCTACTTGAACACAAGGCCCCTAACCAGCTACCTGGAGGGCCAGGGCCCACAAGCCACCCAAACATTTCTGCAAGATTATCTCAGTTCTGGGAACCTAAGGGCTTTGTTTTCAAGGTGGCTTTCAGGGTGGGGCTGTTTAATCTTACAGGGAATAAAAATATGACAAAGACATGAAGGACAATTGACCCTCTCAGGCAAATAACAGTAAGCCAAGAATGTGGTTTCTCCAAATCCTGGCCTAAGTATCTTTTTTTTTTTTAAAGATTTTATTTATTTATCTGAGAGAGAGAATGGGAGACAGAGAGCATGAGAGGGGAAGGGTCAGAGGGAGAAGCAGACCCCCTGCTGAGCAGGGAGCCCGATGTGGGACTCGATCCCGGGACTCCAGAATCATGACCTGAGCCGAAGGCAGTTGCTTAACCAACTGAGCCACCCAGGCACCCCAGTATCTTTTTTATTATACTACATTACTATTTACGAACTAAGTGGAAAAAAAACCACAACTGGGGGGATGGGTTGCAAGGTAACCGATGCAGATTCAAGAGGCAGGGGTGGGGGTTACAGTTAAGAACCAGGAATTCTGGAGCCATCGAGATGTTTCCTGTGTGGTCCTGGGCAAATCATGGTCCCCAGAAAGTCTTGGCTTCCTCGTTGGCAAAATAAAGACCCCCTAAGGGATGGGTGTGGGGCCCCAGCAAAGGCATGATGTCACATGCCTACCCATACTCAAGAAATGGTGGATGAAGTCCTGAACCTCTCCTTTCTGACAGAAGAAAGGGAGCAAAGCTGGCTATCCAATGCCTTTCACTAAATCAAACCTGAGGGGCGCCTGGGTGGCTCAGTCGGTTAAGTGTCTGACTCGATTTCACCTCAGGTTATGATCTCGGGGTTGTGGGATGGAGCTCAGTGTAGGGCTCATGTGCTGGGCGTGGCGTGTGCTTGGAATTCTCTCTCTCCCTCTCTCTCTGCCCCACCCCCTAAAAAATAAATAAATAAAACAAAATCTTTAAAAACCAATCAATCAATCAAATCTGATTTTCCCAAGGCCATCCATCATAAAAGAAACACCAAGTTTGGAGAGTGGCAGTGGGAGGAGCCTCGAGAAAACTCACAGGTACTGCTGGTCCTAGCTTAGCAAGTCCACTGTGGGGAGCTTTTCTACTTTCTATGACGCCCGCTTTATTTCCATGCATACTCCCGTCCGCCCCCCGCACCCCGCTCACTCCATGTGCTCGCCATCGTAACTTCTCCCGTGCCACTTCGACTCACAGCAGCCTCGCCGCTCGCTGCTCCAGGTTTTCTTTTGCCCAGGCCTTCACACAGTGATCATCAAGCCGAGGTTCAATTTCGAACTGGTCGGCACATATTTACAACAGGCATTCACCGCAGACACTTGCCCAGGCTTCAGGTCATAAAGATTCCCACCTTGATCGGTTCTGCATTTCATCGGGAGAGAGATCTGGAACTGCTGATAGGTTTTTGCAGACCAGACACGAATTTCAAAATCTCATACTTAGGGGTGCCTGGGTGGCTCAATCGGTTAAGCATCTGCCTTTGGCTCAGGTCATGATCCCAGGGTCCTGGGATGAGTCCCGCCTCGGGCTCCCTGCTCAGCAGAAAGTCTGCTTCTCCCTCTCCCTCTGCCCCCACCCGGCTTGCACTCTCTCGTACGCTCTCTCTCAAATAAATAAAATCTTAAAAAAAAAAACAAAACATAAAAAAACCTCATACTTAGAATTTCCAAAGAGAGAAAAATAAACACAAAAAGCATCTTCAGGACACAGCCGCAGGGACACTGTCATCTGCCTACCCCCTCCAATGACCGTACAGAACTTGAAAGGAACAGAAAGAGCCTGGCCACTGCATCTCATCTGCAAGTGTCCTCCTTGGTCTCATGGAACAGCATAGAAGAGTAAAAAGGCCGACTTGAAAAAAATTTTAATGGAAATATGCACAGAGAGAATACTCAAGTTTCTTAGGACAGGAAAAATTACATTTAATGCCCCTCACCGGGGAAAGGCAGCTGTAATTTGATTATAGTTGTGTAATAAGTTCAGAGTCAGGGCTTTTATAGAAATTTCTGCATCTCATCTGAAGAATAGGGATTTTTTTTTTCCTGTGACAACTGTGGGGGCCATGCATCATTAAATGTTTAGGAATTCAAAATAATAAGAAAGATCTTCATTCAGAGACACATTTCTGTGTACAGATATTCTTTAAGATGACATTTATACATATACATGTATATAAAGATCAAAATGTGTCTCTGAATGAAGATCTTTCTCACACACACACATATAGCTTGAAAAAACCAACGTGAAAAGGAGAGGAATAAGAGAAATAAATTGAGTAGAAGATATGGATGAGGCCAAGTTCTGTGTTTTAATTAAAAAGCACCTGGAGAATAATAGACAGCTCCTTGTTAGCAATAAAAAACATGAGTACACAAGAGGAAACCTATATTGTAGAAAGAACTGATTAGTCGGGAAGGTTAAAAAAAAAAAACGGAGATAAAACAACAACTAAATTAAGTCTTAAATCTAACTTGTAACGGTAACATTTTTTCCTGAGACGGTTCTAGCGCGTGAATCTCTCCCATCCCCGCACGCAGCACCTCCGCCATCAGCCTGCCGTATGTAGGGGTCTTCGTTGGGGGGCTCTGCATAAGGCTTGTGAATTCCTGAGGATGAGTACCAAATTTTAAAGATGACTTTCAAACTGTGGGCTATCACGTTAATGGGTCATGAAATCAAAGTCACGGGGCACAGCCAGCACGGTTTTCGTGGAACAGAACAGACTCACATAGACTAGAACGCACAACATTGTACTGGAGTGGCATTTTGTGAATGTGCGTGTGCGTACACATGTATGTGGGTGCACACTGGATCACAAAGAAACATACACTTTGTATGTGGATTCTGGGTCAAGGACGTGTGGTACATGCTGGTCTAGGACAATGGTTTCCTCCCCCCACCCCATCACTTCTGAGGGATAAAGCCCATTTCCAGCACCATAATGCCCCACGCTGGGGGAACGGGGCTGATGAGGCAGGACCCAGGTCAAAATGCAGTGGAGAGCTGGGTATGTGTTCTTGGTGCACCATCTGAAATGATTCTTCTCGATGTTTCTGATCTGCCATTTCTGAGGGTGCTTCCAACACCACCTACCCTTGTTCATTCCCTCCTCCATATGGTCCCCCCCGACATGCCAGGCACCATGCGGGCGGCGCTAGTGAATACAAAACAATACAAAAAGGTGCTGCTCTCCTGAAGCTCGGATTCTAGAGAGGGAAGAAGACAGCAAGTAAGTAAGCAAAGAAATAAATAAGCAAGACCCTACAGACTGGAATGCCTGCTGTGAAGGAAATAATGATTCATGAGTTAGAAGGCAGGGACCTGCCGCCATAGGAATAAATGGTTTGGAAGCGGCAAGAGGACCTGCAGAGGTCCGTTAAGAGCTGATGCCACAGTCCAGGCTTGAGGTGACCAGCTGGCAGCAGGAGGAGGAGGAAGAAGGGCAGCTTCAGGATGTATTCTGAACCAACTGGACCCGGCAATGGATTGGAAGTGACAGGTAAAGAAGAAAGATGAAGAATGGTTTGGTTTGAGCAACTAACTAGGTCAAAGACTGGGGAGTGGTGGAGGAAGTTCAGTGCTCATCTGAACATATAACCTTCGAGATATCTATGAATTAAGAACCGCCAATCAAGGTACTTGAACGACCTTCCTGGACATACACCCCCTCTTCCCTGCACTGTAGGCTCGCTGACCCCCACCTTTATAGCAGAAGCTCAGGGATGCAGATAGGTGGATCTAAGGTGGGCTGGCTTTGGAGGTTTAACATCAACTGATTCTCCAACAGGTGGGGTTGGTCAACCTCTTCTTAAAGGGTCAGTGTACATATTTTACTCATGGAGGGCAATGTGGTCTTTGTTGACCTTCCACAGGCACGAAGGACAGACATGCTGTGCTTCCAGAATACCTGATTTACAAAAACACAGCCCATCATTAGCTGCCCCCGCCCCATGGCTCGATAACTTGAACCTGGGGTTCGGACTCAAAGCGCTTGTAGTTCTGGGAACCTAAAACAGGTACGGGGTCTTCAGGGGCTAAGAGAGTTGGGCTGGTCCTGTGGGATTGGGGAGGGGGTACCGATGATGACCTAAGTCAAGTGCTTCAAGGCAGAAAAAGGGGACGAGTGGGGGACGGAAGAGGAGGAGGTACAGATGGAATTAGTAAGCCCATCAGTATTAAGAATACATACTCTTTGAGCTGCACCTCACTAGGTAGGTCTCTGGGTCTTAATTTTCTCCTCTATAAATTAGGTGGTCAGACTAAATCATACCGCAGACTAAATCAAACCATATGCTTTGAGAATGTGTTGCTAGATTTATTAATGTATGTGGGCCTTCATTTCTCCATCTCCTTCCCAGTGTCCCACTCACCGTTCATCAAAAGACACTTATAGCTTTTATAGATTGGCTGGCGGGGTGGGGAGGCAAAGTTGACATTTTTCATCAAGTTGCCATTCTAACCCAACATACAGAAAGTTTTCCCAGGATCTGGAGGGCGGGCTTAAAATCTTCTGGAAAGAGCTCCTCCTACAGGCCCCCACCGCCTTCCTGCCTTCCCACCTCCCACCCCGGTGGGCTCCTCCTCTACTCAGGAGCTGGCTCCTGCTCAGGCTCCCCAGGGTCAAGTTGACCTAAAGGAAGGAGAAAGGGAGGCCGGCAGGGAGGGCTGAGAGAGGGGCCGAAGGTGCTGATACCCCCATGGTGGCAGGTTCCTTCCTTCCCCAGAAAACCCATCCTCGGCCCCTAGACCAGGCTGAATCGGGACTTCCAACAGGTCACAAACCCACTCCAACTTCCCTGGGCCTAACAAAAGAATGCCCCTTGGGTCTTGTTCTGAAGCAGGTCATTTAACACTTGTTGCCATGACACACCATGACACAGAGACAGGGTCCACTTTTTCAGGCACGGGACCTCAAGAGGAAGACAAACAATAAGCAACTCTGAAAGACTGCGCAAGCTGACCAAAGGGCTACGGGACAACAGAGGACAGAGATGAGCTGTGCAGGGGAGGAAGGTGTTAACACTGTACACAAACACACACACACACACACACACACACACACACACACACACCCAGCCAGCCCCTCCTGCGGACCCACTCAATGCCCACACCCCCTGTGCAGGGCAGCCCCCCACCCCCACCCTCCCCCGCCGGCTGGAACGTGCAACCTCTTAGGGACAGTTCTCACCAGCCCCTTCCCCTTCCCTCCAAGCACCCCCCACCCCAGTCTCGCTCCCTTGCGTTCACGCTTCCCGGGCCTATCAAGATAGTGAAGGGCATGAGAGGGGCCAGACGCAATGCCAGGGCTTTCCTGGGGAACGTTCCAGAATGCATCCCACACATGGCTCCCAAGCAACAAAGGGCTCGACCTACATGGTTCTGGTCTACACGGCTACCCTGCTGTGTTACTGGAAATAAACCACTTCTCTTAGACTGGCAGCTTCTTCACCTCTGTATTAGATGTAATACTATCTTTTCTGAGTCATGTCAGGCTTACATGTGGTCAGGCATAGAATGCACCTAACACTGTACCCAGCACGTAAAAGGCATTTAATCAATTCAGTTCTCCTCTCTGTCAAAGGAAGTCACAGGGGAAGCTGGGAAATACTAGAAAGGGAGAGAGAGAGAGAGAACAGAGAAAAGTTATGCTAACAAATGACAATGACCTTGTACCCCACCAAAATGCTTGGCAAGTGAGTGATTCCTAAAGGCCCCTTTTGTTCTAAAATTCTGTCATTTATAATGTAAAGACATCAAGGGGGATTTTTTAATTTTAAATATTAAGAAAATGATCTGAGGAAGTAGCCAAGTACATGAAAGAGAGAGAGAAGGAGAAAGAACAAAACTGATCACAAAGAATTTTTATCTAGATAGATCATTGTTCATTTCCCACAACAAAACAGACAATTACTCTAGAAGAAAGATTTTAAAAAAAGAAGTCATGTCAGACACTTGGATTTCCCTAACAACTTTGTGGTGTGGCCCTGTTTTTATTGACCCACTGTGCTCTCCCCATTCCTCTCTCTTTTTTCCCCCCAAAAGGAGGTGGGATGAAAAAAGAGAAATTACACCCCTGGTCCAGACAAAAGTTTCACTCAAGACCCCAACCCGTGTGCCTCAGTCTCTCTCCACCCTGGGGAGGGGCCCCTGCAGGCAGGGAGGCCCATGCCAGCCCGTTAGCATCAGGAGCTGGAAACAGAGCCCCTGAACGAGGTGTCCTCTGAACATCAGATATGGAAATCACCCCCAATTCTGCAACTGTCTTGCTATTATTTTATAGACATGTTCCAAAAGATGGAAATGATTAAGACATCACTTGCACAATATTCAGAGACGTGAGCTGTGTGGTGGTTCTAGCGCCCCACAGCTCTGTCAGGGGCGCACCTTGGCTATCTCGTAACCACCCCCCTTCCTTCATGAGCATCCATGGATGAAGGACAAGGGAATGCAGCAGGGACAGGTGGGCAAGCACCGTTTGTAGGCACAGGGTAAATGCTTCATCTGCAGTGGAGACGCTGAGCAGGCTATGTGCGTGTTAGTCACTGCAGGAAAATCAATCCTGTCCTTGCATTCACACCAAAATAAAACCAAAATCAACCCAAGATTTGCCTTAAAACCACATTAATCTCTAGGAAAAACCAGGTGTGGCAAAGGGAGTGGACACTGCTAAAGGAAACCCGTTCATCAGAGTTTCTCAGAGCTCCGCTTTGCAGGAATCTGTCCTCAGTTCATTCGCGACTTGGGCATTTGCTATTCGATGCAGTCGGTTTGCTCTCCTGCCCTCCACCACCCATCAGTCCGATTTCACTGGGGCGGCGCTGGGGGCAAACCTGGAGTGTGTCCACCCACAAAGGCATATTTACGGATAGATACTGTCAAACTCTACACTGGCGATCTCTAATAAAGAAAAGGGAACACGCACACCCACACAGATGCACACACAGAACCACCCCCCTCCCGTCGTGCTCTATATCAGAAGGCCAAACAATTGGCATCTGCAAAATCACCGCTTTTATCCAACTAAATCTTGGGATTCTTCCAAATTCGTTTCACCCATCTAGATGTCCTTTGGGGATGGTTAGAAGATAAGGGTTAACTATTCTCCCGGATCTGCAAGCTCACCATGTTACCTGGGCAGGCTGAGAAGGAGTATGGGCACAGAGAGGTTTAAAAAACTTTCAAGCACTTGTAAAACACACAGGAAGTGTAAGAAGCTGGTTTTTTATACACTTTAATGACAGCCAGGCTACAGCACTTCCAAGAGGTGAATTCAAATGAATTCCAGATACTGTGTGCTCTCCCTGACACACACAATATATGGATAAGTAAATTCTTCATGACCGTCTAACTGCTAACAACTTTATTATAGAAACAAAGATATGCAAATGTAGGCTTTATTTGTCATCTGATACGAAACAAGAATGTACAGTGATGTGATGAAGTTGTCCAAGATGCGGATATATTCCTTTTTATAATTTTTTAATAATAGTTGTTCGTATCATACCCGCAATCTTAACATAAAAATTGCATAAGCAAATGACAAAGAGGACACATGGTAGAATAAAAAGACATATATCATACTGCCTTTTCACTTTTTGAAGTTTAAAAGGCAAACTTTATCTATTAAAGCTAATAGATACCAAGGGAGGTAAATTTACCCTTTATCACATTGACACAAATAGAAACTCAAGTTATTTTAAAAGTTCAAGACCCAGGGGCTCCTGGGTGGCTCAGTCGGTTGAGCGTCACACTCTTGATTTTGGCTCATGATCTCAAGGTTGTGGGATGCAGCCCCACGTTGGGCTCCAAGCTCTACACTCAGTGAGTGCAGAGTCTGCTTGTTCCTTTCCCTCCACTGCTCACTCCCCAGCTCTCTAAAATAAATAAATAAAATCTTAAAAAAAAAAAACAACGTTCAAGACCCAGTAAAGGACTTTGATCAACAGACAATTTGAAGTGCGGAGGGGAAGGATGACAGCCAGCTCTAGTTTTGGAGTGAGCTTGCACTCTTTCCAGTACCTCTACTTTCTTTAAAGTGATTCAGATGCTGCAAATGATAACTGACACAATAATGTTTTGTGGAGAGTAATAAAGGCACATGTGGGTCTGACAGACAGAGACACCCTCGGCTGGATTACATCTGGCCCACCCAGTGCCACTTTATCTGCTCGTTGTCAGTAGTTACTCATCTATTTTTAAATGTTCCAATATGATCTTATCTAATTGGCACATATAATTTGATCACCTTACTTCCATAACTAAAAGCTGTTGAATGTACCTGGCTAGGTAAAAGTTACAGTTACGGGGGGGGGGGTTGTACTGGGTTTGAACCTGACAGAGATGACCTTTTATTTTAAAAAGACAATCGTAAGAACCCTCTCTCTCAGGAAAACAGGCTCCCTGGGTTACTGGTTTGTTTGTATGTTTGCTTTGTAAGAGGTGGTCATTGGCCGCGGCCCCAAACTGTCACCAGTCTCCCTCATGGTCCACACAAGCGGCCCGTGCTGGGGTTCCGAGGCTGGGAATCCAGCTTTTGGCGGCAGCATCTTGCTACAACCAACTCGGCCCCCTTGGAGGGAGAGATTGCCTTTCCAGCACCTTTCAATTTCAGTACGGGTATACCAGTAACAGAGGCAATCCTTTCAACAAATGGTCTGACGTGGTGACATTTGTAGCAGAGACAAAGGTGAAACCAGCCCCAACCCAGGTGGGAGAAGTGACAAGGAGCAATGACACTGTGCTAGTCGGGATACGGATGGAGCCTGCGGGAGCAGAGGGCAAGGCCAAAGGTGTTGGGGGTGGGGGAGGGGTGTCAGGAAGCCCGCTGGTAAGAAGAGGTAAATCCAGAATTCCAAAGGAACTGAGGCCTCCCAGCGCCCCAGGCAAAGCCTCGGGAGCGGGAGAATGAACTAATCCTGTGATCAGCACTGAGGTAAACATTTAAGGGAACAGAATCTACCCAAAAAGACAAGCTGACCCGGACCCTAGGAATCATGTGAAACCACATGAAAACGGTGGCGAAGGCTGAGCGACCTGACCCGCAGCTGCCTAGAGCCAAGGCACAAGGGTGTCTAAACCCTGCCCCTTGGCCTCACACAGAGTGTCCTCGAGGCCAATTTCAGAGTCCTGCCAAGCCAAATCACACTGGTCCTCCACCTCATCATCCTATCTTCCTGACAAACTGTGTTCCCGTGAGGTTCTACAGAAGGTGGGAGCTGCCAACCTCCGTATCTGCATACCTATGCAGATCGCTGAGTTTCGGTGATACTTCGATGTGTGTCACCTGGAAGGGCCAGTGTCCAAACTGAGCCCTGCTCACTCTGGGGATTCATTTGGGCTACCAGCACAGTGATCCCCCCCAAGAATGGTACAGGGCCGTAAGGGCACCTGTGAGTGCACACTTCTCAGCTCGCCTGAGAACTCAACTACAACCTGAGGCACAGGACACAAAACACAGCCCTCCAGAGATTGAACCAGAAGCTCATCAGGTTAATAACTGACAATTACACAAGGCGACATGATAGCAAATGAGAGAGAAAGTCGGCCAAGGGTTAGGAGTTACCTGATTACGCTGCATAAGGGGAACATCTCCGGTTTAACAAACACTGCACACAGCACGTTTCATTGGAGAGTGTAAATAAAAGTACTCTCTGACCACCACTTCATGAGTCCTGAAAGGGATCTCAGTAAGGGCACCTGTAGCCAGTATTCTGGAGCTCCCCGCAGGCAGGGGGAAGGGGGGATCTGAACGCTAGGTGCCCTGATACCAGCCTCAGACCATGCCACAATGATCCGTTAAGGTTCCCCGAAACAGCCAGCCCTTGATTATCCGTAGACATTTTACACACAAAAAGATTTAATTCACTCAGTATACTGCTGAGTCACTTGGCCTAAATATCAGTCGAACCTGGAACTCAGGGTACCCTGGAACATCTGAGTAGTGGTGGTGATGGTAGCGATAACAGGAACAACCATTAACGTTAACTGACAACCCGAACAGGTGCCAAGCTCTACCCCAAGCATTTTTCGTGCATATTTAATTCTCCCAACAACCCTAGAATGGAGGGAGCGGTAGGGACCCTACAGATAAGGAAGTTAAGGTTCAGACAGGTTAACTAACTTGCCTCGGGTCAAATGCAAGCAGTCTGACTCAGGAACCTATACTCTCCCCACCAAAAGGAGAGTCTGCTACAAACATCACCTCGTACGTAGGCAGCGGCAATAAAACCCTATCACACGCTCTTAAGTGAAGCCAAATGATCTGGGGACCATCTACTGTAGTAAGTAATATACATCCTTTAATGGGTGTGCACACACACAAATGCTTTCTGATACACACACATTTTAATCATTCATGTCAGAGGAGAAATAAAGTCAAAAGTTACCAGTCCTATTATTATGACTTTATATTTGTGTTGTTGGTACGTGACCATCAGCAGACAAAACACCTTTCCGTTTGTATAGCAAATTTCAAAAACAATCAATCGCTCAGATGGCCCTGAACAACTCCATGAAGGAATCTGAGATTAAGTCCGTTTATAGCCAAGAAAACAGGCTCCAAAAAGACAGGGGCTTGCCCCAGACCAGAATCGGCAAGAGCCAGAGCCAGGATTCATGCCTCAGTTTCCAGAGCTGCCTCCATCTTTCCACCAAACCATGACACTTCCACGAGAAAATCCAGCCCGCTGGCCATGTTTTCAAATCTGTGCATATGGTTCAAAGAGTTCCAACATCTGCACCAAGACCCATGGAATCCCACAAAGTGGGACCACTTGTGTATGTTTGTGCAAATGTTTACATTCCCTCCCCCAGGTGGGACCCAGGGTCTCTGAATTCACCTGGCAGGAAGGAGATTCTTAAAATCATGTGCTACTTTAGAGAAGTTTTTGGAGGGAGTAAGGAGAGAAAGGGCTTTTGCTTTGGCAGACATATTCTAAAATGGGCGAGAGAAAGCTAAGCTCCCTAACATTGTGTCACTGGAATCATCCACACACATCCAAGAGTGTGTTTGTTGGCGGAACAAACACAGCCCCAGATCACACTCAACTTCTGGGGTTGGGATCACATGGCCTGTGGGATCTACACACCACACTGAGGACGCGGTTTACATTTCTGATGAGTTATGTTCTTACAAGTACGTATTATGTACACTGTCATCAACCTTTCATTTATTTATTTTTTAACATTGTATTTATCTAACCCCGTGGGGTTCGAACTCATGACCCTGACATCAAGAGTCGCATGCACGCTCTTCTAACTGAGCCGGCCAGGCGCCCTGTCATCCATCTTTTAAGACAACAGAAAGAAATGTTGTGCTTGGGGGGTTTCAACTGTGCAGCCTTTCCCCAAAATGACGACAAAACAGTGCACCTGCTTCGGGGAAACTTTCTACCCTCATGTGGCAGCCCTGAGGCCAGCTTCCAGCCTGCAGGGCATCCTGGATGGCAAGCTTACTCGGACCCTTTCAGCCATGCTGCACCCACGTGGGAGCCCCTACGGGCCACCCCGCTCGCAGACGCTTCACACAGGCAAGGAGAGCGTGTGGGGACGTGGAGTGCTCGCGGTGGCCAGCTCCGCCTCCTGCATTCAGAGGTGGCCCCCCGAGCAAGGTGGGCTCTTCTTTGGGAGCGATCTCCCCTGATTTTGTACCGTCTTCCAGTGATGGGAAAGTAGTTATCAAATGCTGGAAAATGAAGACTATCAGAACCTAGCTGAAACGGGTCTGGGACTCCATTTAGGTATTTTTGGTTTCTCTGGGCATTTTAACTTAAAGAAAGATCCTTGGATGTTAAAATACCTTTCATAGTGATTCACCCAGTCATCAGTTGCCCTGCTGCTCTCGGGCACTGGCCAGGACTAAGCTCACGCATGCGCTATAGGTATTCAGGGCACGTGCTGGTCCTCCGCATCCTACATTCTGTCTCTCAGGATGCTGGCTGTACTCATCCGCCCCAGAGCCCCTCACGCTGTTCCCGGTCCCAGGAGACAGACGTGCAGACACACGGACAGGCTCCCCTGCCTACTGACTTCCGATCTGGCCCCACCAAGAGGCGGCACAAGTAAGATAAGTGAAGGGTGGAAGGAGGATGAGGGCAGGATTTACTCCCCTGGCCGCTAAGGCCACATCCCTACGGAGGGGCCCATAACCCCAGCTCCTTTCTCCTCCAGGTCCAGGCACTTGCCCCTTTTCTTCCCGCCTTCAGAACAAGGGGGGAGGAAAGTTCCCTGGTGGAGCTAGCCATCGCCCCGCCCCCTGGGGGGGGGCTGCCATGCGTCCTCCTCACTGGTTCCTCATATATCCCTGTCCAGTGCTGCCAAACCAGCCCTTTATTAAATGCTCCTCAGTTACTTCGGTCAGAGTGTGCCAAGTGTCTCCTGCCAGGACGATGACTGGCAAAATGAAAACCAAAATCGATCACCCTAGAATTTCACTCTTGGAATCTACATAACACAATATGCCGAAATCATAGAGGATGGGGGGGGGGGGCACCAACACCTCCCTGATAATTTACTATACTGTTTACCTTGAGAGACCAGAATTCATCTTCCTAAAAGTGGAATAAGCTTTCAAACATGAAAAGTCGATCACGGCATTCAAAAAGTACGTTGTTACTGAAAATATTCTCCTTAGACTTCCTTTAAAAGCGCACTGTCAGTGATGACTATTATGTTTCAGTCACTTTAACTGTGCATCAAAATTGCAAATAGGACAACAGCGTCAGTGAAGTTTCCAGTTTTAGAACAGCCGAGTGAAACTACATCTTATCTAAGACACTTCAGAGTACACATTAACTACATTCAATTATTATAACAGTAACAGAGAATCAAAATTTCTAAGAATTTAAGACCTAACATCATGAAGACTATCAGTGTTTTGTACCAGGTCAAGATGACCTGCAGGAAATTAAAACATAAACTGAAGTTTCAAATTTAAAAACTATGAGCTGTCTCATGGGGCAGAGGAGAGGGATGGCCAACAAACCTACAAGATGCAAGAAATAAAAAAAGAAAACCACTGATAACAGGCACTGACATTCTTTAATCACTGAGGAATCATCATTATCTACAATGTTAAAAACAAAATAGAAAAGGGATTTTAACAAATTAAATATAAATCATGTGTTACCCATATCTATTTTTTAAAACACTGAAGTGTGTTTCACCCAGGGTTCTGTGAGGAACAAGTCTATATGACTTCACCTCAAGCCAAATAATCATGTGAAAGCTCATCATGGTTTTACCAGAGATCTGGGTTCCAACAGCAGGGTGTTAGTTTGCTTTCCCAGGGCTCAGCCTGTTGCTACAGGTCCTAGAGTTACAGCACTTTAGAAATTTTGCAACAAGTATGAAGGGAGGGAGCGCATAAACAATGTCTTTTTCTTGGGAAACCAGGAAGAGATTCAGGTACCACAGCCCCAGGCTTCTCCTTGTAGCTTTCTTTCCTACACAGCACATAGCAAAGGTACAAGTTTACATTTATTTGTGAGATTATCTGATTAATATCTACCTCCCCTTGCTAATATGTAAACTCTATGAAGGTAGGGGCTATTCCCTTCTTTGCTCATGACCTCTTGCTAACAAAGACATGGGTTTTCTCTCCCCGTATACGCCATACCTTCGATGGTACGATGGAGAGTAAGAAGTTTAAGACTTCGCTAAATATATTTTTTCATAGAATGTTGACTCTAGAACTAAGAAATGTTTTACTATTCAAAAGAAAAATCCAATCAAAAGGAGAACAATACAAATAAAAATCACGAGATATGACAATATGCCCCCTGGAATGGCTAAAATGAAAAACACTGACAATACTAAGCGCTGGTCCAGATGTGAAGCTACAGACTTGTGGGGACGGGTGTAACCTAGCACAACCACTTTAGAGAACAGTCCGGCATTTTCGTATAAAATTACATATTCGCTTATCACAGGAGTCTACGATCCCACACCTAGATATTTATTTACCCAAGAGAAATGAATTCATATATCCACACAAAGACTTGTACAAGAATGTTCAAAGCGGCTTTATTCATAACACCTAAAAATTGCAAAGTATCCAAAATCCACCAGCCACTGACTGGATAAACAAATCATATCTCCATAAAATGGAACACTACTCAGCAAAAAAAAAGGAATGAATTATTGATACAAACAACATTTAGGATTCTCAAAAACATGCTGAGTGAAAGAAGTCAGAAATAAAAGTATACTCGTCTGTGAGTTCACTACTAGGAAATTCTAGAAAAGGTGAAACTGAGAAAGTACATCAGTAGTTGTTTGAGGATTCGGGTGGAGGGCGAGAAGACGGACTCAAAAGGGGCACAGGGAAACTGTAGTGATGAAGATGTCCTGGTGGTCACTCCAGCAGCTGTTCACAAAGATGTATACGTACTAGCATATACTTTCAGTGGGGGCAATTTATTATAAATTAAATTGTGCCTCAATAAAGTTGACTTCTTAGAAAAGAGCATGTAAGTTTAAATTTTTTTAAAAAAAGCAAAAGAAAGGGGTTCCTGGGTGGTTCAGTGGGCTAAGCTTCTGCCTTTGGCTCAGGTCATGATCACCAGGAGTCGGGCTCCCTGCTAGCAGGGAGTCTGCTTCTCCCTCTGCCCCTCCCCCCATTCGTGCTCCCTCCCTCTCTGTCTCTCAAATAAATAAATAAAATCTTTAAAATAAAAAATTTAAAAAAATTAAAAAGCGGAGCACCTGGATGACTCAGTCGTTGAGTGTCTGCCTTCGGCTCAGGTCATGATCCCAGGGTCCTGGGATCGAGCCCCGCATCAGGCTCCTTGCTCAGCAGAGAGTCTGCTTCTCCCTCCCCCACTCCCTGTGCTTGTGTTCCCTCTTTCGCTGTCTCTCTCAATGTCAAATAAATAAATAAAATCTTTAAAAAAAAAATAAAAACAAGCAAAATAATCTAACTGGAGGATCAAGTTGGCAACATTAACTTTACAGGGAAAAGGATTCTTTCACAGGGCTTTTGAACTCAATACTGACTGCCCATTCTAGCAGAATGTATGCAAAAGACAAAATGAAATAGGAAGAAATACCACATTTCGATCTGACTTATATTAATAGTAACGATATAATTGTGAAACTATTTTATGTATCTTATAGAATAAAGCAAAAGGTGAACTGTTAATAGCGTTCACAGTATTAGAAGCCAAGGAAAGAGCTATGAATACAAAATCAAAGATTTTAAGGAAAACCCCAATATTGTTAGATGTGGTTTGGAAATATCAATAAGCTTGTTATTCTGGTTTTTTCTTAGTTCTGTCCACTGAAAGCCCTGAAAATGATAACACCCCAGCCACAATGAACACACCAGCATCCAGGTTCGGTTCCTAAATACCATTCGCCTCTAAAAGGAATCAGGGCTTTTTGGGGAAATGGATGAATCCGTGTCTGGAAATGGAAAATTTAAGCTAAACCGAGGACGTTTCTGTGCAAGAAAGCAAGAAGTGCCAGAGACTAAAAGGGACACGTTCAAAGGACATGAAAGGCAGCCTGAAAGGGGTCATACTGGCCAAATATGGGATAATTTGAGCATCAAAACAATGACTGTAATTGATTATAAAACACTGACTAAATAAAAACCTGAGTCCACAATGATACTCACAAAGATTTATTTGCCACCATTAGAGGTGATTATACACCAATCCTTTTCTCTACAAATCGGCCATCACAGTTCCTTTTTAAGAACTATAATGCCGGGCGCCTGGGTGGCTCAGTTGGTTAAGCAACTGCCTTCGGCTCAGGTCATGATCCTGGAGTCCCAGGATCGAGTCCCGCATCGGGCACCTTGCTCAGCGAGGAGTCTGCTTCTCCCTCTGACCCTCCCCCCCTCATGCTCTCTCTCTCTCTCATTCTCTCTCTCTCAAATAAAAAATTTTTTTTAAAAATCTTAAAAAAAAAAAAACTATAATGCCAACTAATGATAGAATTAGAAAAATCACCATTTTGCAACCCCCCCTAGTGAAATAATTCAGGCAAGAATCATCAATGGATATGCACACGGTGTGGTGCCAAATTATCTCCCCCTAAATTACGGGTTAATTGCAAGGGGAAAAACATACCATGCAGTGGAGAGATCTGGCACCACCACCTTAGGCCAGTGTTCAAACTTAGCATCCTGAACAATGGGATAACCTGGTGGAATCTGATGGTTTAAGAAGCACCCAGCATCACCTGGCAACTGTTTAAACGAGCCTGCACCTAAACAAGCATTTGGATCTGACTTCCAGGGATACAGGGCCAAGCTGAACAACATCACAAGGAAATACTCAGCCAAATTCAGGATGTCAGCATCCCCTAAACAACAGGCCTTGATCTTCTCAAAAAAGGGGGGCGGGGGATGGTAGGATCATTCGAGACTGGAAAGACTACAGAGATCTAAAAATCCAGCGGCAATGCCTGTACCTTCACTAGATCCTGGTTTTAAAAAACCACAAAGTTATAAAAAAAAAAACCAACAACAACAACTTCGGGGTACAATCGGAGAAATCTGAATATGGACTACATATCAGATGCTGTAGGGAATTATTTTAAATTTTCTTAGATGTGATAATAGTGTTGTGATTATGCAGGAGAACATCTTTATTCCTAAGAGATTCATGCTGATGTTTTAAAGCATCATGATGCCTAGACTGTCTGTTAATTGGTTCACAGAATTTCTACATAAAGATGAAGCAAATGTAACATGTTAACAAAGATGGATTCTCCACAATAGGGTGTGTAGGGGGCCACTGTACTATTCTTGCATCTTTTCTGTATGTCTGAGTTTTTTCATAAGAAAAACATGAGGAGGGGCACCTGGGTGGCTCAGTCGTTAAGTGTCTGCCTTCGGATCAGGTCATGATCCCAAGGTCCTGGAACTGAGCCCCACATCGGGCTCCCTGCTCCGCGGGAAGCCTGCTTCTCCCTCTCCCACTCCCCCTGCTTGTGTTCCCTCTCTCGCTGTCTCGCTCTCTGTCAAATAAATAAATAAAATCTTTTAAAAAAAAGAAAGAAAGAAAAACATGGGAAGGGGGGGGAAGCAGCCGTGGCGACATTATTACCATCTGTAAAGTCTTATCCTGCACAGAGCCCGTTCTCCACACACCTCCACAGCCGTACTGAGCTGAACCGTGCCCTCAGCTCAGGACCCTCAGAATGTGACTCTATTTGGAGACAGGGGCTTTAAAGAGGTAATTAAGCTAAAACGAGGCCATTACGGTGGGCTCTGATGTCCTTAAAAGAAGAGGAGATTAGGACACGGGCACACACAGAGGGAAGATCATGTGAAGACACAAGGTGGCCACCTACCAGCCAAGGAGAGACGCCTCTGAAGAAACCAGCCCAGCTGACACCTTTATCTCACACTTCCAGCCTCCAGGACTGGGAGAAAATAAATTTGTTTTTTAACCCCCCCACCCCACCCCCCAGTCTGTGGTGCTTGTTACGGCAGCCCTAGCAAACTCATATAATAGGGAAGATTCCCGAAGGAGAAAGACTGTTCCTCTAATCCAGACAGAGGAACAGCTTTTGCTTCCTTGTGCACATTACCCATTTACTGATGGAGAAGATCAAGCGCTCCCAGGATACCACGTCTGTGTGTGTGTGTGTGTGTGCGTGTGCGTGCGTGCGCGCACGTGTGTGTGCGTGTGCGCATGTGTAGGGGGTGGGGGTGAAGACAGCTACTCAGGATGACTTAACGTCTGCTCCATCAGCTGGGGAATACCCAGACATCCTGAATCTCAGGTTCTCTTGCACTCATAGGACTTCGCTCAGAGCCAGAGATGTCTGGGGACATCCCCGCAGCCTGAGCTTACCTCAGCAGAGACACTTAAAATGCACACGTCTGTCTGCTGCAAGTGATCAAACCTCGAATTTTTATCACTGAGCAGAAATGTTTCGAGGATATTAAAGTCATTTCTCCTTGAAACAGAAAAAAACCTTCTCGTGTTTATCATCAGGGTTCCTATTTATTAAAAAGAGGGGGCATTTTAAACATGAAATTAATAGTATGCAATTTTCACCTCTTGAGAACTCCCCAAAAATGCAAATAAAAACTGGTAGAAAAGGCAGAGAGAACGAGGTCTTATCAAATCTCTTTGCCTACATTGCTTGAATCGTGCCTGGGTTATGAGGAGAGAGGGTCAGTTCTAGAATCTCAGGGTGTGGGAGCTGGAAAGGGTCTTAGTTCTCCCGGTTGGCTCTCCTCACTTGGCATTTGAGGGACCTGCACTCAAAAGGGCAGCACTTGCTGAGAGCACACAGCTAGTGGCCTGACAGGCTCCTTGCCACAGCCACGCAGGCTCTCTCCACCCTGACCTTCACTCAGGGACCTTCCCTAGCCGTGCTGAAACCCCATGCCATGGTAAGAACCCTGAGTCTTCCCCAGTAGCCAGCAGGGAGGATGGAAAGATTTTGTTGGAAACTACCCGCAGTTTCTCAACCTTGGGCCTACTGGCATCCGGAGCAGGGTGATTCTTTGTGGTGGGGGCCGTCCTGGGTGTTGCAGAGGTTTGGCAGCATCCCTAGGCTCAACCCACTAGATCACCAGTAGGACCCCTCACCCATGTTATGACAACCAAATCTCCAAACACAGCCAAGTGTCCCCTGGTGTGTGTGTGGGGGCGGGGGGGGGGCGGGGGGCAAAACTCACCTCCAGTTAAGAACCGCTCCTCTAGAGCATGATAAACTACTAAGTTCTGACAAAGAGGGGGATCTCTCAATCCAAGCTCGATTTGAATGCAGAAGAGCGCCACCTCCTACATCACCGACTTCAACCCTGCACACGGCTTCAACCACATCCCTTAAAAGCCCTGCCCACGAGCAGGGTGCTCCGGGGCTCCTCACGAAGCGCTGAGGCCACACACCAGGTGCCCTGGTCCCCCTTCCTACAAAAAGCGGCAACAGTGAGAGCAGGGACAGTCCTGGGAATCACCTGCGGAACTGCTCGTGAAGATGCTCACCCATGGGGACTAGCGGCAAACCAGCCCCGAGAGGCCTAAACCTCAGAAATCAAGCTCAGTGACCACAGGAGAAAGGCCCTCTTGTCAGAGAATCATCACAAACACACCAGCAAGGCACCTCGATTGCATCTGCAAATATTACTGATAAACAGCACAATAATTCTCTACTGCGGCCGACTGAGTCCCTGTATTCCTGAAGCGACTCACAGAGGGATTATGTCTCAGACGGAGGCCTGGGCCTCCAAAACCACACGGATTACACGTTTGTTCTTAATTTTTATAAAGCCTTCCCACAACATCTGGCGGTGTGACCCTAACAGCCCTCCCTAGCTAACTCTACGCCCCTAACATCCCAGCCGTGCAGAGGGCGCTACCAAGGCTAGACAGCCCCACTGCCCACAGTCCGGGAAGGCTTGGCCACGTCTGCTTAAATAAAGGTAAAGCTGGCCCCAGGCCCTTTGCTTGATCCTCTCAACTACCTCCAACACTTCACCTTGCCTGTGCACAGCCAACACATCAGGCTGTTTACTGATGATCCTCTCCTGATGACCTTCAGTGCCCGGAGTGCACCAAGGCCAGACCAGAACCCATCATCTTCTTCTACCGCCCAAACCCACCCTTTCCGCCTTAGTGCCTGTCAAAGTGCATGATGCCCGCTCTCCTCTAAGCAGGCTTAATCCTGGACTCTTACTCCTCTTCCTTGCCTGCCTCCCCCGCAGCCCCCGGCTGTCCTCACGGCCTACGATTCCACCTCTGGGAGAGCAGGTCGGCCGTCACCAACGCCTTTCCTACAGCTGCCGACCTTGTCCCAGCCCCCAGCCCCTCCTGGACTCTGACCCAACACTCTGCTTCCTGCCGCCAGGCCTTCCCCACCTCAAATCCCCTCCTGTCACACTCCACTCTCTCCATGCCTCCATCTCCAACGGCTCTCCGGGGAGACAGAAAGCACCCTACCTTCCAGGCCTGAGGCACAGGCCCTGCACAGTATGAACCTTCCCAGCTCGCTGGCCTCACCCCAGGCCTCCCCTTCCCTGTTCCCTCACGTTCTCCTATCCCACCTCTGCCCATCCCGAGTTTGCTAGGCCACTGTTCCCACCCCCCACCCCACACGCCCTCTGAAGTGGGCTGGGAGGACGCGGGCTTCGGAGTCTCTGTTTCCTTGTCTGTACAATGGGACTGTAATCACCCCCTTTGTAGCGTGCTGAGATCACTGAGGAACAGAGGAAAGCACTTGACAAAGAGGAGCTAGTTGTCTGAAGAAAAACACAGACGCGCGCTTGGAGGCTGCACTGAGCAAGACAGGCAAAAGGGACAGTGCAGGCTCTCCTGCCGAGAGGGACAGGTTCCCACTGGGTCTGGAGAGGAGGAGTGGAGGGCAAGCCCAACCCAACACTGTTTCCTATCGCTCAGGACACTGGACTAGTTTTGTGTGTTTTCAAACCCCGGTTCTTTTTTTTTTTTTTTTTGCTGTCTTTTTTTTTTTTGGCGAGAGTCAGTACCATCTGTGAATTATACTGCAGAGGCCAGGTTTTCGATAATTTGAATAAGACCTCAGGGAGTCTGAACTAAACATATGTCCCACAAAAATATAAAGTGATTCATATGCTTTCATCTATTAATTGGGAAAAGGGGCTTTTTATCAATGTCTAAATTTTTATGAACAGTCAGAGAAATGTCTGATTCTTTCCACCACACACACCCTGGCAAAACGACGTCTTTTCTAGATAGATGTGAGAAAGGGGCATACTAGCATTGGAGAGAGTAAACACAAGGGATGGTTTTTAAATAAAAATAAGAGGTGGGGCGCCTGGGTGGCCTTAAGTGGTTCAGCGGCTGACTCTTGATTTCAGCTCAGGTCATGATCTCAGGATCCTGGGACTGAGCCCAGTGTTCAGCAGGGATTCCGCTTGTCCCTCTCTCTCTGCGCCGCCCCCCCAACCCCGCCACTCTCTGACTCTAAAATAAATAAATAAAATGAGGTGCACGTATTGGTTTTTTAGAGCTGCCGTAACTAATACCACAAACTTGGTGGAAACTTTATTTTCCCAGGCCAGAATTCTGAAATCAAAGGGCTGCCAGGGCCGTGCTCCCTCCGAAGGCTCCAGGGAATAGCCCTCCTTGTCTCCTCCCAGGTCTGGGGGCTGTGGCGATCGCGGGCGCTCCGGGCCTGGAGCTGCGCCACTCCGCCCTGCCCCGCCGTCACACAGCACTCCTCCCTGTATGTCTGGGTCCTCTCTTCTTAGAGGGACACGAGTCATTAAATTTAGGGCCCACCCAAACCCAGAACGACGTCATCTTAACTACTTACATCTGCAAAGAACTTGTTTCCAAAGGAGGTCACATTCTGAGGTTCCAGGCACACATGAAGTACAGGGGAATACTATTCATCCCATTACTGTGATGACAGAGGAAAATCAGGGAATTTTCTAGAATCACTAGAGCTAAAAAGAATGTCCAACATAACCACAGATGGTAAATTGGCTTCTTCTCTGGTACCAACCCCAAAGGACTGGTGCTCTGGTGGTGACTTCTAGAACTGACACTCAGAGAAGGAGCCCCAACCCTGCGTCTGCTGGGGGTGGGGGGTGCTGTGGCCCATGAGGGATGCCCACCATGCCCACCGTGGGAGTGCAACATGGGACTGAAGACGAATTCCACATCTCTGTGCTCCCCGACCTGGTTCAACATCCTCACTTTGCAGATGCGGAAACTGAGCCCATGGAATGTGCGAGTCGCATCTCTACGTGGTGGAAGAACCAGGACAAGAACCAGTAACAAGAGTGAGATGTACAACTTTCCTGCATTACAGACAAGCTACGTGCTATGGGCAGACACCAAAAATCAGCTGATGACCTTCATTGGCAGAAACTGGTTTCATCTACTTAGAAAAGTGTTTCTCTAACTTAGATCAATAAACTTCCTTCCTTCAACAAACATAGCACCCAACTATCACAATACAAGAAATGAGTCCTAAGAACACCTAGTCTAGTTGTGAGAGATGACATAAAGCAATACGGAGGTGCAAAAAATTAGTGCCCACAGTACTATGGTTCCACTGAGGAGAGACAGCCCAGGCTGGGCAGAGAGCATCACAGAAGACTTCTTGGAGGAGGAGACCCCACTCAAAGCCTAAAGGATGGACGGGAGTTATCCAGGGATAGAGAAGGATAAGGCCATAACTAAGACCATGAGCAAAAGCCTTGATCAAACATGATTAACCTTCTTAAACCATAGCTAGAGTTGCTGTACATATTGTAAATCTAGTGTAGTCTTTTTTGAGCCCTCGCACCTGAGGACGATGACTCTCCTGAACTGGCATTTTACCAGAAGCAGAATGATAAAACCAGCTGAGTTTCCATTTTTGCCTTGGCTGTCAGGGCACTCAAATGCAACAAATACATGAGCTTAAGAATTTGGAGTATTTGCTTTCCCGTCTCTCCAGAGGGTATGTCTATTTTCTACTTTTACTTAAATAGCCTTATTGTAACATGTCGTATGTATCTTAGGTTAATCCTTACTAAAAGGAAGTGGGATATAAATTATGAACATGCTGATAAGGAATATATGCCATTGTGTAAGTATATGGTCCTGGAAGTCTAAAAGCTATAACCCCATCACCCCCAAACCTTAAGTTAAGACTCCAAGACTCCACACGGCTAATCTTGTTCAGAAACCCAAACCCATCAACTTCTGATAAAAAGAGGTTAATTAATTACTAATATAGCCATCCGGGTCCTAAGGAGAGTGAAGGGGAAAAAAAAAAACAACAAACAACAACAACAACAACAAAACAAAGGTTGGTTAGTGTTCTCCTCTCTGGTCTCTTAAATTGAGTTCATACATGGAGAGGTAGCAGAAAGCAAAGGAGAAAGACAGGAAGACAAGTTCTTCCACAACTGATGTGTACAGACACGTCCCGAAGGACCAGCACTCACTTTACTCACTGAGAGAATAAAAGAATTGAAGGTTCTGACTTCCAAAGGTTTAGCGCCCAACCACTGAAAGACCTGATCCTCCTTCATTCTCCCTCAGCTCAGCAGCTTGCTGGGCAGGCTCTCCACCTCCACACGCCAATGCCCCCACTGACAGCACTCAGGGGACTCCCCCTGGGGAACTGGGGTGGGGGTGGAAAATTTCACTCTTTGCCCAGATGCAGGCGATACAACCGTCTGGGGAAAATGAGCCAACCAGAAATAGTTTTTTAATTGCTTCCTGTGCACGGAGCCCCAGCTAAGTGCCACTGGAGATAAAACACAAGGGCGCCGCCTCTGACATCAAGGAATCCATCATCTGGAGTAGAGACGCATGGCCTGCCACCAGGGTCCTTGCAGGAGGCCACAGAGATGCACACCGCACAACTCCAGGAGATGCTGTTTCCGGAAGGCCACAGCACTGGGCCACCGATCTAACGCTGGCTCTGCTAGCCAGGGGAGCCCGAGCAAACTGCTGAACCAATCTCCTAAGGTGGTTATGAGAACTGAGAGATGAGATCTGTAAGGTTCAGTGAGAAAGTGCCTGACACATAGTAAGTGCTCAATTAACGTCAGCCCGGCAAATCATTATCCGATTAGCGCCAACACCAACTGTATTAGTCAGCTCTGCCTGCTTGCACGAAACACCACAGTATGGATGGCTGAAGCAACAGAAATGCAGTTCTCATATTCTGGAGGCCACCAGTCCAAGAGCCAAGTGCTGCCTGATTTGGTTCCTAGTGAACCTGGCTTTCCTCTTGGCTTCCAGACAGATGGCCACCTTCTTGCTGTGTCCTCATGCGGCCTTTCTCCAGTGTGTCAGTGTCAGGAAATCTCTCTCTCTCTCTCTCTTCCTCTTCTTATAAGGCCATCAATCCTATAGGACTAGGATCACGCCCTTATGACCTCATTTAACAACCTTAATTACTTTCTAAAAGCTCTATCACCACACACACTCACACTGGGATTAGGGCTACCACATCTGAAGTGAGGGGACACGATTCAGTCTATTGCACCAACACAGGGGAAATGACCACCAGTATAACAGTCACTGAATGTCTACTATATTCCAGGAGTTGTGCCATCATGACATAACTTCATCTTTCAACAACCACGTGAGCAAGGCGTTATTATTCGCACATCACTGCGGAGGACACGAAGCTCGCTGACAGTAATTAACTCGCAGAAGGACATGCAGCTAGCACATGGTCGAAGATTCATACCTAGGTTTCGGATTCCAACCTCAACACTCCTAAAAATCATCCTCATTGCTCCTGATTTCATTAGATGACAGACTCTGTTATAAAGTTTATTATAAAGTGGACAGACTATAAATGCCAAGGGCCAAAGAGAGATTAATAAGATCATGAGGAGATGCCATTAAGGAGCTGGGATTTAAGCAGAGTCCAGAGCCAAGAGCTGGTCAGGGTAGACAGAAGGGAGGTGGGGAGGGGTCCAGGTAAAGACAGCATGAGCAAGAGACCACGCCTGGTGGGTTCTGAAGAGCAGGGCAGGGACCTGCCTGTCTCCAGTGGTGGGCATGTGCTGGGAACAGCATGACATAAAGCTACTAGAGGATGAAGACAGACTCCAAAGGGTCTCGAAAGTCAGAGGGGAGATGGGAACTTACTTCCATGGGGGACAGTGATCAATAAGGCCACCCAAGCAGGGGATTCAGTGGTGACAGTGCTTGGGCTACAGGGGACAGAGCGTGGAGATGGGAAAAGCTGCACCTGCCGCTCAGGGAAGGAAGGGGCGGGGCCACAAGCAAGGTGGGGGCGGGGCGTGGGGGTTGGGGGTGTAGTCCAGAGGGCCAGCTGCTGGGCTCTGCTCTCAGTGAGTTCTCAGTCAACTGCGGGCCAAGGAGATGAGGAATCCAAGATAACTGCCAGGTTCAGCACCTCAGAGACCAGGAGAATGAGGGTGCCATTCACATGCATTCAGCAGATCTTCAGGAGCCCCCTGTGCAAGGCGGTCTGACATTTTGAGGAGGAAACAGATGGTAAACAAGCAACAAATCAATGTATAAATACACTTGGGGCTGAGTGCTCCTGGGGGAAAAGTCCTGAAGGAGCCCAGCAGGAGAGCTGAAGGAAGACCTCTCGGAAGAGGTGTCATTAAAGCTAGAAGCAGGTGAATGAGAAGGTGCCAGGTGAGTGAGGAGCAGGAAAATCAAAAATGAGATGCCTGAGAGGCTGACAGCAAAGGCTCCGAGGGGTGAGGGTGGGGGACAAGATGTGATAAAGCTGGGTGCATTCCAGACAGGAGGGAACATGGTTCTAAGGGCCACCCACCAGTACCACCAGAGCACTGGCCCAAGACTGCCAGGCGGCATCCACTGAGGGAGCCTGGGCAAGTGGGGGAGTCCAAAGTTGGGTGATCCAGAAAGAAAATCCTGGGAAACCAGACATCTGAGGCACGGGGGAGGGGACCCAGGCAACACCAGGAGAGCTGACCTGCAGGGCAGTTGCTATCCTGAAACATACATCTGGAAAGGCTGCAGGGGGCAGACCTGCAGCCCGAGAGGGGCCTTACCAGATCTGTTTGGGCTTCCGCAGCCATCCTTTCTCCCCCACCTGTGATGCTTTCCTGAAAAATGGGCTTTACAAGTAAAACGTAGGAAAGTCAAAAACTTGTGTTACAACTTACACCTCACTAGTATAAAGCCTTGTTCCTTCTTGGAGTGCTTAGAACAAATGCAAGCAAAGAAGCTCCTGGAGACCTCGCCTTTCGGACTCCAGCATCCACAATTCATTGGTTCTTTAGCAGCCCTGGCACATGCCCTTACTTTTTTTTTTTTTTTAGATTTTATTTATTTATTTGACAGAGAGAGACACAGCAAGAGAGGGAACACAAGTAGGGGGAGTGGGAGAGGGAGAAGCAGGCTTCCCGCGGAGCAGGGAGCCCAATGCGGGGCTTGATCCCAGGACCCTGGGATCATGACCTGAGCCGAAGGCAGACGCTTAACCGACTGAGCCACCCAGGCGCCCCCCTTACTTTTCTTCTTTCCCTTAACCGCAGAACCCCACCATGAACCCAAAGGTTCACGCCAAATGATTTCCTGCTCTCTTTCAGGGAGTGTGTTGAGAATTATGATCTTCCAAATTCTTATTATTAACCTTCTTAATTTTTCATTTTCATTTTTATAAAACAAGGGCAAAGTACCTACACAATCCAAATGATCGCAGGAAAAAATCATGACAAAAAGACAAAAATGGAAAAGCTGTAGAAACTGATGTATTAGCTGGCAGGTCGGCGGGATGGCTAAAAGCATCACTTGTTGATGATGTGCAGAAAGCCAAATTTAGCATCCAAAGGGTGGTCTGAAGGTGTCAATACATGATATGAGCAAGCCCCCCATGGAGGTATCACAGAAATGACCCAGGCTGGCCATGGCTTATAGAAGGGACACCTGCCCTTTGTCCCAAGGCAGAGGGTTGGACTCAAGGAATAATAAGCTTCTTTTCAACTACACAATTTTATGAAACAAAGACTTTTTTTCAGTCTTGTAAACCATCAAAAATTCTGCACTGGCAATGTTTTCAGCCATATGTCTCAACAGCAATATATATGTTTTCAAAGTAAGGAAAACTGTTACTTTAAGAAAATGATAAAGCCGTGAAATCCGCTAATATATTTTTCAATCAGGAGACTATGTTCAGGGATTTTCTCTAAGCTGCTTTTTTTTTTTTAAAGAGGAAATCCCAACCCACGGAGCAGACAATTTGCTTTTTCTTCAAACTGACAAGCAGTATCATTTTTGTATTGGTCCTAGAGAATTCTTATTATTGAATGTGCCTTTATTCTGAGGGGGGGGGAGCCCCGAAAATAAAATACAAGGTATTAAAGAAAATAAAAATGGTGCAAGGACACTCCAAAGTAACTGAATTCACTCTATGACCCAAATCTCCAAAAACCCTTCGGAAGTCCCTGCCAACCCCCAGGAATGCTGTGGGAGACGCCACTGCTCAAGTCCTCACCAATGTGAGGGGGACCTTCTCTGAGGCAGAGTCCACACTTACACTTAGTCCCATTCCTCAAGAGGCCCTGCCCCTGTCACTTAGGCAAGAAGGTCACTGACAAAAGAAAAGCTCAAAGCTTCAGTCAGCACAGCTGAGCCAATGAAGCTGTGAGGAGGAGGCATCTCCAGAAAGTTCTCTTGCCAAATGCCTGACGGCATGGTGGATCCAGGCTGCCACGAGCCAGAGATGAAGTGGACTGGTGTGAGGGAACGGCATGTACTTCCTTGTACTTGGTCTCCTGGGGCCAATTACGAAGGGTGAGAACGTTGGAGGAGAGAATCACCTTGACCCCAAGAAGCAGCCTGACCGCCCACTGGCAGCCCCGGGCTGACCTCAGCTCTCACGGGCGGCGAGCAGGCCCCCCTCCTTGAAGAGCAGGCCCCCCTCCTTGAATAGCAGCCAGGTTAAAGGGCATGACTATTGCTCAGAAATAAACTGTTGTGACACTGGGCAAATTGAAGACACTCGACAAAAGCGCCTTCAGATGCTTGGTAGAGCTGAGGTCACACAAACACTGAGTCATTGGGAACAAAGTAGCCAATACATTAATAATTCTAAAGGGATTCTGATGGAGAATTATTCAGCCAGTCCCTCCGCTTCTGTACCATGACCTCAGCTGATGTGAGCATTCACAGTTGTGCAAACGGAGTCGCGTGATTTCACGTTTCAAGCAAAAGGATTTGCCGCTGAAGAACATGTTACTCCAAACAAGAGTCGCCTTGAACTTCCAAGTTCGAGGTTTACACAGGCCCTGAGTAAGAAATGCTGAGCAGGTATGGTACCTAGTTATACCAATTCACGGCAAGCACCAGGCAGCAAGAACCACCCCACCACCCTACAGGACCAGTGCATCCAAGACCCTGCTATGGACCTGAGGCCAAGGGAGTGGGTCCCTGGGACAGATGCCTGGGTGCAGGAGATAGCCCAGGGTGGGGGCGCTTAGCGCCTGAGGACCAGGAGAGGACCGAGCCAGGCCTGTAAACACCTCAAACTCAGAGTAGGGAGGGGGAGCCAAGAAAGTCAGTTCTGTAAGGAAGAGTGCCTTCTGAACAATAGGTCAGGTTTTGATAAGATGGGATAAGTGTCATGAGTTTAAAATAGGAGGACGTGGGGCACCTGGCTGGCTCAGTTGGAGGAGCATGCGACTCTTGATCTCGGGGGCCATGAGTTCAAGTCCCACATTGGGTGTAGAGATTAAATAAATTAATTAAAACTTTAAAAATAAGATAAAATAGGAGGATGTGCTTTAAGATCTTCAAATAAAGCTAGAAAAGCTAATGGGCGCCTGGGTGGCTCAGGTGGTTAAGCATCCGCCTTCAGCTCAGGTCCTCGGATCGAGTCCCGCATCGGGCTCTCTGCTCAGCGAGGAGTCTGCTTCTCCCTCTCCCTCTCCCACTATACTCTCTCTCTCTCTCTCTCTCAAATAAATAAAATCTTAATTAAAAAAAAAAAAACAGCTAGAAAAGCTAAGCCTTCCCCCTGCTCCATCACCCCACACTACCTCTACCTGAGAGACAGTGACAAGGGTTTTTTATAAAACGCTTTCACTTGGAAGAAAAGGAGTAGGCTGGCACTTACTACAAACCACTTCGGATGAAGAAAAGCAAGTTCAAGGCCATGACCAATAAGCTACTGCCCCAGGGTAATGGGTCCCATTTGGGACCTGTCGTCTCTGCCCCTGTGTTCACCTGCAGTGTGTGTAGCAAACACAACCAATACCCTAACAAATCCTCCCCACTCTGTCAAGAAGATCTGTGCTCTCCTCATTGACCATCTAAAACTGAAGAGGAAAAGAAGCCACCTGCCCCCGAAGGTGGCTGCATCTTTAATGTGAACAAGGTCAGGTTTCAAATGTACTTGATAAAGGCAGTTATCAGTGAGAGAAGTTCTAAGCTCTGGAGACATGGCTTCTGGAGACCCCAACTGTGTGGCCACACACCACCCTGGCATCAGTGCCCTCCTCTCTAAAAGGACATGGTCCCGCTGCATAATTCCTAAGCACCTGCGGCTGGGCGCTACCCTTAGTCTTTAGTGCAGGTGGAAACTCATCGCTGCTTCTTTTCGTTGCTGTGTTCATGTCCCACGGCTGCTAGAAAAAAGTGCCACTGACTGGTGGCTTAGAACAACAGAAATTTATTCTCTCCCTGTTCTGGCTTGAAGTCCAAAATCCAGGTGTCAGCAGAGCTGGTTCCTTCTGGAAGTTCTGAAAGAGGATGTGTTCCACACCTCTCTCCCAGTCTCTGCTGGATGCCAGCAATCCTTGAGTTTCTTGGCTTGTAGACACATCACCCCAACCTCCGCTTCCATCTCCCCTGAATGCAGGTCTGTGCCTCTTCTCCTCATCTTATAAGGACATCACTTATACTGAATTAAGGCCCATCCTCATCCAGTAATGCCCTCATCTTGATTTGATTATATCTGCAAAGACCCTATTTTCAAAAAAGGCCACAGGTACATTCACAGGTACCAAGGATTGGAGCTCCAACCTATCTTTTTTGAGAAACTATTCAACCCCCAGCGCTCGCTTGCTTAGACAGGCAAATGCTGAGCACCATGAGAAATCCAACAACGACACCATGTGACTGAGCTGCCGTTTCCAAACAGATGATCTACAAACCTCTACGCTGTCTCCAAAGTCTGGAGGTAAGCGTGGCCCTCCATCAGCCACAACCAGGTGACAGCCACCAACACAGCCCCCCCCCCAGACCTGGGGTAAACCTCAGCTCCAGGCTAAACAAATGGCTCAAAGTGCATAAGCCCAACATTTTACACCGGGGGGGGAAAAAAGACCAACTGGGATTACATTTCATAAAACTCCATCACTGTTAAGAAAATAACCATCTGGCATTAAATCACGCCTGCACAGACGGCAGGCTTGTCCAGAGACAGGCAGGAGTGACTCAGTTACTGCAACAGAAGAGGGGGAGGCCAGAGAGTCCAGAGGTACCACTTGTCTGGAGCAGGGACCTGGGGAGGAGAGATGAGCCCAGTCACAAGTGCCCTTCACAGCCTCTGAGTTCATTAAATGTATTTTCATAAAGGAGACATCATCATCAAGAGAAATGTACACACAAAAAAGAGAGAGAAAAATGTAACAGAGAAAGAAACCAAGAGCCCACTGTGGACATGGCGGCCTAAGAGATCTGGCCAGGTGCACGTGAGTGCCGAGGGTGCCCGCGGGGCCATGCATGCTCTGGAATCCCATTTCCGCAGGAACAGGATACTTGGAGCTACTGTCCCCTAATCCTGGGGTGCCAGGAACACTGGCAGAGCGCTCACAAGAGCTGAGTCCCAACTGCTGGCTATGACACGCAGGGGAGAGAGAGAGACACAGTTGGCCCCTGGGAGACACAAGATCCAACTTAAGCACAGCTGAGTCCCCGTCAACGTTGATTGCATACATCTTAATTATGGGACAAGAACGGGCTTGCAGATCACACACATCCTAGTGCAATTTTCCCACACGGAAAGGTCTTCTGCAGAATGAGCAGTGTGAGGATGGGGCCCCAGTCGGACACCCCCCCCAACCCTTTCGGAACCCCTACGACACTGCTGGGCAAGCTGCTGGGCAGAAACGTCCTTCAGCAGCTCACCACATGGCCCCGGGCAATCGGAGGCAGAGCAGAACCCGTGACTGGTGGTCAGCATGGACTAGGGAGGATAATCCGAGGCCTCTGTGGCAACTAGTTGAGGAACCAGGGACCAAAGCCAACTCAGCTCCCACATGAACTACTGAAGAAACACACTGAATAAGCACAGTGGGCCCACAAGAGAAGGTTTACTGAACGGGCTGGAGAAACTGAAAATTCAGAAAGCAGCAGGCACTCGTCCCAGTCACAGGTCAGTGACCAAGTCTGCTCTAGAATCCAGAGACCCTAAGCCTCAACTTCAGCGCTCTGTGCACTTTCCAAGCTCTCTCCCTATGAGCCCTCTCTGTACAACAGAAACCTTGCTCATCGATTCATACAAAAACCAAGAGGCAGACCCCCCTCGCCTGCCCTCCCATAGCACCTTGTATAGATGTTGTACGCCACGTTGTAGGTGTATCTCTTATACGCTCATCTCTCCCACTAGACTGAAATCATCCTCATTTTCCTGATGCTTAGCACAAAGCCTGTTTATAAGCATGAAATCGACATGTGTTAAATGAATGAGTTATAAGGAAGTTTCAGGCACCATACAGAAGTTAATATTATTTAAGAGAAACAACCCCCTTAGATATAAACTGATCTACAATGATGGGGGGAAAGCCTTTAACCTAAGTCAAGGGGCGCCTCTTGGATTTGGCTCGGGTCATGATCTCAGGATTGTGGGATCCAG